>NC_137267.1:40642000-40842000 GCF_053477335.1 Acartia tonsa | reverse complement strand
TCCACAGGAGCAAACTAATATATTCAGGAGGTAAACTTTACACTAATATAATGATATAATATAATGAAATTTTAATTCAAAAGATTTAGCTTTACAGAAAAAAATGTTTTTAACAAATAATTTTAATAATTATACCAGTTGTCTTAGGATTATAAAATTGTGTTTGAAGCAATCTTAGTTTAATAAAATTCAAGTAAAGAGTTATTACAAAATATATCAAGAAATATTTTTTTAATAATACATGTATAATTCCTTAAAGTGAATATGTATTTTTGTATTGGTCAACTTTTTCTGTATTGAAACACAGTGTGATTTGCTATAGTTGTTTGGCACTTGATGAACTGAACATTTATGTAAAAAAGTTGGTTATGAAATGTGAAAATATGTTTCAACTATTCCCATGAAAAAACTGGTGAGATACAAACTGTTGCTATGTTCTGTCACACGGAGGGATAAGACATTGGGCTATTAATTACACTAGTCCCCAAAGTTTTATATGAAAGTTTCAGATTCGTTAGCCTACAAACTTTGGGGACAATTATTAAATTTTAATCGGTCCCAAAGCTGAGTGTCTAAACTTTTTGACCACTAATTTTAATCTTTAGAAGGGGTAATTCTTTTTTTATCATTTGTGATATACCTCAATTTATGTGTCATTGCCTTATCCCTTTAGATCCATGGGATACTGTAGAATTGGTTTTTAGTGCGTCCGAAAAACTAAATTTGTTGAATAATAGTTATTTATCGCAGTGTATTATAGACACAGCTTTCCGCGGATATCGAAATGAAAAAAAAATATAAAAATAAATCAGCTTTGTTAGCCAAAGGAGACAAGGCCTCGGCTAAAAAAAACTGGTATTTATTTTATGACATTATTTTGAATTTCGTGGAAAATTGTCTGTAATACGATGCTAAGCATTATTTTTCAGTATGGCTAAGAACCAGTTCTAATCCAGTGTATATATTTATCGGTTCAATCGGCTGCACACCTGCACACCTATCCATCTTATTTCATTTTAATCCGATCGGTTCAGTGGTTACCGAGATATTAAGGGACGGACGGACAGACAGACAGACAGACAGATGGACGGACTGACAGACAGACGGACAGACATCGTTCTACTTTGTATTATAGATAAGTGGAAAAGTTTGATATGTACAACCGTTTTTTTTCTAAATATACCATAATTTTTCCCAGGAAGGGAGGAACACTGGTCCCCAAAGTTTTATTATCAGGTTTTCTTATCCATTTACTACACAACTTTGGGGACTTGATTTTGATTGTTTTGTTCATTAAATTGGGTGTCCAAACGTTTCAACCAAGAATGGTAATCTACAGAAAGATTAATTTTGTGTATCATCATTGCAAATGTACTGTGATTTTTACTTTCCCTTTCAATCCCTGAATTTTTTCGACGAATAAAAAAATCTGTTATGAAACTTTAGGAACCAGTTTAATTTACAATCAAATGTCCCCTCCTTCCCTGACTCTTACCTTTTTCTTTGATGTACTGAATTTTAGTTTCCGAAAGTGTACCTAGCATTAAAACATTAAAATTTTGAATGTATAATTTATAAATCGTTTATACATTATATCGCTTTTCCCTTTTACCAGAGTAGCTGAAAAAAGCATTTGCAATAATTGGGTTATCTGCTGTACACATTTGGAAATTATTGAAGAAATAGGCAATTCATTTTCAGCTCATCTTTTCTTTCCCCTTGGTTGTGGTGACCACCTAAGCGTAGAATATGACCACCGCACAAAATAACTAAATTTATTTCAGCTCCAATTATTCATACACCAACAAATATTTAGAAAAACCAAAAAAATTTCAAAAAATGAGAAAGAACCTCGTAAAAGTGTCGAACTATGACGTCAGAAAAAAATAACAATTAATCAATGAAAAGCCAGTATTCACTGTAATTGACTAATGGTAAAATATATAGCGGTCTCTCATTGGTTAATTGTTAACTTTTTCTGACGTCATAGTCAGACACTGTTACTGGGTTCAATGATAAAAGTCAAGTACTTCCAAGAAGTACCTAGAAAAGGGTATAACCAACAAGCAAAATAAATCTAAAATAATATTTGGAGGGCAGGATGACAAGGATTGACAGTTGGGGGATGTTATTGACTATTAGATGGGAATTTGCATAAGATAAAGGTCAAGATATTCTTGTTTACCTAAATAAGGTTTTTGACAGAAGGACAAACAGAATTGAGTATTATAAGAGTAGTTTTACTTAATAGAAAAAAAATGAGAATAAAGGAGTGTGAAAGGGTTCCAGTGAGGGGGGGGGGTAATATCCCACCCACCCCCCCAAAAAAAACATAGGAAATACTTCCTGCCCCCTTTTTTCACCTCTATAAAGTTTTACACTCCCATTAATGATAATTTTTGTTATATTACAAAAACAACTATAATTTGTATAAAAATCTCATGTTTACACAAAATAATGGCAGGCCTGAGTAAAACAGACAATATTTTAGAATATGATTACAGAGAAATCTAGTTTTTTAGTGTCTTACAGACCACCATATAGTGGCTTTTTGTGGTTAACACGTGAATTATTATTTTTGTTGTTGTTAAATAAATAGGATATATCAATTTCAAAAGTACTTTTTGTGTAATATAAATGCATAAATGAATTTAAGGACTTTGGGCCAGGCGGTTTGAAATTTACAGAACAAGGATGACAACATCCATAAAAGCAACGCACTGAAACGGTAGGACAAATGGACATTAACACTTATATAGTGTCAGAACTACGGCTAGCTGTATCTGTAGATCTAAATAATCATCCTATTGTATAAAGTAGTAAGTTTTTTTTCTGTAGCGAAGGATCTCACTAACCGCAGAATCGATATGGTTCTCCTCTTCAATGTAGTTTTTTGTCCTTTGAAGGTTTGTGGCTATTTTAGGGGTGAGCACAACCTCCCTCCTAAACCTCACCCCTAGAAAAAATTCCACCCCCCACTTTTAATTTTTAAGTATATTTTTTTTATTTTTGAAACTAAAATATAACCCTTCTCCCCTCTTAGAGGCCTCTAGGGGAGTAGCCGCTAGTTTTATTAAAAACTAATCATAAAAATGTATTAAGAGATGATGGCAAGATATTATTTTACAGACTATAAAAAGATGCGCAACGTATTTCTTCTTTTGTTCGGTTATTTCTTATCGATTGTTTATGGACAGTATGGTAAGTCAAAATTTAAGTCAATAAAAATAAATTTATTTCTACATAGATAAACCTAACTTTAAAAAATGTTATTTTGCATTTAAATACTGACTTTTTTAACATAATGTGAATTTTTATCTGATTATGAATCAAAAGAAATCCTACCCCAAAAACAATTTGGATTAATATTTTTTTTTCTTAATAATTTTTTTTGTTGGTATAAGCTAGCCTTAAAGATTCTATGGGCACAGTCACTAGTCAATTTACATAACTTTCTAAAATTAGATGGTGGAGATTACTCTGATGACGATCTTGTTGGATATAGTTTTGTCAGGTTAACAATATCAATAATTTGATACCATTAATAGTTATTTATCGCATCGTATTATAGACAGCTTTATGCAGAATTAAAATAAAGATTAAAACCAGTATTGATAGCTACGAAGGTCGAAAGACCCAGACTAACAAAACTAGTATTATTTTATTATTTGTATTTTAATATTCGTGGAAAATTGTCTATTATACGATGCTATACATGTGTTTTTTTTCTGACTGAGAACCGGTTCTTAGCCATTAGATGTTAATGGTTTTGAAGACATACTGGAAAAACATTAGTAAATAAATTAGTAACTTTATTGGTAGGGAAGATATATAATAATTGTATGTCCATAAGTCTATCTCCAAATTATCTATTTAAAAAAAAAACGTATGCAGTTTACAATTTACTTTGACATTCAACCAGTCTGTTGCTTTCGCAACAAAAGACATATGTTTTATGCAGGTTTCGTGATTCCATCTTTAATATTTACTTATGTCCCTTCTCAAACTTAATCTTCTTCTTATTTTTAGGACCAAACATTGGTCTATAGTTTATTTGTAAATCCATGTGCATGGCTACTTATGAATGTTTTAATCCTTGTTTTAAAGCACAATTGACTAACTCAAGTTATTTTAGTAACAAAAATAAGCTCTGGAATGGAGGAATTATTAAATACAAATTTGACTCAGAAGGAGAAAGGTATTAATTCAGCTTTCTCATTAAGCAAAGGCCTTTGGGAACAAAACAAATTATTTTCATGGAGTGGGGGGGGGGGGTAAGTTGGGGGAGGGTTTTAAACTTTTAAAGAAGGTGTATCAACTATTTTTTTTATAGCTAGCCGGTTCTTTTAGTAAGTAGTAGATGTAAAATTTTTCATAGAATTCAGATATGCAATCGGTTTTTTTGTAGACCTCTTATTTTTTAAGTAATTTAAGTTTAAAAAAAAAAAAATTAAGTCGATTTTAAGGTACTAAAATGCAACAAAAAAAAGAAAGAAAATGGTCATTATGAACAAAAATAGTAAGATCTTTAATTTGACACCTTACTTTTTCAATTCTGTCAGGTAATTATTGAAAAAATCGATTTTTTTTAACCCACGAGAATAAAAACTTTGAACTTAATTTTATTATTTCACAAATAAAAAAATATGGGTTCATATATACCTTCAGAATCAGAAAAATATTACGAATCCATTGTAAGCAAAATTGAAAAAAAAAGTTTACAATATAGTATATAAACTACAATAAAAGGAATTATATGAAAATATCATATTATATTGTACAGGCAACGTCTTAATTCTTCAATTGAGTATAAAAATGGGAAGGGGGTAAAGAGGGGGTAAAGAGGGGGTAAAAAAGGGAAGACAATAGTGTTGTCTGAACAAAAAAAATAATTGGCCATTTCTTTAATTTTTAAATTTTTAAATTTTTTTCAATTTTGCTTACAATGGATTCGTAATATTTTTCTGATTCTGAAGGTATATATGAACCCATGTTTTTTATGTCTGTTTGAGAAAATATTTAGGTCTAAAGTTTTTATTATACCGAGGTTAAAAAAATAGATTTTTTCAATAATTACTCAACAGAATTTTAAAAGTAAGGTGTCAAATTAAAGATCTTACTATTTTTGTTCTTACTGGCCATTTTCTTCTTTTATTTTGTTGCGTTTTAGTACCTTAAAACCGACTTAATTATTTTTTTAAAAAACTTAAATTACTTAAAAAATAAGAGGTCTACAAAAAAACCGATTGCATATCTGAATTCTATGAAAAATTTTACATCTACTACTTACTAAAAGAACCGGCTAGCTATAAAAAAAAAAGTTGATACAACTTCTTTAGATTGAAATATTTTAGCTCGGTGTACATGCAACACACCCTTCACAGAAGTGTTAAGTGTCTTGTAATACACAAAATTTTAATCAAATAAACTTAAATTAAGTGGTAAATGTTAAAAGTATCTATTTTTTGTTTACTGTCTGAAATCAAATTATATAATGCATGAAAATAATCTTTCTTGTGTTAGGTATTCCGATGAGGAGAAAAATATGGTTAGAAAAGCAATAGAAACTATTGAAAACCAGTTATCTCCAGGTAAAATCTTTTATTCTTAGCTCCTACAACTCCTTAAATGAAGTGTGCAGGAAATGCAATCCTCTAACATCTGGATTACTGCCAAAAGTAGAATCAATACCCAAAATTTGAAATATTCAACTTTAATAATAAAAAAGTTGTAGATATCTTAAAATGTTAAGGGTTGAAAATCTTTAAAATTTTTATCACATTTAATGTAAGAATGTTGCTATTATCATATTCAAAATAAATGCTGTAATAAGCTTTAAAATATTTAAACACTAGTCTCTCATTGGACATAAAATGACGTCCAATAAGGAAAAGGAATAAAAATATTGGAAAGAAAATTATTTTATTTCAAAATTAATTCTTGGCATTTTGGAATAAAAAATATAGGGGAAAGAAAATTATTTATTTCAAATTTATTTCTGGTCTTGAAATAATATTCATTATTTTATTTTAATTCGAGTGTCAACCAATAAGAAATAGGCATGCTGTTTTAAAAGTTTGGAATAAAAATTATTATTTTTTGTCAATTCCTTTTTTCAGAGTATAAAATGAGAATAAATTTTCCAACATCATTATTGATTTCTAATTTAACATTTCATACAGTGGGTAATATTTATTTCAACATTTTTTGTCATTCAAAATCAAGTGTCACAAAAATAATAATATTTAACATAAAAAAGAAATTTTTAAAATAATTTTGTTTTCTTTATTTGTTGAAGATTTAAGCCCAAGCTTTTTCTGAGGGGGGAGACCCCCCTCAACCCCCCCTCTCCTGAGGGGGGAAACCCCCCTCGACCCCCCCCCCTGACGCTCTCTTCTTTAAAACTTTCATTATTTCTGTAATTATTCTAACTATCTTATAAATTTTAAAACATGAGATAAAAAGGAAATAATTTGCTGTACATTATTAAAAAATTTAAAAATTGTAAAAAAAATTCCAACATGATTTTTAATTTTAAATACAAGAATATTTTTTCCTATATGATATGTTAAATTTAAATACAGGAATAATTTTGTACTGTGGAATTGAAGAATTAAATGCTGTACATTAGAGTGGCTTGATTTTCAATGATTTTCTAATTTTAAATGTGCTACATACACTTCATCATATAAGAGACCAAAAAATGAAAAAAAAAATATTTTGGATAATGGGGAGGCTCGCTGATGCATGTAAACTTTGGGAAAGACACTTGTGGGTAGAATTTTTTTTTTTTTTTTTGGGGGGGGGCAATTATTTTTCTTTCAAAGTATAGCTTTATGCACCTTCCCAATTTTGTCTTGAAGAGTAGAATAAGAATAAAAAATCTGTTTTTAAAACTATTGATCCTAGCAAGAAAAATCCATAAATAAATTTAAAAACCAAGAGATTTTACATTTAATTTAAGATTTTTCATGCTTGGATGAATATTATTTAAAACCAATTTGATATTCTTATATTAATCAACAAGACAAATTCAAAAAGATGCATAAAGCAATACTTTGAAAGAAAAAAAGTTGCACCACCAGAATAAACTTCTAAAATTTTTAATGCATGGAAACACCTTCCCCCCATTTCCCCTCAAGGACAAAATCAATTTTTTATATTTAGGTTTCTTATATGACGTTTAAACTGTAGATGTTGATTACAAATTCAATGTCCAAAATTGATCCACTCTACTGTACATTGTTATAATTTAATATTTGATGTGGGTATAAACATTAGACATAGATGGTCAATCTGACCCCATTTTTTTCTTAAAAAGAAACCTTTGTTCACTTTTTGTTGTATATGAAATACAGCACTATAGGCAACATTATTTGCAACTAAATTTTGCAATGATATAATTTTTAGAAAGATAACTTTATTATAAGAAATTAAATCATTTATAACTAACTTATTATATGTTGTGTCATACGCTTTACATTATATGATGGAAGAAATATTTTCTTCAAATATTTCACCCAAGGAAAGCTTTAACCTAAGATATTCAACAATTTATAGCTGATACATAATGTAAACAAAATTCCCTTGTGCTGTCTCTAGGTTATCTCTATTGTATAAATGAACGTACAAAAGAGGAGGAGAGAGAGAAGGAAATAGACAGAAAAGTGAGGGAGGGGGGAGGGGGAAGAAATATAGAGAAAAATAGACATAGATATTTATTGTTCACCCTTAGATGATGTAAATTTTTTGATAGACTTTTTTGAATTTAAGAAAAAGATAGAGAATGAGACAAAACCAAGTATCATATTTTATTAATATTGCTTATACAAGAAAGGTCATTCAAAATTATTTCACCAATATTAAGGTCAAGTGACAAAAATTTAAATTTCCACCTACTTCGCCCCCAGAGGGGGCAATAGTAGAAGGAAAATTCAAATTTTGATCACATGACCAAAATTGTTGAAATAATTTTAATATCCTTTCTAGCATTCACAATATTACGAAAATATGATAAATAACTATTCCAGCACTCATATTTTTACTGGCAAAAAGTAAAAATCCTCAATTCACCCACCAGGTTTTAATACTTAGTCACAGAAGATAAACTTAATATTTTTAGAGAGATTTTGACTATGAATAGAATTGTTTCTAATTGTAAAAAAATAATCAATTTCTTGCATTCAAATGATGAGCCCAAAATAAGATTATTTTTTGCTTTTAGCTGTTGTAATTTAAAATTGAAATTTCTTATATGAGGGCTAAATAAATTTAAAAGATTTGGTAAATTACTAGAAAAAATTGTATGTAATCATCTCAGTAGTTTATTTATTGTCTAATAACATAATAGACAAAAACCAGTTTGGATTTCAAAAAAATCACTCAACAATCCATCCCATGATTCATTTACTTAATAAAATCAATGAAGCTATTAGTAATAAGGAGTTTACCATTGGAATATTTTGTGACTTAACCAAAGCATTTGACATGGTTCTAATAAGATTGTTAATAAATAAGCTAAGCAAAATAGGTATTAATGGAAACATTTTAACATGGTTCCAAAACTACTTGACTAACTTCAACAATTTGTTCAAATAGGCCAAGACAAATCTTCCTTACTCATAGTTGATAGTGGTGTACCACAAGGAAGTATTTTAGGCCCTATATTATTCTTGATCTTCTTTAATGATCTTCCAAGATCAACTTTACTATCAATGTTATTATTCTGTGATGACACAACTATTCTTGCTTCAGAAAAAATCTTAATGACCTTGTCAATTTTGTAAACAATGAACTTCGAAAAATTTCTCAATGGTTTCGGGCTAATGGAATGTCTTTACATCCTGTAAAAACTAAATTTACTATTTTCCACACCCAGGACAAAATATTCCTTGGGATGATATCAACCTTGTTATAGATGAAAATGATCCTGATTGTACAAATTACAATGATGCTCTAGTAAAAAACTTGATTATGTTAATAATTCTAGTGAAATTCCTGCCATTAAATTTCTTGGTATATACTTTGATCCAACTTTAAATTTTAAATATCACATTGATCAATTGAGTCTTAAGCTCTCCAAAGTATTGTTTATTCTTAGAAGATCAAAAACATACTTGATAAAACATCTATGATTTCTCTATATCATTCACTATTTCATAGCCATCTTGTGTATGGAATTCTCATTTATTCTACTGCTGCCTCTGCCAACTTAACACCGATTATAACAAAGCAAAAAATGGCCATTAGATGTATCATGAACTCTAAGTATAATGCTCATACTGCGCCAATGTTTAAAATGCTAAATATTTTACCATTTGATTTGCTTGTTAAATATTTTCAATTGCAATTTATGCATAATTATAAAATGAATAATTTACCTAGATCCTTTTCAAACACTTGGGAAACTAATGCAGAATTCAATAACAATTATCAATTAAGAAACAATTTTGATTATAGAATTCCTAGATTTAGAACTGGGCTTCTAAAAAGATTGCCATACTGTAATTTTCCTATAATTTGGAATGATTTTGATTGCCATATTATCAAAAATTTGGCCAGTAAAATTCAATTTAAAAATAAACTTAAAGCACATCTTATTGAATCTATTAATATTGAATGTTCAAGACTACTATGCCCTGTATGTCATCTAAACCTATAAAAAATGTAATAGATTTTTTTTTTTTTTAATTTTTAATTTTCTTTTATATTTATTTCTTTTTCAGAAAGGTTTTCAGTACCTAACTTTTTTTCAATACACAATTCAAGAGTATAAAAAAGGGGGGAACTACAAAGTTGCACACGGGAAAACAGGACCTGATATAAATGTACATATGTACATCTTCTTGCTTCAGTAACCAAAGAAGTGTTTTTTCAACAGCTAGAGACAACACCGCTCACGCGACATCTTAGCTGCCAATGTAAATACAGAAGCAACACAAATATAAAATTATTTTATTTACTAAGTATATTTGCGATAACTTTTATTTAATAGATTCTTCCAATTTTTAACATTTACAAAACGGCCTGCATTATTGCTTCAAGATCCATGTCAGATCTATATAGGAAATAAATGTCTATATATGAGCTCAAGTCTTCCAAAGGATAAATGTTTAAAACTCATAGTGCTCCAATAATCCATAATAAACTCTCATTGCCCAGAACGATAAGACCCAATATTTTACTTTATTAAGAATGAATTCATCTTTTTTATTTCATGTTGCTATTTACATAATGTTGAAGTATCTAATTACTATTCTTAAAACAGAAAATTTAAATTCATAATATAGTAAATTTAAGAAAACTTAGTTTTAAAATAAATTGATTCTAGCGCCACTTTTAATGTGTTCAGATTTACAAACAAAAAATAATAACATTTTAACCCTTTTGTGACGGTTATATAAAAAAATATATATTGGAAAATAAATTCCATAATTCAAATTGCATTTTGAAAGAATGAAAAAAGCATTATTATAAATACGTATCTGAAGATTAAATAAAAAATCAAAAGAAAAATGGAAGAAAAAGCAAGTGTGAGAGAGAGGTTTAAAAAAAAAGAAAACGCTAAGGCAGAATGTTATTACGTTCATAGTATCAAAGGCTTTTATTATAAAATAAATAACTAAAATCAGCCGGACAGAAATTCTAACGTAAGTAGTTGAACTTGAAGTAATCTTTATGTGCAAGTTGATATATTTATATTCATTTTCTAATATTTCCCCTGTGAATATACGGTGAACCCCCCGCCCCCCCCCCCCCAAAAAAAAAGGGCATAGGAATTGTCAGGGAAATTTTAACAAAATCCATATTTCTAATTCTGAATAAAAAAATGCATACTTAGCGGATGCGTACCTAGCATCCAGGGGCTCTGTAATCAAAGGGGCAGAAACAGGCTAGAAAAAATAGCTTAAAACCATCTAAAACTGAAATAGCCTAATGCCCTCATGGGACCTATTTGAAGCTTACCTAAAATTGAGAACCCAATCGCTTTAGTAGTTATTGAGATTTTAACCTTCAGACAAAAAAACTTTATATATTATTAGCGTTTGCCCCTTTATTATCTACGGACTAGAAAAAAAGCTTAAACCCATCCCAAGACTTAAATCTAAAAATTAAATAGCCTAAAACCATTACGGGACCGATGTTAAGTTTATATAAAATAGAGAACCCAATCAGTTAAGTGGATTAGATATTAAGAATAAGACATTGAAATCAAATTGACAATATATTTACAAATAAAAATATTTTTATTAGTTATTTATTGTTGTATGTTGTAAATCATATAAAACTTGAATAGAAGATAAGATAATAAAGTCTTCCCTGGAAATACTAAAAGCTATACTGACAGACCGACGGCATATAAAGGGGAAAAAATACATTTTTAATTTAAAATTAAAGCCGTCTATCTTTAATAGCAGATGAAGAATTATGTTTTACCATCAGACGGACATTTCTAATTATAGAGGTGCTTCGCGTAAAAAATATATTTAATAATAACTAAGCAAGTGAGGTTTAGGGTGCTTTCCCATATCGAGTACATATCAAGCATTGAAAATACACTTCCATATTTTATAAACTAGCGGCTTCGCCCCAAGAAGTTTAATCAAACCAATTTTTTCGTATTTCAAAAGTTTTAAAAGCTATGTGAAAGGAACTGATATGGGTTGATTTATGAAGTAATAAATTGTAAAACTAATTATTTGGAAAAAAAACTTACAAATAAAAAAAATAACAAATATAGTATAGTAGTATAATAATAGTTAATGATACGATGTTAAATAACTATTATATTACTTCCCCCTCTCCACCCCCCTTGAAATATTTTTTATTTATAAATGAATTAATCGATTCGTGAAATTAATATGTAATAAGGAAAGATTAATTTGTTGTCAATGGAATTTTAGATAAAAATGTGTAACCTAGGAAGGCTAGAACCTGGATTTTAAGGATGACAAACTAGCATGTTAACCCGTGCGCTATTTAGGAAAGGAATTTTCACCCAAATTTTAAGGTAATAGTTAAAAATACTAATATAGAAGCTTGGAAGCAAAATGCTTTAATGCATATACAGAAAATATGTTTTTCTATGATTATGTTAATATTTATATTTTATGATGGATTTTATAGATGTCGTATAGAAGTCATACGCAGTCATATGCAATGTTGAAGGGTGACGCAAATTCAGATTTCAGTTTTCATGATTTGAGAAAAATTCACCATTACTTGAAAAGTTGATATTCTAAATTTAATTATAACAGTTTAAATTTTGCATGTTGCATTTTCATGGCTGCTGGGTTTCCTATGATATTAGCATTTTAATGAAAAATTTATATATATTGAATAAAATATCTGAAAAACCTGATTTGAATCACATTTTTTCTTAAGCAGAGTCGATCCGGAGTTTTAAGATATGAATTAGATATGAAGAGAAAAAATTTAAATAACGCCATAGTCCACTCAGCCATAACGTATGTTACATTTGTGGTGGAAATTTAAACATATTTTAAATTGCAACAAGATTTGTTTGTAGACAAATTTTCCTTTTGTTGCGTGGAGAAGCAATAAAAATAATTCCTAAAATAATATAATATTTAATTTTTTTTATAGTATAAAGAATAAAATTACTTTTAGTAGACATCTTTGTAAATAAAAAAAAATTGATTTTGACTCCATAATAAGATTCATTTAAGTCAATCTATCAAATACTTAAACATTCTGAAGATATTAATACATAACTGGGCAAGTTATGGAGAGTTTAGTTTTGTATATTTAAAAATCACTTTTTTGTAAATAAAAGACAATTCATTGTGTTGTGCAGACTTCCTATATTTAGACAAAAGTTTATTTTTTTGTTAGAAACAATAATAGGAGAATGTATAATGTATATCTATAAAGGTATTTATTGTTGTATATTTAAAACCCACCCAACCCCCTTAAAATCCTTTAAAATGATGGACAGTTATAAAATGCCATTTCCCAAAGTTGCATGAGGTCATACACAATGTTGGAAGATTAGCTCAAATTTCAGATACTATTTTTTTAAATTTGATTTACTTATTTTCTCCATAATATTTAAGCAATGCTTTCAGGATTATCTAATTTGCTATGATATAGAGATGAATTTTTCTCAAATCATGAATACTGAGATCTGAAATTTGCGTCACCTTTCTAACATTGCGTATGTCTGCGTACGACTTCAATGTTTCAGGATGATGATTTTTATAAGAATCAATATTAATAATGTATCATAACAGAAGGAAACAATTATTTTCACTAATTTATCTAAACCTGGATGGTACATCCAGGCATTTCTAGTTATACAGTTAGGGAGTTGAATCCATTTTTATAGAAGCAGAAACATAATCTATGATTATGGTTTCGACCCTCTAAAACTGTAATCTACCCTTCCACTTTCCCCTCTCTTGGTGAAGATATCTTCAACGCCGATACGATTTTTGAAATGTAAGATTCCACTTTCAATAGAGGCGAAACTGGAATCATACATTCATGTTTACATATCAGCGTAATCATAAACATTGATTTCCTTATTTATATCGACATAATAGTAATGTATCATTCTACTTTCAATAGAGACAAAACTGGAATAATACATTCAAGATAACATATCATATATTTAAATTGACATAGTAGAAATGGTACATATTAGTTATTTTTTTTTATATTTTTATTAGTTTAAAGTTTATAAGAAAAAAAGGACCTAAAAATAAAGGTTGCTAACACTTAACAATCAGGCCCATTTCCGGACCTTAATAGTTCAACGCCCCCCCCCCACATATCATCTCAGCTCCTATTAGAGTTAGATGGCAAAAAAAAATTGTGCATGTTCCCTGTTAAATAATAAATTTCCGACTTTAATTAAGACAAAGTCATTTTTCGCTTACTTCACCCTTTCATTTAACAACTTTCTTTTTAAGGTTGATTAAAATGTTAAATGGATGTAATTTCCTTATTTTTGAAGCTAGAACAATTTTTTCAGAAAATGTTTATCTTAAAGTAAATTTTATATTAGAAATCTCAAAACATAAATTATCTTATTTGTTGGCTTAACAACTTTGGGGACTTTTACTGAATTTTGATCTAATATCTATAATACAAAATAGAACAATGTCTTTCAGTCTGTCTGTCCGTCCATCCAGCTGTCCCTTAAGATCTCAGTAACAACTGAACCGATCAGATTCTACTCTTCAGGGTATATACCTATTGGTCCTGTTGTGGTTTTAAGCTATTTTCTTGGGGGGTGGGACAACCCCAACCCCCAAAAAATTAAAATTCCCCCCCCCAAAAAAAAATATTCTGGTGATGCTCATAAATTATGGGCGCAGCACCTCATGGGGCAAAGCTCCTAGAGGCTATGGGCGAAGCTGCTAGTAATTAATAACAATACCATTCCAAATCCAATAAAAGTCCCCAAAGTTGTTAAACCAGCCAATAAGAAAACGTTATCATAAAACTTTGGGGACTAGTGTAATAAACAGTCCATTGTCCACCTCTCTCTATGCTAGTTCCCAAAGTTTTACAATAACGTTTTCATTTTTGTTTGCCTAACATCTTTGGGGACTTTTACTGAATTTTAATTGGTTAGTTTATTTAGTATAGTGTCGAAACGTTTCAACCACTGATGGCAAATTACAGTAGGGGTATTTTTGGGAATGTACATCCATTTATCGGCTATTGTCTTAAACCCATCAGATCCCTGGTGTCGATAAACTTGAATTAAAGTACCTAGAGGTTTTGGACCAGCTAAGAAGGTAATTTCAGTCCAATGTTCCCTACCTCCCTGGGTACAATAAAAGTTGTCTACAGGGAGGGAAAAATGGACAAAAAATTAAATAAATTCTGTCTATAATAACATGAGAAAACAGAATGAGAAGGACAGTAGCACCCTGTAATCGTTATCAGAAAGTTCTGAATGTCCATTTAAAACATTTGACGAAGCTTTTTATATTAAGAGTTATAACAATATAAATTGATAAGATACATACAAAATGTTATTTCTTCTAAGCGACGTTTTCTACAAAAAGGGTTGGTAGAAGTCTATATGTATGTCTAAAAAATCATTCTTATGGTTTGCAGGTTTCTATAACTATGTCTTATGCCTCTAATAAGGGAGGGTTTAAATTTCAGTAGTACCCTTAATTGGTTGATGAAAACTGGCATTGTCAAAACTAAACAGCCAAGATTAGTTGTTTATTGCTTCTGTTTTTCCAGTTTTGTTAGTCCTGAAGGGGCGAAGGCCCAGTCTAACAAAACTGGTGTTCATTACAACTTTTTACTTTACTATTTGTAGAAAAATGTCTATAATAATATACAATAAATGGTTTCAAGTATGGATTAGACGGGTCTGATCCAGCGGATATTAATTGGTTTCGAAGCCATACTGGAAAATCATAAAAAATCATGGACAGAATGACGGACAGGCAGAAAAGTGAATTGTAGAGTACCATCGCATTTTATTCTTTCTTAGTATTCATATCCAGAGAGGGAGGAGACAACTGACTGCTTATTACAATAGTACACAAAGTTTTACAACAACGTTTTCTTATTCATTGGCTTTGGGGATTTTTACTGAATTTTGATTGGTTGATTAAATTGTGTTTATAAACGTTGGAACCACTAATTTTAATCTACAGAAGAGGTTATTTAGAGCGTCATCATTATGGATGTGCATTAATTTATCGGCCATTGTCTTATCTCTTTATATCCCTGATATGTTTCATAATTTTATTTGTTAGCTTTGCTTAAAGGGACTGTGAACGAGAAAATTTCTCATCAGATTATCAAACCTTAACATCTTCTCATTAATATAATCTCAAATATAGGGCAAAACTGTCTCTCGTTTCCTTAACCCTTACAGATCGGGGGGGGGGGGGGCTCCAAGAGCCCCCCCCCCCTCTAGTTTTTTCAATCTCATTTTTTTTGTAGGTAAGATGGAGTGCTGTGACTTCATGACTTTTTAAGTTTAGTAATTATACGTCGGCAAGAGTTGATTTTATTAGGATATCTGGTCTGTGTCGGTCGTGGTGTCCGGTCAAAGTCGGTTGGGTAGCACCAAATTTAGAAAAAAATTATAAGTAAATCTTAATTTCTACATTATGACTTTTGTGTATAAGGTAGAAACCTAAAATTTTTTTGGTGAATACTTAGATATCAATGACCTTCTGAGAAAAGTGGTGTTATGACCGTTTGACCGCTCCCTGACCGACTTTGTGACCGATTTTTGTCCGGCTTTTACTACAGACATATATCATGAATATCGTGGCTTCTATTACAGCTAGAGACCTATAATTTTTTTTTGGTAAATCCTTAAGCAACAACAAACAGATAAAAATATTAATCGGCGCCGCCAACCGCCGTTTTACCGCCGTAACCGCCGAAAATGGCGATTTCCGTTATTTGCCGTTTTTCAGCGATGTTCAGAAAAAGTAATTTTTTTGTTATGAAAAATAAAAGTTCGTCCTAAAATTTGGTCATCCTAGCTGCAAAATTGGCCGCTCTACAGCTGTTTTAAAATTTAGCGGCTGGCCGCTAAAAAGCGGCTAAGGAGCGGCCAGGCGGCTATGAATAGAAAAAGTAATTTTCTCTAAAAATACACATGAACCACCAGAAAAAAATTTTACGTCTTTATCTGTAACAGGAGCCGAGATAGAGGGGGGGGCTCTTGGAGCCCCCCCCCCCCCAATCTATTGAGGTGGGAATTGGGGCCCGAGCTGTAAGGGTTAAAAAACGGCTTTTTCCGACGATTTTTACTATGTCCAAGTTTGGAGAAAAAATTTCCGGACTATATAAATGTGCAGTTAATTGTCTTTTTTTCCTTCTATAGCTAAAACTAAACTTTTTTACATAGTTCTCTATTTTTCCTAACGATTAAGCTTTCTTTTAACAATATCCTTGCTGTAAACCAATGTATAGTTACTTAAAAATTGATAAAATAAATAATATTTTTTATTGAAAACCAAATACAATAACAAAGCAGAAACAGGTTATTTTATTAGTATCCAAGTAACTTTAGATGGCCCATCTCTCGCCCACCTTTAATTACAAAGAAGGCGTCTTAACTTTTTTGCTTTTTATTTAAGATAGCTAGCTGGTTCTTTTAGTAAGTAATAGATGTAAAATGGTCCATAGAATTCAAATATGCAATTGGTTTTTTTGTAGACCTTTTTTTTTGAAGTAATTTAAGTTTAAAAAAAAAAAATTAAGTCAGTTTTAAGGTACTAAAACGCAACAAAATATAAGAAGAAAATTGCCAGTATGAACAAAAATAATAAGATCTTTAATTTGACACCTTACTTTTAAAATTCTGTTGAGTAATTATTGAAAAAATCTATTTTTTTAACCTTGGTTTAATAAAAACTTTAAACCTAAATATTTTCTCAAACAGACATAAAAAATATGGGTGCATATATACCTTTAGAATCAGAAAAATATTACGAATCTATTCTAAGCAAAATTGAAAAAGTTTTAGAAAACTATAATAAAAATATGTTTTTTTTCAGAATCATAATTTTTGGCTTTAAAGGGTTGACTTGAACAAAACCTGAACAAAACCTAAACAAATGTACATACACTGAAACAGATATTTTTTTAAACACAAGAAACAATAATGCATTTTTAACTGCATTGTTTTGAAGTTTATAAACAGACTGAAGCATATTTGTTCATACTTTTTCATTCTTTACATGTTATGTAAGTATCACTATTTTTATTGTAGTATCTATTGTATATATTGTATGAACATTATCCTTTTTTTTGTTAATTCTATTGGTTAAGTTTTGAGGTGAAGCTTCCTGATTCGTCAATTTTTGAGATTTTTGATTGGCTAGTTTAATAGTTAAAATTAAGTATTGCCTGTAAAAATATAATATTTTAGGCCATTTTTATTTTTTTAAGTTTTTACTTTTTTTCAATTTTGCTTAGAATGGATTCGTAATATTTTTCTGATTCTAAAAGATTTTTTCAATAATTACTCAACAGAATTTTAAAAGTAAGGTGTCAAATTAAAGATCTTACTATTTTTGTTCATACTGGCAATTTTCTTCTTTTTTATTTTGTTGCGTACCTTAAAACCGACTTAATTATTTTTTTTAAAAACTTAAATTACTTCAAAAATAAGAGGTCTACATAAAAACCGATTGCATATCTAAATTCTATGGACAATTTTACATCTACTACTTACTAAAAGAACCGGCTAGCTATCTTAAATAAAAAGCAAAAAAGTTAAGACGCCTTCTTTGTAAATGGTAAAGGTGCAATATTTCTTTTTAAACAGTCTGATAAAAGTGTAAACTAATTCTTCAAAATGGGTTATTTATTGTCCAACACAATAAATAAGGATATCATTATTTTAAATAACCTATGAGATTCAACCCTTTTTAGACTTTGAGGTATTTTTTTTGTCAATAATACAAATTTAAGATAGATCTTTTTTACCTAATTACTATGTTATAAAAAAAACTAATTGGCAATTTTATATTACAAAATATATTCCTTAACAGTAACTCAATTGTTTCAACTGTATATGACAAGTTAAGATTGACACATTTAAGAAACGAAAACGTTCAGATTTTCCTTGTTTTTTCCTTTTTCCCTCCCAAAATACCATAAAATCAATGCATTATTTTTAAATATTTTTGTTAATAGGACGTTTTTGGTTGATCAGTGTAGTGAAATGTGCTTAGAAAATGTTAAGATTTGATAATCAGATGAGAAATTTTTACGTTCACACTCCCTTTAAGTGAGAGCTTTTCATTACATTAAGTTTTAAGTCTTAAGTATGTGTTATAACATATAACATAGGCCAAAGTTAAACTTTATCTGAGAGTGATAGGACAATGGCAGATTGGTTATCATACCTTTTCTTAAAAATAAAATGGTTTGGCAAGGGTTATTTTCCATCGTCCTTTACCATTATCCCAAAGTTGATTAAATCTATAAGGCCATTGAATCTAATTTATTAAGCTATTTGAAATATATTTAAATCTATTTTTACAGTTTTAAAGAATCCTGAGATATGAATTACCTTTACATAAATTCAATCCACCTACAATGAAAGCCAAAATAGACAGGCAAAATTTCTGGATTCTATTTTGTACTTCAGTTTTAATTTTCGTTGGTTTGAAATAAATGCACATTTAAAATAATCTTTGTCTAAGAAAAGGAAGGGATTAAGAGGTGGGTGAAGTTCTGACACATTTGTATAAACCTGGTGTATAGGCTTTATCTTTGGACTGAGAGGATAGGTTATTAGGGATAAAATCATTCTTATATGATGAATTTCTCCCAGATTTAAGATATTTTGGAGAGGCCTCCAGGTTCCGGAGCTCCAGGCCTCCAGGTGGTCTCTCTACAGGTAAAAATGAAAAAAAAAATTTTTTTTAAGAGTTAGAAGTCAGCTTATATGTATGTTTTTTTCTTCAAATATGTGAATAACAATCAAAAAGAAGCTTATTTTGTTTTATAAGTTAACCTTTAACTCTTCAAAAAAATCTTATTTTTAATTTTTATCTGAGCTGGATCTTTAAAAGCGTAGCCGTGGCCGTAGTCGTGGTCAGAGTTACAGCCACCAACCTAATAGCGATCTTTAAATCATATTAACCACGCGTAATCGTGGCCACAAAAAAAAATGCGATCTTTAAATCATATTGACAACGCGTAGTTGTAATCGTAGCGTGGTTAATCACACTAAAAGTGACCACAGTCCGTTGGTGTGGCTAAAGCGTTGCTAAAGCAACGAAGACAGCTGCTTTTGATAATTTTAACGTAAAACTATTGAAAACGTAAATTATAATTGTTAAATGAATGTATGAATAATTGTACGGGCATGGAATATTTTATTTAAAAACTATCATAAAAATATTTTAATTGTGGTTTTTATAAATAATAAAATAAAAGTAAATTATAAAAGTTAGGATGTAGTTTATTTATATGATGTATAAAATAACGTACGGGCATGGAATGATTTGTTAATATTGAACCGTCACGTATGGGTATTGGGTAATACTAATAAAGTATGTTGCCTGTGTTACATAAAGAGACAGTTTTTAGGAAATTAATATGATAAAACTATAAATATACTTAAATTAAATTAAATTCTTTTGGGGATTTATTACTGCAATATTATTGATAAGGTTGGAATATGATTACATTTTTTAAATTTTAGTAATTGAATGTATTTTTTTATTTATATTGAATTTATTGGACTCTCCCTTTGTCTTGTGTGTAGTGGCTGTCTGTCCAGCCGTGCTGGGCAATTGGCCGGGCGTGCAATGTCGTGCTGTGCCGTGCCCCGGCACGATATAGGCCATACCAGCCGTAGTACCAACTACATTGGCTCATGCCCTTAATAATATGTAAATATTACAAACATTTAAAATGTGTTATTAAAATAGTAATTTTGTATAAAATATAATTTCATTTCTCTGATGAAAATAATTTATTTTTAGGTGGGCCATAAAAGATTTTAGATATCCATACTTCTAGGATAGCCGGCATTGCACTTCTGTAAAATCATTTAAAAATCCATGTTTTATTAGCAGCACTGTGGCGACGACTACGGCTACAGCTACAACCACGCCAACGGCTACACATTTAAAGATCCAGCTCTGTACAGAGACCACCTGGAGGCCTGAAGCTCTGGAACCTGGAGGCCTATACAAAAATCTTAAATCTGGGGGAAATTCATCATATAAGAATGATTTTATTTCTAATAACTTATCCTCTCAGTCCAAAGATAAACCCTATACACCAGGTTTACGCAAATGTGTCAGAACTTCCCCCCCCCCTTATTACTCCTCCTTCTTTTTCTTCACTTCAACTGATACAAGCAACTTTTACTATAAATGTCCATTTCTTTAATCCATCCACTTTTAACTCACAAATCAGACCAAATTGTTCAGTAATTGATCAGTAATTTACCACAAAAATGCACAATTAGATAAGCAATTAACCTTTTAGTGCTTACTTACACAGTGAGAGATTACTAGGGAAATATTAAGATGAAATAGATTGAACAAAAAATTACAAATATATACAATTGAATTAATTAATAAACGACTTTCTTAAAATAATTTTGATTACTCATTTGATACACTTTTAAAAGTATTTTTTTAAATAAACAAAACAGCTTTTATAAAAGGCTCTTTGTATGTTTTGTTTATTTAATTAAGAATATACAAAAATGTTTAAATCTTATATAAAATCTATGCTTTTATTCATAATTGACATAATTTTAAAATAGTATGGTACATTTCTATTATGTCGATGTTAAAAAAGTAATGGAAGATTACAGAAACATAGATATTAAAAATGTAAACCATGATTCTAGTTTCGCCTCTATTGAAAGGGGAATCTTACATTTCAAAAATCGTATTGGCGTTGAAGATATCTTCACCAAGAGAGGCAAAAGTGGAATCTTACATTTCAAAAATCGTATCGGCGTTGAAGATATCTTCACCAAGAGAGGGGAAAGTGGAAGGGTAGATTACAGTTTTAGAGGGTCCAAACCATAATCATAGATTATGTTTCTGCTTCTATAAAAATGGATTCAACTCCCTAACTGTTATAAATATACCTATGCTTATTTCATTGTACATTATTTTATTGTCTTTTTTTTATTATATTGGAAAGTAAATCTACTACTACTACTACTACTACTAATTCCCTAAAATGTCAAGATGTCTATAACATATAACTTTAATGCAATCAATTGAAGAAAAATTAACATAAAACTTTAAATAAATACTTCTTCACTTGAATTTAAATAGACAAATCAAGATAAACTTTAAATACACTACTTTTTCACTAAAATTTAAATAGCAAAGATTAAATGGTTTAAATTTTCATCATTCAAATTGTAGGAATCATAATTTTCTTATTTACTCTCAGATTGTATTGTTTTTGCTGAAAAGAAAAACTGTGATGCAAGGGACTGTTTAGTGTTCAATAAAAAAACTAGACATTGCAAGTCAAGAATAGGTAAATTTCCTTTAAAATATTATTCAATAAAATGGCCAATTAGGTATAAGATTTGTTTCCAATTTGCTAACAAGAATATATAAAAAATTTTGTATTGTAATATTTGCCTACTTGTCTAAAATATTAAAGTTTATCTAGGGAAAATAATTACTTATACTGCTAAGCTTTAGTGAAATATAATACTTCTTATGTATAGAAATACTAATATATATACAGGAAAGCAAAACTTCCCATATACAACACTTGGCTCTGAAGAATGTTTTGCTGATAATGGTAACTATATTTCCCACATCGCTTCGTAACTGGTTAATATCCTGTGGATAAATACTGATTCTCAGCCATACTGAAAAATTATGTCTAGCATCTGAGGGTTTTAATCTTATAAATGTAGATTTTATATGTGGAGAAATCTGTGTATAATAAGTTTGCTAGAAATAACTATTCCATTATCTTTTCATTTTTAAATTTGGGAATTTTAAAAAAATGTAAATAATCCAGAATTTAAGCAAGAAATTTTAGTTCAAACAATGGCTGTATTATAACAAAACATCTTGCTAAGAATTATTTTAGGTGCCACTGTCTTGCATGAAATTGGTCATGTACTTGGAATGATTCATGAACATAACAGGTTGTAATATAACAAATTTTTTAGTCTGTATTATTTATTGAGGATAATATTTGATACAATACTAAATAATTTCAGACCAGATAGAGACCAATACATTAACATTTTGTGGGATAAAGTATCTGAGGATGCAAATGACACACTTCAATTGCAACCAAAATTTAATGAAACTTATCAGGACTATCATTGAATTATGTTTTAGACATCACAACCTTTTTAAAACTTAATAGAATTATTATATATTTTTATAAGGACATATTACAAAAGAATATCAAAACAAGAAGTTCCAGTGGTCTAGTACATTCTAGTGTCTTTAGCCTTAGAAGCCTATTGGGTATCTGAAGGGAAGAGGAAAGGAAGAAGGGAAGTCAGCTATCATTTTTTATTTTAGTTTTAAAAAGAATACCTAGTTAAAAATTTGTTTTGGGAGAATGGTAAATTTTTTCTAAGGTTGATTTCTCTTGGGATATTGGTTAAAATAGCTAGAACCCTTCCTAAACATATGAGAAGCTTATCATTTCATTTGTTATAAAGATCTTATGCTTATCAAATGTACAGACATCCTGTTATTGTTACTGTTAGGATATTTTTTTGGATATTCATTCACATTCTTTATAATAAAATTCATTGATACTAGACTCCATATGACTTCAATAGTATCATGCACTATTCTGCAACTATACCATGTGCTGATAATCATAAATGTCTTGAAATGAAGAAACCATACAGAAACTTATTCAGAAACAATACTTTAAACAATGGTTATCCAGTGAGTTTACTACAAGATCATTTTTTTATCATGTAATAGATTGAAAAACATCAAATTATCATTCGTTAAAACTAAAATTAAGTTCTTTTTTATTTCAAGAAGTAGACAAATCTTTATGAATTTTGTATTCAGGCCCAGCTGTCTGCGGTTGATATTGTGGAAATATCAAAAGCTTATAATTGTACATATAACCATGTAGAGGTAATAATTACATTGGTAAAAAGGATTGACATTTCATTAACAACAATTACAAAAAAAGTTAATGGTATTTAATAACTTATTCAGGAAGAATATGAAGAGTATATGGAGAAAATTACTGAATGTGGTATCATTTTTATTTTAGATTTTTAAAAATGTTTTATAATTCATTAGAAATTTGTTTTAAAAAAAACCTAGCTCAAGGTATAAAAAGTAAGATTATTTATTTCTATTTTAGACAAATTAGTTTCTAAAAACCCAAATGTAGCATGTTCTGCAGATGATGAAACAGTAAATATTAATTCAGCAATGCAAAATGCACTGAAGGATTTAATGCCATCAAAAATGGATAATGTCAAGGATATGGATGCACAATCATTTATCAGGAATCTGATAGACAGTCTTAGTAATTTATTGCCTTCTTCAACATCAACAATTGCCTTTACTACAACAACAAGAGGATCCACAACCACAACAAAATCTACCACCACAACAAAAACTACCACTACAACAAAAACTAGTACCACAACAAGAACTACAACAACAACAAAAACTACTTCCACAACAAGAACTACAACAACAAAAAAAACTACAACCACCACGAGAACTACTACCACAACAAGACCTACCATGACAACAACCACAACAACAACAACACCTACCACCTCAATACATACAACAACTACAGGAACAAGTACAACTAAAATACCACAAACAATCTTTACACATAAAGATACAGGTGATAAGTCTAAGATTATAATATTATTGTTAAAATGTTTTTCAATTTTATCTACACTAATTTTTTAAGAAATATATGAGTGGACAACCTGGAGCAAGTGGACTGTGTGTAATGGTTGTCCAGGTACAAATAGTAAATTAAAAGATTCATCTTATCATTTCTGGTAATTTCAATTAAGTTTATCTTCAGGAAACAAGACAAGATCAAGAAGTTGTGAAACCATTTCTGGTAACTCCATAGTAGGGTAATTAGTATAATTTAAGTTTTGAAAATTTTTAAAGTTTTAAACTATTTTTAATTTCTTTAAGAACTGCCAAGATTACTCAATGTAACGGTTTAGATACTCAAGTCAGAAGGTAAATTTGTGTTTTTTTTTAATAATTTATAATACAAAGGTTTGATTTACATTATATCCTATTATATAATCAAAATTAGTTGTCGGTACAGATGTTCAACCAAAAATTCTCAATCATATGGATATTCCAAGCGAAAAGAATGGGCAAACTGGTCTTCATTTTCTTCATGTTCAACATCCTGTAGGTAAGTAATAATCTTTAGCAACCAAGTTAGTTAAGATATTTGTAAACAAAATAAAAAAAAAATATCTGAAATTAATTACAGAGGTGGTGTAAGGAAAAGATTTAGAGAATGTGTTGGTGACAGGTAAAAATTTTTTTGGTGTCAGTGTAAATTCTGCAAAATAGTAAAAAAATATGTTCTTGGCCAATCATTCTCAATAACTCAAAATATAATATAATGAATTTCTTAAGAGATTTTATCTTCCTATATTTGACATATTTTACAAACTTTACTGCTCCTTTTCATCCAAAAGATTTTAAAGCTTTGTTTTGTATATTATTTTTATCAAGATATGTAAAAATACCCACTAAATATATCAGGGGTGACTGTTATGGTTCTGCTAGTGAAATAGATATATGTGGCACACAAGAATGTAGCTTATCATGGTAAGGATTTACAGAAACTGCATTATCCTTTTATTTAAAGTAGCAAGGTTTGT
This sequence comes from Acartia tonsa, assembly GCF_053477335.1. Taxonomy (NCBI): domain Eukaryota; kingdom Metazoa; phylum Arthropoda; class Copepoda; order Calanoida; family Acartiidae; genus Acartia; species Acartia tonsa. Next base: position 40,816,658 of record NC_137267.1, on the reverse strand, counting down.
TTTTATTTCACCGCACCAATTGTTAATTCTATTTTAAGTAAGCTTCACAAAGGTCTTGTTATAGTTTAGAGTATTATAAGTTTTAGATTCAAATCATGTGAGGGTTTCGGGCTATTTTTCTGTTGTCCCATACTCTTCCAAACACAAAGCTCCTAGATAGACGTAGATGCTGGTTTGTAATGTATTTTCAAGAATGGCTTTAAAACCAATTGATGTCGCTTGATTAACCTCACAGCCAACAAAACTGGAATTAAACTCAAACTTTTCCAAATGCTGTTTTTAATACAATGCAATGAAATAAATACCCATTTTGTACTACTGATAAAATACATATAGCTTATTATTCTAAGGAGCCTTTCTTCTGGAACTGAATCCTTGGTATTGATAGGAGGTTGGAATGGAACATTTATGAAAGAAGTAACCATAAGTAAAAATATTTTTAGTGTTTTGTATTGAATCAAATCAAATTATCAAAGTTAACTAAATCAAAAATTTAAATTTTTTTAAACCAAAATTTCTACAACTAAAACTTTTAGTTGATTCGGGAAACGTTTGTCATGGTCCAGATTTAAGTGTTCAACTTGCAGACCATTTCTCAGAACTGATTGATAACAGGTATTTTTTGTTTTATTAGTTTAAAATAATGCAATACAAAATTTAGTTTTTAAAATTAATAAAAAACTTTACTCATAATCTTTATAATAAATCTTTTAGAATCCTAACATGTGGGGCAAGAAGTGATGATGACAAAACCTTGTGTTGGACATGGGATTTTATGAGAGATCATCATTGGGAAAGATTTTCTGAGTATGAAAACATTTTCTAAAACAAGTTTATTTGCAGACTAAATATATATTAATTATATATTTTTTCCATTTGGATAGCTTACAAGATTTCAGGATTAAGAATAAGCTTAATTAAAAATTAAGAAGCAATCAATTTTTAGTATGAATGAGGGGAGAAGCTATGCTGATGCTGTTATAACTGGAAATAATCTTCTGGTTTCAGGTATTATCCAATATACATTTGGCAATATCTATTTTTCTTGTATTAAATCGAATCCGGTGGATAGGAACCGGTTCTCATCCATACGAAAAAACTATGTCTAGCATTGAATTATTTCCAGCTTTCTACCAGTTTTTTTAGCCGGTGCCTTCAGCACCTCGGGGCTAAAAAACAGTTTTAATCTTATGCTTGTACATTCTATATCCGCGGAAAGCCGTTTATAATACGATGCGAGAAATAAATTTTCTTATATTTGCATCTGTTTCATAAAACCAGGTGGTTACAATGGACAGGAAAAACATAGCACTTCTGAGTTACTTGAATTGTCAACTTCTGCTGGGTCTACTAGAAAAACTTGGAAAACAAGCTTCAATCTGACAAGAAGACGAATGCAGGTTTTCAAAATCCAATTATTACAACAATCTTATAATTTTATTAATCTTTTGTTTTTACTATATTTGTTAAGCACTGTGGAGTTGCAATAAGCAAAGGCAAGATAGTGCTGACTGGTGGACAGGATGGTGATGCCAATGATGATAAAAAAGGAGATGCTCTTGATATAGTAGAAGTGTATGATTTGGATTATGGATTTGTTACAAATCTTCCCAGGATGAATCAAGCAAGGTAAAACTTTTGTTAACTTCAATACATTAAAGCTTTTGTATCTCTTTACTTCTCTTGAAAGTGTGGAAGTTTCTAATCAAAAAATATTCTAGAAATTATAAAAGACAATTGAGTAACTATAGTCTTCAAAACTTATTGTATCAAAAATTAAGGTGGACTCATGGCTGTACCAGATTTATGTATGAAGGTTTAGAAGCTATAATGGTAGCTGGAGGAAGGGTAAATTCTAGAGAAGATGCACTCGAATCTGTTGAAATTTTAGGTAGGTACTTTATTTCAAATTTGATTAAATTTACGAGTTATAAATATCTAGCATTTTTTTTACAAAAATGATTATCTTCCACTAAATTATGTTATTTGTCTAGTCCTTGGAAGTTCGAATTGGAAATATGTTGAAGCTCTTCCCCAGCCCAGATTAGGTACATTTTCAGCAATTATTAGTAGAAAACCAATTCTTTAAGTCTCTATGTCTTTCTGTTCTAAATGGTATTTAAAAACTTTTTTATTTGTATTAAAAATTTTAGACTTGTCCTCTGATTTGTGAGTTTATTAAAGTTATGGTAATATTGAACTTGCCCATCCTTGTTTATATTTCTAAAAATATAATAAACAATATTTCTCATATTCAATTGAAACTGATTATTATTATGGTGGATTAGAACCAGTTCTTATCCATATGAAAAAAAACCGTGTCCAGCATCGTATTATAGACAGTTTTCTACGAATATAAAAATGTATAATCATAAAATTAAAATATTTTTTTTAGCCCATAGTCTATTACATTTCTTTTCTTTATTTAAACAGGTCTCAGTCTGAATACAATGAACAATATAGTAGTTGCTTCTGGTGGCAGCTATGAGACTGGGAACAGAAGGTAACTCAACAACTTCAATCTTTGCTTTATAAAGAGAAAATGTATAAATATTTCTTTTTAAGAGATGAGTATTTTCCCACAAGCATTTTGGAATATGATGCAAGTTATAACAGGTTAATTCCACACATTAGTTTGATATAGTAATGTAGCTTAAATCAACAGCATTTTAAAAAGATATGTAAAAAAGAACAATAATTTTACTATAAAATGAATCTTTTTCAATTATTTCTTGTTCTATCTTCCCAAAACACATATTTCTATATTTCTTAAATATTTGATGTCTCTCTTGCAATTGGTACGTTAATGTATTATTAGTTTTAAAGTTTTGTTTTCCATATATATATCAATAGATGGGTACCAGTGCTAGATATTGATGGAAGAAGTCACCATACAGCTCTCACCATCTCAAAACAATTAATTTCCTGTTAAAAAATAAAAGAAAGAATAAAAAATTACCTCATATTAATCCTTTCTCTAATCTTTTACATTTGTATTGTAAATTAATCTTCAGTTGTATGTATATAAAATATAGATATTTAGATTTTATTTTAGGTCTTAGAATAGATAATAAAATGGTTTCCTAAAACTTTTCTGTTTCAATATTTGAATATTTTTTCTTTTTCTATGTTCTACTACTTTACTATGTTCATTAGATAAAAAATTTATAGACTGATTAGAAAAAGGTTTAAAACATATTCACAATAATGTAAGATACATAGAATTTAAGTCAGTCAAAGTCAATAAAATGATTTTAGTGAAGAAAATCCAATGGGTGAACTGATTAACCTTAGTTATAGAGTAACAATACTACTTTTTTTCTTATTTTGTCAATAACAATAAAGAGTAAAATCCTATTTGGCCAGTTTAGCTTCTGTTCATGGGTAAAGATATTACCCCTAATATTAGTAGAGATTTCACATGCAAACAAGTATGTCCAGATTCGAACCCGACATCTCCCTGACACATAGGAATCATGAAATGATAGTACCGTAGTGTTTTGCTCTAATTTATCTCTAGTATTACAACTACTTGCTCTTATCTATAGAAAGATCTAAAGAAACAGTTTTCTGCTTGATTTAACAAAGAATAAAAACTAACAGTGGGACACTTCGATATTCCATACATATATTTGAGGAAAATTGACTTTATTAGTGCCAAAGCTACTACGTAATCTGTCTGTCTGTCATCAGCTCTGTATTTTTGCTTGACTGTCTGTAAGCAGTGGCTATTTTTTTCTGTTAAGATTTTTCTAACCATTAAACATCCATCCTTTTTAAGCCAGTCATCCTGTCGGTAATCCTACAATGGATATGAAGACGATATTTATCTAATAAAAAAATATTAAAAATAGGTATTTATATCAATCAATCAGCTTTAAAGCAATTTTTTTTTATTTTCTCTCTATATAATGCAATACAAAAAACTGTGGCGGAAAGGGGGTGGGGGCGATACAGCCTTGAAAATGGTCTTAAAGGAAGCCTGCAAGAAATACCACGCTTTAACTGCTGAAAGACTGCTACAAGTAGACCAAATACCCCAAATTTGAAGCCTTCAGCTTCTATAACAAAAAAGTTCTAGGCATTTTAAAATGACTTTTTATGTACAATGGAAATTTTGAAAGAATTGCAATGCTGATGTTGAAAACTTTAAAATTAAACTACGTGGCCTAGAAACAAAATTATAAGCTTATTTTTGTCATAAATTTAGGTTTCCAGTAACTAATTATATTTTTACAATAAAAATACCCATTTTTATAGTCAAAATCATTAAAAAAAATTAAGTTTTACTTGCATTGTACCGAATGTACTGTAGCCAATCAGAAGGCTGAATCAGCTTAACAACCAATCACAGCTAAGCTTGTATTAGTTTACCCCTTTGTTTCCGCTATGATTTTCGTTTAAAAATGCAATTTAAATCGAATTTTTTTCATAGATTTTGACTATGAAATGTGGTGTTTTTATTGTAAAAATGTAATCAGTTACAGGCAATCTAAGTTTCTGACAAAGATAAGGTTGTAATTTTATGTCTTGGCAACGTAATTTAATATTGTTTTTTCTTTTATGAGCATTGGAAATCTTTCAAAAATTCCATTGTACATAAAATGCTATTTTGAAATGCCTAGAACTTTTTTGTTATTAAAGCTGAAGGCTTATAATTTGGGGTATTGGGTCTTCTTGTGGCAGTCTTTCAGCAGTTAAAGCGTGTTATTTCTTGCAGGCGTCCTTAAAAGTAAAGATGTTGTGAATGCATAATAATATTTCGGATCATTGAAAGAAATCGAAGCTGCTGGTTTCGTCTTATTTTCACAGTAACTTTTCTCCTTTTTCTAGCCCCTGCTGGGGGCTCTAGCCCTGTGGGGCAATCACTAACATTTACTTAACCTAAACTAACCTAAAATAACCTTTCAAAAGCTACTATGAAAATACGATGAAACCCATGACCCAATTTTTCATATCTTCTTTAATTCCCCAACTGTAAAGCAAGATTATATTTGCTTTATTGAACTAAATATTTAATTTCAAAACATGTTTTATTTCTTTATTTGCTTTTGTTGAAACAGTTGGAATATAAAATGAGGAATAACACATTAAAAATATTTGGTTATTTGTTTTCGTTAAATGCTTTATTGATGTCAAATTGTGAATGTATATATTAGTTTCCTATATTCGAGGGACGGTTTTTGCCTATCAATTTAACTTCCCCAATCTCCCTATAACGTTTTTTGTCTCTTTAATTTTGAGTAAAATAGTGTTATATTTCAAATTTTATAGTTTTCTAAATATGATGGAAGGGAGAAGGGTTAAATTTTGTAAATCCCAATTGCATTACTTATCATTAGTGGATTCAGTCATATCAAATTAGATCAACGATACCTACCGTTAGATACCATTGCATGCTCATGCAAGGTCATATCTCAACTGATATCATAAAATATTGCATTTATGTAAGTGAACTAGAATGATTTTTTAGTAGCGAAGCAGGTTTTTGGCTATATTTATATTTTTCACATCTTACCCCATATCTTTGGTATTTTTATTCCGATTTTAAAACTGTTTTGGATGACAGTATCAAAATTATTTTTCTTGTTGTTCTAAGGGACTTTTTTGTTCAATGATGAAAGGGAAGATATCTTTGTATTTCTGGTCCAATTTTCAATTTTTTGCAAAATAAAATTTCCCGTTGTTCATTATATAATTTACTTTGACCATCAGTCTGTCAGTCAACATACAAAACATGAATGTCAAAGTTATTTTATAAAAATTGTGAATGGTTTCGTGATTTTTCTCACGTTTTAATATATATCAATTATGGATGTTGGTCTTGATTTTTATGTAAATTACCTTTAAAGAAAACAAAAAAATAACGATAAATTTCTATTTCAAACAGATTAAAATAAGCTGACATATCATTGATATTAAACTTACAACAAAGATATATATATCTATATGAATAAACCATAACAATATAAAATCATTATAACATAAAATAATTTCATAAAATGAATTTATTAAAAATATTTTAATGCAAAAATTAACAATAAATGTTTAAATATTACTTTTTGGTAAGGGTTTTCCAGTATGGCTTCGAAGCCGATTAATTTCCGCTGGATTAGAACCAAATCTAAGCCATGCTGAAAAATCCACGAATATAAAAATGTACAATCATAATATTAAAACCAGATTTGTTAGCCCGTCAATTCAATCATCTCTGGGCTAACAAAACTAGTTTTAATCTTATAATTGAACATTTTTATATCTACGGAAAGCTGTTTATAATACGATGCGATATATAACTATTATGAACTTGCAAGGAACTTAAAATCATTGAAATTTATCTCTTTTTCATTTTACTTTCCTTTCAACTGGATGAAATTTAATTTAACAATAACTGATATTGAATAATTAAAGTTAATTAATATATAATATAAAACATTATTATTATTTTGTTAAAACACAAATTGTGTTCTATAAAGTTTTTCTTCCGTCAATCTTATTTGAAGTAAGTAATGATATCTCATTTGTAATTTTCTGGATATTATTTTTCTTACTTTTTGTGTAAAGATATCTGAAGTTTTTGTCTACTTATCCTCATTATAGGCAAAAATCTATTTACTTTATTAGGCTAGACTAAGTGTTTTGGGTCTTAAATACTCATATAAATGTAAGGCTTAAAACCTTTATCCTGAGCTAGCCTAGTAAATTTTATTGGATTTGGCCCAAAATAGGATTTATAAAAATAAATCCTTTAAGGTATGTATGTCGAATTATTTACTTTAAATTGTATATAGATATTTATAGAAAAAATAATTATGATGAAAAAAATTGACAAAGAATTATTTTTTTCATTCGTTGCTATATCCCTTGTCCCTATTTCATTCATATATGATTTTATGTAGATGTAATAATTTTTAGTAAATTGAAATCTAGTAACTATATCTTGTAAGATTTTAAATTTTTAAGTTTTTTGTTGAAGATTTTCACTATTTTACTTTTTTATTTAGATGATATTTATTTTCTTAAAATTTTCACACTATTTTTTTTCTGTAATGATGTCAAAAAAATTCACTTTGATTCAACTCTAAAAATGTTTTATGATGTAGCTTTGTTTATTGTGTAGATGAAAATAAAGCAGTCATAATCACTAGAACATACGTGTGAGAGGTCCAGGTATGAATTTTGGAGCTCTGTGACACAGCCTGGACATGGTGGCTGGATCCCTGCAGGTCCTGGTGCCCGTTATTCCCTAGGTTTCCAGTTTTTGCATAGTTGTCCAACATCTTGCTGTCCTATAATATTGGGATCATGGAAAGAAAACGAAGTAGCGGGTTTCGTCGTATTTACACAGAAGCTTTTTATAGGTTAATTTAGGTTAGGTAAATATTGATGATTGCCACAAAGAAACTGTATAAAATGACAAGGGAAGGTTTGATGCTATTTGACTGGTCAGCCTTCCTTAGATGAAAGGGGCATTTTGCAGACCTAAAGTGTATTGTTGCTACAAAGTTTTGATATTTAGTGAAATTAAATTAAGGTAATATTCATGTTTCAATTTAGGTAATAGGTATAGCTTCTCCGATACAATAGGCCTGTAGAAAAAACTTGAGCAAAGAGAGGTTGGGTAAAGTCGATCTTTTTAAAATTTTTAGAGGGTGAAGTTACACTCCATTGAAATAATCATAAACCTTCTCTGGGCTTAAGAGAAGCTTTACATTTTACTTTCTTCGGAAATATGTCTGTGAGGTGATATGTACCTGTTCATTGATCCTGTTGATAATATGTTTTGGAAGTGGGTTCTCTGAATGCCATGTTATAGAGTACCCAGGTCTAGTTGGATACAGCGAGCTAACTCTGAAATTTAGATAACATCATTTTTTTATTAAGCATATACCTTTCAAAGATGGTAACAATGTCATTTACCAATTTACTTACCTATCAGAACAGACAGGCAGACATAGTGTCTAGTCAAGCACAGAAATGTCCCTTTTATTAAAATAGATTAAAAATTACGGGGAGTAGTTTTTCCTTTGTTTTCTTTACTACTTTATGTTTGATAAGAGTAGGTTATACTGGAACCTGGGTGGCCCCGCAGGCTATGGGAACATCAGGTATAAACCTTGCAGGGTCAAGACTTCCTGAAGGGGCTAGGAATAGAAAAAAATTACCCTCCCTCTAATTTTCAATTTATTTTCAAATAATAAATACTAGCAGAGTATAATGCATGATCTGTCTGACAAAGGAAATATTTTCAATAAATGCGCATTTGCTCTGGGAATATTCACCAGAAATTTAGCACATCTACATATTTTTGAAAACTGCTGAGAAACTGGATTTTTACTATCCTACTTATAACATTACAGAGAAAAGGAGGACTGGTGGACAGAATGAGTTAATAGTTATTTCTCGTATCGTATTATAAACGGCTTTCCGCGGATATAGAATGTACAATTATAAGATTAAAACTAGTTTTTTTAGCCCCGAGGTGCCGGAGGCACCGGCTAAAAAAAACTGGTTTTAATCTTATGATTGTACATTTCTATATTCGTAGAAAACTGGATATAATACGATGCTAGACATAGCTTTTTCGTATGGATGAGAACCGGTTCCTATCCACCGGATTCGAATGAATACGAGAAAGAGTATTTGCTGACATTAATTAGATTACATAACCAATTCAACATAATTTATCTAAAAATTTTTTAAAATATTCGCTTCCAAAAGTACTCAAAATTGTTTAATTTTTAATTATCACTAAATAATCGAGGGAAATATGTATATTAGATATTTCGAAATTAATTTACTTTTTAACACGATTTAAAATGATTTAAGTTTTAGCATATAGCTGAATACCTGATATTGATAACTTTGTTGAAAATATCGTAGACCTGGAAACTTCTGTGCACCTCTCCCCCACACATTCTAAAGGTATTAGTTTGAGTAACATGTATGCTATGTCTGGCGAGTGAGTTATTAACAAAAATGGGAAAATTAACATGGATCAAATTAAGTTGTAACTTTTAACAATGCATTTATAATTAATTTGTTCTTGGTTGGTTGTCTAAAGAACGTTTGGTCGTTTATCCATGCCAATATCATACAAAAGAGCAGAGAGCAATTGGCTTGCAAACGAAAAAGGTCCCCACCACTGAAACCAGGTAGTTGTCTGCGTTATCCATCTACACTTATACTTTTATTCAAGTGTCCTAAAAAATCATTCAAATGGCCTTCTCAGGGTTTCAAGCTATTTTGCAGTTTCATGTTTTCCAAGCTTTCATAGTTAACAAATGTTCTTAAACTTTCCTGCCAATATTTTCTTTTCTTGAAAAAGAATTCATAGTTTTGCCTGTAAAAATTCAATTTGTCTTAATATTTTTAAATTAAAATGAGACGAGTGATATGCTGACTTTTGATCTACGGTTCCCCCAAAGTTTTTTTCCCAGCAGTAATACCATTTTGTGCCTGGGTTGTTCTAACATTGCAAGGCTACCCTGTACCCAATATAGCTTAATCTACCTGGCTACCTGGCTACCTGGCTACCCTGTACCCAATATAGATTAATCTACCAGGCTACCTGGCTACCCTGTACCCAATATAGCTTAATCTACCTGGCTACCTGGCTACCCTGTACCCAATATAGATTAATCTACCTGGCTACCCTGTACCCAATATAGCTTAATCTATAGTAAGGTAAAACTCTGACACAAAAAATATCCCCTCCCCCCTTCTTGATTAATTTTAAGATTTTAGGAGGGGTTTATGTGCTTTATATATTCTTTCTAATAATATATTAGACAAAATAAATTTTCCTTTTGTAACATCAGTAAAGTCAAATCGTTTCTGTATATTCCTACTTATTTTCAAACACATAATGTATAATTTTTTGGAATGCCTATTTTAACAACAATTTAGCTTTAAACAAAGGATTGGAAAAACGCATGTCTCCCCTGCAACTTTAGCTCCGATAAGAGATCAAGGATTGTGAAATTACCGATTTGCATTAAGAAACACTAGTTTTGCCTCATTTATTTCAACAAACTGTATCTCCAGGTACTTTTAAAATTTGAAGATCTTAATAATTCTATTAAATTTCTATTTGAAGAATTATTACTCTATTCAACTAAATTTCAAGCATTGCTTCGAATCCAACAATTTCCACTGGATTAAAACCAGTTTGGAGCTGTACTTGAATACGCTGCGATATTTAACTGTTATGGAAATGAACTATCCCTTTAGATTAAAATTTAACCTTGGAGGAGTTGAAAATCTGTAAATATTTAATTTTAATAATAGATTTATTACTCTAGATAGACTGTCAGACACAATAATCCAAGTTTAGAAGGGATTTTTAGCAGACTAAGCGTTTAGTTTCAGGTATCTAAAGTGATAAGACAATGGTGGATAATTTGGTGTACATCCCTGATGATGATACACAAAATTCCCCCTGCTGAAGATTACAATTAATGGTTAAAAGTTGGACACTCAAATTAATGAACAAACTAAAAAAATTCAATTTAAGGCCTTAAAGTCGTTATTTTAACAAATACAATAGATTTCAGCCCAAGGTCCCCTCCCTTCCTGGTGTTGTTTATATTTAGTAACATAAAATTGATATGAGAATTATATGGACGTTATAACATTTATCTAAAAAAATTAAATGTTAATTGTTGACTTATCATATGTGGATAAAATAAAAACATTCTAACCAATAATTTTGTAGAATTGTTCCTACACCGTGTTCTTACAGGGTCAGTTAACTGATTGTGTATTTAGATCTAGTATATCTATTAATTTAAATTTCTATTTTGTGTTTGCCTCGTGGAATTAAATATTCTTTCCTCAGTCCAGATTAACAACTCCCAATCCAAACAACCAACTAAAATAGATAGAAAAGTAGATAAAAAAAAGATAGAATAGATATACATATTTAAATAGTTAATAAATAGATTTTGTTTCCTTATTCCAGATAAACAACTCCTAATCCAAACCTCCAAAAAAAATAGATAGAAATTAAATAGATAAGTAGATATACAAAGATAGATTTAGATATATAGATATATATTGTTTTCTCATTCCAGATAAATAACTCTCAGAGTCCCAATCCAAACAACCAACTAAGATAAATAGATAGATAACTAGATGTATATAGATAGAAAGATAGATTGCAAATTAGATAAATAGAAAGGTGTAATGTGTATAGATAGAAAGATAGATATTGTTATAAATACATTGGTAGTTCAAAGGATAGATTGATAAATATATTACACACAAATGAATAGATGATTAGATTAATATATGGGTAGATAGATTGATAGTTTCATTATAGATAAATAGTGGATGAAAGATAAATGGACGGAAAGATAAAATTACATAAATCCACATATAATTATGTCGCTTTTTGTTGCGCAACTTATGAACATATTTGTCCTTATTAATTATAAAAATTGGTATGCTTAGAATAAGATAAGCTGTAGAAAGAATGCACAATTCTTCACAATAACATCCAACATTTTCACACAAAACAAGTATGACAACATTATTAAAAGAGAAGCTCTTAAATTAACAAATCAATATAGTAGATATGCTAAAATGTCTTGTAAATTTAAATTTTCTGAAATCAGATGATTTATTTTGACCAAAAATTAATATATTTACTCCAGATGTATTGTACCTTATAATTAAATTCTGGACATTAGATGGTTAATCTGGTCCCCAAAGTTTTATGTTATAATTTTCTCATCGCTAGCCTGTTAACTTTTATGACATTTTGATTAGAGTTGTACATCCTACAGAAGGTTTTTTTTTCTCTATCGCTAATGATATATTACTTTTATCTGTGTAAAAACTGCAGAATATCCATACTGTACTGTTTTTGATGACATATTGCCATGCAGATCCTATTTATAGAAAAGCTACTATTCTACAAAGAGATAGAAGTAGAGAAAAAAAAGAGAGAGGATAAAGAAAGAGAAAGTGAGATAAAGCTGATTAGGGTTAAAACTTTGCACTGGTTGTTTCCACAAAAAAGAAGAAAGAAAATTAACAAACTTTAGATAAAATAGAACAATAGAGTGCACTACTATAGTTAGAAAAGAATATTTTCAAAACGTTGATTGATATTGTAATTTGATTATTTTCTTGAAAAAATTTTAACTTCTGTTAGGTATTGTAAATAAATCCCTAAATATGTCATTAAATTTTATAACATTTATATTTCATTTATATTTTTAAAATTCGTCAATAAACAAGAGTGAGCAGGACCAATACAAAGCTTTCCTATAATTTATAAATTAATATCCCTAATCATTTGTGAGATCTTTGTAAAATCTAAATGTATAATTTAAATCCATTGTGAAAATATACTTAAAAAGACGAAAATAAAGTATGGATTTACCCGTCCTTTGTTCCCTGATGAAGAAAGGTACGGGAGGAAAAAACCAGTTTAGCGTACAAAACAACATTCCCGCCAAGGGTCAAAAGTTATATAAGGGGTAACAAATTGATAGAATTTATCAGTGTTTATTTTACCACCGTAGGAGGAGGAGCTACTCTATATATATTCCATACATTTTATCTTGCTGTGTTCTTTTAGTGAAATTATTTGTGCATATGTAAGTCTTTAATTTATTATTTGTAACTTATTACGATTAAAATAGCCTAAAACCAACCCATGTTTACTGGCGAAAATTAATCTATATCTAAGGAAGTAATTTATTATATTGAATTTACTTGCCTTTTTTATTTATTGTCTTATCCCTTGTGATCCCTGATATGGACACAAGGTAAATGTTTATAACTTTGATTGCAAATGTCTTATCCCTTGTGATCCCTGATATGGACACAAGGTAAATGTTTATAATTTTGATTGCAAATGTCTTATCCCTTGTGATCCCTGATATGGACACAAGGTAAATGTTTATAATTTTGATTGTAAATGTCTTATCCCGTAGAATCCCTGCTGTGGGATTTAAATGCATGTATTTCTTATGTGTTTATAATTATATATTATTAAGTATCAAGTCCCAGCTTTCCCTGTGTGAGATTGGTTGGTACACCAAGATTGAAAGCAATGTCGGAACTTTCAGGTATAGACAATGGTAGCTGTAGTATACTGACAGACAGACAGACAGACATGGATTATACTTACTGATGCTTATATAGAGTGGAATACTATAGATTGGAGGACTGACAGACAGACGGACAGTCGCTTACCTAGAGAATAGTGACAACTCTTTATAAGTTGATGTTATTCTAGGAGCTGTCTGCCGTTACCAAGCTGATAAGTATGAAGCTGAACTCTATAGGTCCAGTATAGAGTTTCAGCAGGCAAAGTTTCGCGGCTCCTGCCTGCGGGTGAGAGGCCTTGTAACAGCTGAGTCCTCTAGGCTGAAGTATGGTAAGAATATCCGCCGCCTGACCGCTGAACTAGAGTTCTGGCGGGACCAAAGCCATCAGGGTCTCCAATATATAGAGCAGTTGCTGTCTGACGGGCGGGCTCTGAGGCGGAGCCTTAGCCAAAGGGAGCGCGCTATTCGCAGCCGTGAAACTATTGTCTGTGGCTATTTGAAATATATTAATAGTCAACAGCGGCCGCAGGCTGTCTGTACTGAGGTTGGTGACATTGATTATAAGCCTGTCAATTTAGATGAGTTTAAGAGCCTTACTGACCCTACTGTTGGGGACCTTGATAAGTCCCGGGTTCTCTGCAGCTTAATAGCTAAGATTAAGGAGGTGTGTGGTGACCTAACACACTGTGAGGAGGCTGTCAATCGGATAGATCACTCGGTGGCAGCTATACTTGGTGAGGCTCGATCCAGCCGTTTGCGTAGGGTGGAGCTGCGGGAAGCTGAACTACAGCTGGGGGAGATACAAGGAAAGTATCCTTATTTAATTTCCTTGTGTCAGGGAGCTGTTAGGACTTTAGATACGTCCTATGATGCCAATATTATCCAGTCTGAATACGCTTCCTTGGAAAGAGTAGCCACTCAACGTGATATCATCGCTAAGGACCTGGTGAACCTGCTCCAGATCCTGCCACCAGAGAGCCGTGAGGCCTTGCCAGATCTTGCCACCTACAACGTACAAGCATGAATACCTGACAAAGTGAGTATCTGCTTATTAATGGGGAGGGCAGGGGCATCCTTGATACTTAAACACTTTATAAGCTTTTGTAGTTTGATTTGTACATCTGTATTTATAATTTTGGGCTTTGCTACTTGTGGATGTTGTCATCCTTGTTTCATTTTATTTTGTGTCTTGAAGTTAAATGCTTTAAACATGAAAAGATTTTACTTCTACAATTTTTAGGTTTTTAACCGTCAAGATACCAAGGACGTGTTTAATCAAAACTCAGGAAAAAGAAAAAGCAAGACCAAGCCCTCCTACCTAATATTTGTTTTATGCCTTTATCAGTAGTAATTTTATTATTTTAAATTTTATGTATAATAAAGTTTTATATCTTACTACTTGTATTGTTTATTTTTAACGAGATTTGAAGATTTAACCATTGAAGCAAAGATTTCGGACGCTATTGATTGTTTAATAGTCTTAAAAAGTTCATAGAAATTACAGTTAAAAACTTTTAAAACTTTGGGAAGTAAATATTTATACTTTCCTATGAAACTTAAAAGTAATGGTTAATAAATCTCCGTTGAAAATAAATCGCTCGGTCTATACTTTACGAAACAGAGTGACTAAAAGTCGAGGTGGCCAAGGTTACTCACGGAGAGGACGGACAACGAGCAAAACAAAACCAGAGAGAAGGGGATTATCCTGGGACGGACTTGAAGAACCATTGGTTGGCCATAGCTACGAGGCCCCAAGGGACGTGATAAACCCAACCTCCCCCCCCTCCAGACTACCATTGCGCTCAAGCACACGAGCTGATTACTGTGAGCTTTATGGTAAGCCATTCTAGTTTGGCTAATAAACCTACAACCGTATATCCGGAGAGTGATATAAAAAATAAACTTTTTTTCCTGTGTTCTTTATTTTAACCCAAAGTAAAGTAGCAGGATGTCTGTCAGTCAAGACCCCTGTGCTTAACCGAGTTACAGAGAGAGTTATTGTCTACCCTTGAATAAGTTGGAGCCTTGTTTTGAGATATATAGACGAGACCTCAACATATTTCTTACATATACCTGTCTAGGAGAGTTTGAGACTGACCCTTACAGACCAACAGACCAACACACACCTGAACCACAGAGTAGTGTAATTAACCAGACTGACAGACAGACTCGGGGACAAAAATCCCGATACCTAAGCTCAGAAGGAGGCCCCTCCCACACTACTGTTGCTGTCCTAGCACAGGTCCATGCTAGCTGCGAGCCAGCTTCCCCTAACGATAGCTCTTGCAGCGAGATACTAAGAGCGTGTGGAGAGAATCTGACTTCATTAGAGAGCGAACAATCAGACGTATTCTACGACAATACAGACGCGGGTCCGAATCCCGTACATACAAACCAGAAGGACGGCGCTGGTTCGAGCCTTTGTACTAATAGTGAAAGCTTTGCAAATCCTAATCTGAGCCCTTTATCCCTGAAATTCAAAAACTACATTACAGCCATGGCTTCAGCTGCTGTGACAGATAAGAACTCTGCCCTTGCAGTAGTTGTTAGAGCGAAGATTGACTGGACTGACGATTTTGAAGGATATAACTTGGATACCTTACCAATACAGGAGATAGAGAACCGAATTAATCAGGCTAAGAAAACTAAGGACTTATTGACGGACGTGGAGGTCATGATCTGTGTAGATCCATCTTTAGCAGCTGCTTTCCCTGAAGGATTGGACGGAGTGTCTAATATCAAGAGACAATATGTGCAATACTTAAAATCTGCTTTTCCCAAGCTTACTGAGAGAAAAAGTGTTTCACCCACCCAACTAAACAGCAGACCTGTGTCTGCTGCTTCAACTGTGGCTGACGAAATTCAGATGGAACGGGTTGAAAGACGGACAGACAGTATTGTAGAGGAAGCTGAAATTGTCACTGGTCATTTTGACCAAATCCCTAGTGTCCCTGCAACATCTCATGTAGAGATAATAGATATAGAGGCCAGACTTGAGTCCTGCAAGGGAGAGAGAAGAGATTTATTAGCTGAGCTAAAAGATTTAATTAAAATAGCTACTAAGAGTGGGATGCGAACCCATGTAGAGCGACTGAATGACGTGACAGATGACCTTAATAGAGCCGCTAGGCTAGCTACAGCAAGCGTAGCGGAAAAACGAAGGTTGTTAGGCATTCCAGCTGGATCTACTATAAAAAGCGGTAATATTAATCTCCCCCCTCCTAAGTTTGAAGGCGATTTCTTAAAAGGACCAGACTTTTTTACATTTAAGTCATCCTTTAATGAATATACCCGCACAGTAGGACTGCATAGTGACCCAGATAAACTGCTGCGGCTACGGACGGACTGTTTGAGCGGCCAGGCTTTAGAAGTTGTAACCACAAGTGAAACTTTTACTGAAGCTATGGATAATTTAAATCGCCTGTATGGAAAGCCTAATTTGTTGTTCTGTGGCAAAGAGAGAGATATAGGAAACCTTGGAAAGTGCCCCACAGGTATACTAGAAAGGAGAGCTTGGCTCTTGTCCTTGTATAATAAATTGGTAGCTTTGAGAAAACTCTCAGATAACCATAATATCAGGGATGATTATGATAATAGCAGCATATTTTCTACAGTTATAAAAAACATGACTGACAAAGACAGAGAGGATTATGACAAGCAGTGCATTGATGCTATGGCATTAGACGGCAAATTAGATATGAGCCGCAGAGCCAAAGCCCAGCGGTTGGTACAGTTTTTAAACACACTTTGTGAAAGAGCTACTCTACAGTTGGACCACTCACTGACAGGATTGTCCCATTCTGATGATGTTTTTAAATCCCTAAAAACTACAGGCGCAGGCAGTGACAAGAAGGACAGACACAAGCCTACAGAAAAACCTAAACAGTTTGAGAAAAAGGGAAAAGATAGCCAACGGGGAGCATTCCAACACACCCAGGGAGAACAGAGAGAGAGAGAGAGAGGAAACAAACCCTTAAAAACCTATCCTAAACCTGACATGAGTTTACCTATCCCTGACCAAGAAAAACGAGCACCGACCTTAATCAAATGTCTACATTGTAACAATCAACACACTCATTTAAGTGAGTGCAAAAAATTTGAAGAATGTGAGACAAAAGGGAGGTGGGGAATGTTATGTAAAGTAGGAGCCTGCTACATTTGTCTCAGAATGGACGCTGCTTATATCCCTGGTAGACGCAAAGATTGGTTTGAAAAGCATCAAATTAACTGTAATAACCAATTTATATGTAGCCATAAGAAGTGTGGAGAGAACCCACAATTTAAAAAAACGCATATCCTCCTATGCAGTTTTCATTCTAAAGAAAATACGGGAGAATATGAAAAGTTTTTAAAAACCCTCCCCAGTGATAAAAAATACAAATTTTTTATTACTCAACAGGGATCCCAGAACATATATTCCGGCGCCACTTCTGATGAAGACACACCTCCTATATACATGATCCATACGATAACAACCAAAGCTGGCCGGGAGTTACAGATCTTTTACGACAGCGGCTGTAGCATTGGAGCTGTTAGTACGACAGCTGTGGAGGCTTTGGGAGCTAAACCTCTAGGAAACGGTCCTATCCCTTTGACTGTTGCAGGTGGAAGAACAATCTGGAATAAGTATGGGGACGCCAGTTTCTCACTAAAAACCACAGATGGAAACAGTACAGAGTTTACAATGCTACAAATGGATACAATTTCAGTACCATTTCCTGTTTGGGAACTGAAAAAGGCATGGAATGCACTGTGTAAAGGTGCCATGGAACAAGGGATGGAGATTAAATCCCTCCCAACCCCCCCTAAGAAGGTTGGGGGGCGGGAGGTGGATGTTATGTTTGGGATCAAATACCTGGCTTTTCATCCCACCCCAGTCCTAACCCTACCTTCAGGCTTGACATTGTTCAAGTCTAAACTCCACTGTCCATCTAACCAGATGGGAATAATTGGCGGTCCGCAGCCAGCTTGGGAAAGAACTCGCACAGCTGTTAGCACAATGGGTGCAAGTCAGTACTTGGCAGCTGAGATAAGAGCTGTTGTTGCTACAGACAGAGCGTTGAGAGGCCCTGATATCCCCACATTCATTAGTGATGATCCATGTGACCATGAATGGTATGAGACAACCACGTGGACAGAATGTGAGCAGGACCTCCCAGAGTACGAGAATAAGCCAGCAGCTATGTGCTTCAAGCTTGCTGTCCGGTCAATGAGAGACTTCCAGATGGAAGACGATATTGGATCCCTAATACAGTACCGTTGTGTACAATGCCGTAACTGTGGAAAGTGTAAGAAGGGAGAGGAACTGGAATTGAAGTCGTTACAGGAAGAAACAGAACAAGAGCTGATAGAGAATTCAGTTGAGCTAAAAGTCAGTGAAAAAGCTGTGTACTCAAAGCTGCCATTCATCTTTAACCCAAAGATGAAACTAACAGATAACCGGAAGGTAGCTGAAAAGATCCTCCAGAGCCAGCTAAACCAAATAGCAAAGAAACCAGGCATGAAAGAGGATATTGAGAAAGCACACGCAAAATTAGCTGATAAACACTATGTTATACCTGTAACAGACTTACCTGAAAAGCTCCAGAAGGATGTCCTGGGAAGTGGTTACTACATACCATGGAGAGTGGTATACAATGAAGGAAGCTTATCTACCCCCTGCCGCATAGTGTTTGATGCGAGTGCTAAGTGCCCAGGTGGAGAATCCTTGAATGAAATCCTGGCCAAAGGAGCAAATGTCCTAGCCAGGTTATTACACTTATTGATACAGTTTAGGTGTGGAACGGCAGCTTTTGCAGCAGATGTTTCTATGGCATATAATGCTGTCAAACTGCATCCTGACTACTACAAATTTCAAAAATACCTGTGGAACCCCAGCCTGGATGATGTGTCCAGAGCTATTGTCATGATCATTGTGACATTAATCTACGGTGTACGCCCCAGTGGAAACTTAACTATAGCTGCTTTTGATGCTATAGTTAAGTTTGCCCGAGAGGCGGGAGGGGTAATGGCTCTAGGTGCAGAGGCATTATCAAAGAAAGCATACATGGATGATATCTTTTCTAGCCACCTAAGTGTAGAAGAGAGAGACAAGACAGCAATAGGCTTGACCGAAGCCTTGGATGTCGGATCCATGACAGTCAAAGCTATCACTAAGAGTGGCTATGCTCCAGGAGAAAAAGTGTCTGTTGACGGTGAGACTGTAGGTTTAGTTGGATATATCTGGAGACCAGAAGAAGATACACTAGCCTTGGATGTAAAACCTATAGCCCTGGGAAAAGCAAAGAGGGGAGTGAGACCCCCCCCAGTGGATGGAGACCTAAAACTGGAGCTATCCAAAAATTTCACCAAGAGAGTGGTTGCCGGCCAGGTAGCCAGCGTGTTTGACCCCCTTGGGTTGGGAGTACCAGTTACCTCATGGTTAAAGGTAGATATGAGCAATATCTGCAAACTCCACCCAGGGTGGGATGAGATGCTACCAGAAGAGCTCCTAGATACTTGGGTACAGAACCTGGAGAGGGTACAAGGCTTAGCAGCATTGAGAGTACCAAGGGATGCCTGTCCTGGAGCCAGCCAGAAAGGAAAAATCCAACTGATAGCAACCTCAGATGCAAGCCAAGAAGTAGCTGTAGCAGCAGTATATGCTAGGACCCAGCTGGAGAATGGAGAAGTAGTTGTTAATCTAATAGCTGCTAAAAGCAAACTAGTCCACAAATTAACCATTCCCAGAGGAGAACTAACTGCAGCTGTCATGTCTGCCACATTGACCCAAATAATAGCAGCCAATTTCCCAGATCTTATAGAGGATACCATCTATTGTATAGATTCCTCTATTGTCCTCCATTGGATCCATCAGGATCAAAGACCGCTGCAGACAGCTGTTAGAAATGGAGTCATTGAGATAAGGAGGCTAAGCAAACTGGAGAACTGGTTCTTTGTACCTGGAATTGAAAACCCAGCCGACATCGGGACAAGAAGAGTAGCTGTTGAAGAGATTACAGGTAAAAGTGACTGGTTGACAGGAAAAGCATGGATGAAAGGGAAAAGAGAAGATATGCCACTGCAAGGGATAGAAGAAATAAGGCTGACAGCTGAAGAAAAAAGAGAAGCTTGCATGGAGATTAGGAATATGGAGAATAGAGGATTAATCCTGTACTCCACAATCCAGAGAGCTAACACTGCTATACAAATATATGAATTTATAATAAACCCAGCAGATAAGCCATGGGATAAGCTGCTACGTGCCCTAGAAGTTCTGATAAGATGTGGAGAAATATGGAAAACCTACAAGAAAGGAGCAGAGAACCCTAAAGGATTCCCTGTAGTGAACGGCACCATTGTACCAGTCCTAAACGGAGACGAGAACAAAACTGCTAAACAATACATATTTTCTCGTACATCAAGAGAGCTGAAGGAAACAGTAGATAAGAAGCAATGGGAAAATCTTGGAGCATGGGATGGAGATATATTCTACTACACAGGTAGAATATTAGACTGCAGCAAGGAAGACAGCCTTGCAGGCGCAGCTATGGATCTCTTACCTAGAACTTTCAGTAACCCTGTTATTAGCAAAGAATCACAAGTAGCTAGAAGTATCATGAGGTATTCCCATGAGACTTTAACACATCATGGAACAGCTGCAGCTACCCTTCGGCGTAGCTTGGAGATAGCTTATATACTCCATGGGAGAGCCCTAGCTATAGAAGTGAGGAAAACCTGCCACTACTGCAACCGCTACAAAGCACGGATGATACAAGCTGAGATGGGTCGAACCCATGAGAATAGATTGTATCCAGCACCTGCATTCTACCTTACCCAGGTAGACTTATTTGGACCATTCGAGGCACATTGTGAGCACAACCATAGAGCTGTAGTTCAAATTTATGGAGTTGTGTTCAAGTGCACAGCTTCTATGGCTGTATGGGTAGAGATTATGCAGAAATATGATACTGAAGCATTCCTGCAGGCCTATACACGCTTCATAAGTAGATTTGCGCACCCTGGACAGCTGCTAATTGACCAAGGAAGCCAGCTGGTAGCTGCTTGTAAGAAAGCTAAGATCTCATTTACTGACCTGGCAAAAGGGATAAATGGTAGATATGGAGTTGGAATTGAGTATACAATCTGCCCAACCGGTTCCCATGAAGCCCAGGGACAAGTAGAAAGATCTATCAAAGAGATTCGAAAGCTGTTTGATGTGCTGTTCAGAGGTCTTAAACTAGACATAGTTAGCTATGCAACAGCCTTTGCATACATATCAGCTGAGTTAAACTCCTTACCCATAGGATTAGGGACAAGGTATCAGGACCTAGACAACCTGGATCTGTTAACCCCTGCCAGACTAATCCTTGGTAGAAATATCAGTAGAGCCCCACAGGGACTTGTTGAGGTAGCCCGACCCCAAAGATTATTAGATCAACTAAACTCTGTGTATGATGCCTGGTGGAAGGTATGGGACACAGAATGGATTGTCAATCTGATTCCTAGTGGGCAGAAATGGACCAAAGGTAACCCAGATATCGCTCCTGGAATGATAGTAATCATGAAAAAGGGAGGAAAAGATGCAGCTGTAGGAAAAACACCATATCGGATTGGTAGAGTTATACAGACACATAAGTCCAAGGATGGTATTATTAGATCAGCTGATATCGAGTATAAAAATGCTGGCGAAAATAAGTTTCGCACAACCACAAGGTCAGTCCGAACATTGGCGCCTTTGAGACTGGAGGAGGAAATGTATTTTCCGCCTAGACTGAGTAGATCCTGTGAAGCGGCTAAGAAACATGAAATGCAATTCATAAGTCGCGTAAAAGTGAACAAACTGGGATCACTGGCTAAATGTGCGCTGTGTACATTTTCACAATGAACCCTTTCTTGCCGGGAGTGTAAAATCTAAATGTATAATTTAAATCCATTGTGAAAATATACTTAAAAAGACGAAAATAAAGTATGGATTTACCCGTCCTTTGTTCCCTGATGAAGAAAGGTACGGGAGGAAAAAACCAGTTTAGCGTACAAAACAACATTCCCGCCAAGGGTCAAAAGTTATATAAGGGGTAACAAATTGATAGAATTTATCAGTGTTTATTTTACCACCGTAGGAGGAGGAGCTACTCTATATATATTCCATACATTTTATCTTGCTGTGTTCTTTTAGTGAAATTATTTGTGCATATGTAAGTCTTTAATTTATTATTTGTAACTTATTACGATTAAAATAGCCTAAAACCAACCCATGTTTACTGGCGAAAATTAATCTATATCTAAGGAAGTAATTTATTATATTGAATTTACTTGCCTTTTTTATTTATTGTCTTATCCCTTGTGATCCCTGATATGGACACAAGGTAAATGTTTATAACTTTGATTGCAAATGTCTTATCCCTTGTGATCCCTGATATGGACACAAGGTAAATGTTTATAATTTTGATTGCAAATGTCTTATCCCTTGTGATCCCTGATATGGACACAAGGTAAATGTTTATAATTTTGATTGTAAATGTCTTATCCCGTAGAATCCCTGCTGTGGGATTTAAATGCATGTATTTCTTATGTGTTTATAATTATATATTATTAAGTATCAAGTCCCAGCTTTCCCTGTGTGAGATTGGTTGGTACACCAAGATTGAAAGCAATGTCGGAACTTTCAGGTATAGACAATGGTAGCTGTAGTATACTGACAGACAGACAGACAGACATGGATTATACTTACTGATGCTTATATAGAGTGGAATACTATAGATTGGAGGACTGACAGACAGACGGACAGTCGCTTACCTAGAGAATAGTGACAACTCTTTATAAGTTGATGTTATTCTAGGAGCTGTCTGCCGTTACCAAGCTGATAAGTATGAAGCTGAACTCTATAGGTCCAGTATAGAGTTTCAGCAGGCAAAGTTTCGCGGCTCCTGCCTGCGGGTGAGAGGCCTTGTAACAGCTGAGTCCTCTAGGCTGAAGTATGGTAAGAATATCCGCCGCCTGACCGCTGAACTAGAGTTCTGGCGGGACCAAAGCCATCAGGGTCTCCAATATATAGAGCAGTTGCTGTCTGACGGGCGGGCTCTGAGGCGGAGCCTTAGCCAAAGGGAGCGCGCTATTCGCAGCCGTGAAACTATTGTCTGTGGCTATTTGAAATATATTAATAGTCAACAGCGGCCGCAGGCTGTCTGTACTGAGGTTGGTGACATTGATTATAAGCCTGTCAATTTAGATGAGTTTAAGAGCCTTACTGACCCTACTGTTGGGGACCTTGATAAGTCCCGGGTTCTCTGCAGCTTAATAGCTAAGATTAAGGAGGTGTGTGGTGACCTAACACACTGTGAGGAGGCTGTCAATCGGATAGATCACTCGGTGGCAGCTATACTTGGTGAGGCTCGATCCAGCCGTTTGCGTAGGGTGGAGCTGCGGGAAGCTGAACTACAGCTGGGGGAGATACAAGGAAAGTATCCTTATTTAATTTCCTTGTGTCAGGGAGCTGTTAGGACTTTAGATACGTCCTATGATGCCAATATTATCCAGTCTGAATACGCTTCCTTGGAAAGAGTAGCCACTCAACGTGATATCATCGCTAAGGACCTGGTGAACCTGCTCCAGATCCTGCCACCAGAGAGCCGTGAGGCCTTGCCAGATCTTGCCACCTACAACGTACAAGCATGAATACCTGACAAAGTGAGTATCTGCTTATTAATGGGGAGGGCAGGGGCATCCTTGATACTTAAACACTTTATAAGCTTTTGTAGTTTGATTTGTACATCTGTATTTATAATTTTG
Source organism: Acartia tonsa (assembly GCF_053477335.1). Lineage (NCBI taxonomy): Eukaryota > Metazoa > Arthropoda > Copepoda > Calanoida > Acartiidae > Acartia > Acartia tonsa. The sequence goes on along the minus strand of NC_137267.1, from coordinate 40,792,824 downwards.
GGCTTTGCTACTTGTGGATGTTGTCATCCTTGTTTCATTTTATTTTGTGTCTTGAAGTTAAATGCTTTAAACATGAAAAGATTTTACTTCTACAATTTTTAGGTTTTTAACCGTCAAGATACCAAGGACGTGTTTAATCAAAACTCAGGAAAAAGAAAAAGCAAGACCAAGCCCTCCTACCTAATATTTGTTTTATGCCTTTATCAGTAGTAATTTTATTATTTTAAATTTTATGTATAATAAAGTTTTATATCTTACTACTTGTATTGTTTATTTTTAACGAGATTTGAAGATTTAACCATTGAAGCAAAGATTTCGGACGCTATTGATTGTTTAATAGTCTTAAAAAGTTCATAGAAATTACAATCTTATTGGACACATATAGACACCTCATTGCATACATTTAGGCAAAATGTAGGTGCTTTCAATCAGACCTTTTTCTTGAGCATCAAAACACCACCCACCTCCTTTAATTTTAGCTCTTACAGGGTACTCTCCCTATTTTACAGTTTTGCTTGAGCATATTGCATTCTATATAAACATAGTTTGTGACTCAATTTGGACAAAGTAGTTGTAAGCTTGTAGTCGCACATTCTAACACTGATTTAAAAAAAATATATTTCAAGCATCATTTCTTTGCTGAGTTTTTGTATCTAAGTTGCATCACCACTTGCCTTTAGTTTCCAAACATGATGGTTTTTAAAGATGAATTTCTTAGTGGATCTATATTTTTTAAATCCAGAGATAAACTTTTTGGGGGTTGTTGATGCAAATGATTTTTACAAATCCATTTAACCCTATCCAGGGAGGGAGCGTTTTAAACCTCCCCTCCCCTAAAACTTTTGCCTCTCATTGAGTTAAACATTTTTTTGGGATCAACCAATCTTATTTATTCCTTCTTTCAAATCCTTTTTATTTCCAATTATAATAAATATAAATAACTGATTTTTCCAATAAGAAATTATTGGATTAATCCATTTTACATATAAAATGTGACACTTACAAGCTTATTGTCACCAAAACTTGCTTATACCGAGTAAGGTAAGAATGGGAATTTGCCTTAGTCTATTAAGGCGCAACTTATTATCAGTAGGTTTCACTCAAAGAACACAGTCGAGCAAAAAAAATTCCCCCCCCCCACCCGATCACTTTCTATAAAAAAAACCCATTACAGTTCACTTTCATACACATGTCATGCAGTCAAAGGGTTGGTTTTCTTTATGATAGTTATACATAATCATGCACTTTAAATAGGTAAAATTTGATCTATGTACATTATGTTCTGTTTAATAAAAGTTCTTAAACTTTTAAAGATAAAAATAAGTTTGTTTCTTTGTTTTATATGCCCACCATTTTGTTTGTAAGCATTTGGGCCAAACATTTTAAAGTTTTCCAATGTTTGTATTTCTATATTAACCAGGGGGAGAGAAGGGGACAATGGACTGTAAATTACCCAAAGTAAAATTGTTACCCAAAGTTTTATAAATCTCTTATCTCAATCGTTGACTTAGAGTCTTGTGTACTTTTGCTAAATTTATTGGTGTGTGAATTGGTGGTGTCATATCAATTTATCGTTTATTGGCTTATCCCTAAAGATACAAGATATTTGATGAAAAATAACGGATTGAAGATTAATTTAACTGCAATTGTTCCCTCCCTGATATTTGGTGATGAACTGTATAGTTAAAATATTAAATTATTTTATTAAAAACAAACAAAATTATTTGTTGGTTTTAAAATTTATAACGAATGAGATAATATACTGGATTAAATAATATTTGACCTTATCTTGAGGGGAAAGACAATGGACGATAAATCAACGTACACCCCCAATTATGGTAAACACAATTAGTGGTAATATGGTTTGTTTAGTGCTTATTTGCACCAACCAATCAAGATTTAATACTATTTACTATCTACCACAATTAGAATTTTGTAACAACCCTAAATATTAAAACATTGGATTGGGTTTTAGACAAACATCCCAAGGCTATTTCCGGCTACACAATTTTATATAACCAAGAAGATACAAAAAGTGTTTTTTAAAGCAAATATTAAAATAGTTTTCAGTTATCTAAACATTATAAATATTTAAACTTTACAATTTCAAGTTGAAAAATCTGTAGGATTAACAAATAAAATGTTATTAATTTAGCGTTGAATTGGGTTTTCAAAACCTTGTATAATCCTTTTATTTTTGTAAGGCCTAGAAAACTCTAGTCTAGCCAAGTAAATTTAACGGGATTTGGCCCAATAATATTAAGAAAAACAAACTTAATATACAGTAATACTGAAATCTTATGACATATTCAGTAAACATAATGTTTGTCAAATAATAGTAAAGTATCCTGTAAACTTGCATCTAGATGTATGTATGTGTGTCTAGTTCAAAGTTATCTATAACAGGTTTAATGCTTTTTCCGAGTGTTAAAAGTAAGCCTCTTTATATCTCATGTTTAAGAGTGGACAATCTAAAGAACAAGGACGATCTTAGGGGAAACGACAATTGACGACAAAATGATATACACCCTCAATCATGATTATCAAAATTTACCTATCTTGATGATTACACTCATGGATTAAAATGAGTGTAAAATCTCAAGTATGGAATCAAAATTCAATGAAACACTCAGAGTTTTGAGGTAACTAAGCGATTAAACTTTGGGTGCCAATGTAATTTAGAGACCAATGTCCTCTCTCTCCCTGAGAAAGAAGATGTTAGAAATCGTTACTATACTTTTTTTAAATTGAGGAAGGGAGTGTACACTGATGGTTAAATCAATCAACAACCTTTTCTTCTCCCTAATAGTTGATTTACCTTTAGCCGCGTCCAACGCTGACACCTCCAGAGTGAGAATCCTGTGGGGGGCTGGTTCAATCCTGTACGTACAGTCCTCGTGCCAGGGAAGGTCTACCTGACCCTTGAATGGCCGCTCCAAGTTACCTGAAATATATTGATAAATAACTTGAAGCAATTTTAACAACATTTCTATAAAGGCTAGGTTAATTTTGTTTTAAGTATACAAAAACACGCAGAAAGATACACATCTTATTATTTTAAATAATAAAATAGGGACTCGACCATTTGTAACTTTTTCTGTTTAAGGGTGGGGGGGGGGGGGGGAGTATCAAGGTGCGATTCCTCCTAGGAGAGAAGAGGTATCTTCCCAAAAGTATCCATTCTAGGACCTATAAGAAGTTTCACTGTAAATGTTAGCAAGATCCATTGCTACAGGCAGACATACACACCTAGATAAATAGACATCCTGTTACTTTTCTAATGATATACATAACTGAACATTGAAATAATATATGCCTGTATGAAACCTTGTTCTAGTTATAATATTAATTCTATCCAAAGTTTACTAATTGTTGATTAAAGGCAAAGCTTTTCTATAGTTGTGGAATGTTCTTTAAATTAATCTATTAGACGCTATATGTATTTGACTATTTGGATCTATAGGTATAAGACAATGGCCGATAAATTATTGAACATTGCAAATTATGATACACAAAAGTATCCCTCATTTAGATAACAATTAGAGGTTGAAACGTTTGTACACTCAACTTACTGAACCAACCAATCAAAATAAAATCAAAGTCACTAAAGTTGTCAAGCCAACGATAAGAAAATGTTATTATAAAACTTTGGGGACTACGACTAGTGTAATAACCAGCCAAATGTCCCCTCCCTCCCTGATTTGACCTTCACAGCACAGTGAAAGTGTTTAGTTTAGGTTCTGAACAAAGTTGGTGCTCATCCACTTCTGCAAATAATTACATGTGCATATTTTTTGTGCTTCTTATTTGCTAATAGACACAATAGCCAGGGAGGGAGGGGACATTGGGCCGTTTATCACACTAGTCCCCAAAGTTTTATATTAATGTTTTCTTTTTCGTTGGCTTAACAACCTTAGAACTTTTATTAAATTATGATTGGTTGTGTCATTTAGTTGAGTGACCAAACGTTTTAACAACTAATTGTAACCTACAAAAGGGGTAATTTTGTGTATCATCATTGGATATGTACATCAATTTATCAGCAATTGTTTTATTCCTTTAGATACCTGTACATAAGCGGAAATTAATGTACACCACGAAATTATATGTTTAGGCCTAATGAGAAATCTGGTTACACAAATTCACACACTCATTCCAAAGCTAAATAGGAATGGTATAATGGATAATAATTTTATCGTCTCACCGACACGTAGTCTATGGTTAATGAAATATAAATAAATTTTTCTCTTAAACTATGGAATGTAAAGTTCAAACTACCAAAAACAGAATTCCTGTTATAATAATTTGGTAAAGAAATTATGGTCATTGTATTTAAGTAAAAAAAATAGAGGGGGCATGAGCTATATGTGGCTGTGTCTATAGGGCGGGGACTTAATTTTGTATTGGGTCTTTGAAATCAGCTAATAGCGTCAGAAATATAAACCACAGTCGAGTCCCAACAAAATAACAGAAAGTAATTTGTAAGCAGACAAAAAGGAACTACACTATATGGGCCAGGTAGTTGTCTGCATTAAACATCTATTCTTATACATTTATTGTTCTTGTATTAATTTATCCCTTCCCGAATTTACATAGTTTTAGACAAACTTGTTTAATTTCAATGGTAGAATTTGGTTGGTTAATTCAGAGGCATTAAATACAAATTAAAACCAAATTCATGTTCAATATATATGGCTACAATTTGTCTATGTGTCGATTTTTCTAGTTGAAGCAAAACAGAGAGACTTACTTGTAGAGTAACTATGCGCCACATGTTCTTGTATCAAATCTGTTTAGATAAATCATAAGAATAACTTCTTAATTCGAAATCGTAAGGAATCTATTTTATCCTTTTTAACCCATTCTAATTATTTAGATATTGAATTTAGTATTGTTTTAATTGTGTATAAATAAACTTTTATAACTTCTGTGTTCTTGGGGATTGAAGCGAAGCTTCTCTACAGTTAAACTTAGTGTCCCTTGTCCAACGTGTTTTTTTACCATTACCTTGTAAGGGCGTGATTCTCCGCCGTGATCAACTAGATAATCCACGTGTAATGGGATGCGATACTATATACTATAACACCCCAGGATATTAGGTTACGTAATATCCATCAGACAACCAACCCTTTGATTGCACGACCTTTGTCTGAGAAGTCCTAACTGTGCATTGTAGAAAGTTGCGCCTGTTTATGGACCAAGGCATTCCCATTACTCTTACTATTTATGTCGCGCACCTGACATAGCAGCAGTAGGAACCATTTTTAACTTCTTTGACGCGTTGTCAGGCCGAGATTCGAACACATCACCTCCCGTCGACAAACAGATTCGCTACGTGTTGAGCCACGATCGCGCTTGGTTCTTACACCAGATTATCATTCACTCACATAAACTTGTAGCTGGCTGAAATAATGACTCCCCCCCCCCTATCCAAAACCTTTACCCATCCCCCCCCTTCTTCTGGATGTACCTATATTAACGACAATTTTTCACATAATATTTACGTATACTTATTCAGCTTTCTGAAAAAGGAATTAGTTTCTGCTAAAGTGGGGTATTTTCATTGAGGACATTAGGAGTTATGTAAATGATAAAGTAAATACCTTTGTTAAAATTTCCTTTTGAATTGTATTTTGTAATTATTTGTTTGTACAATATTTAATTAGAAATGAATTTTGTGATTTTGAAATTGTAATATGTTTAATGTATGTATTTTGAAAGAGAAACCTGAGTATCAAATAAATGAATGGTATGTATAAAATGTATGGTATGTTTGTTAGGGATATGGATTACTATTTACAAAGAGGTTTTTTTCTTCTTAAATTTGGGTGTTGGGTTTAAAGTCAATGATCTTATTAAATTAAACTGTTCTTAATTATGGACCATATACAGTGTTTTTTTTTATGAGAACTTTTTTGAAAGCAATTTTACCCCACTTATAGTTATCAGAATTTATTGATTAATGGCTTATTTTCTTCATTTTTTAATGCAATTAATGGAACATTAAAAAAAAATTCAGTTTTTTTATTAAAAAGTGCAAAAAATTTTCTAAAATTCAAAACTTAGGTGACAACATCTAAAAATGGGTTTACAATCATCTACCCTTTGCAAGAAAAAAATTGGATTTTCAGTTTTGACTTTGGGGGACCAGTACTCCCTCCCTGATTGAGATATGGCCTTCAAACTTTGACATATTCTAGTACATGTCCCCAATAGTATCTGTATTAATTTTTAGCTCTATATCTCAACATTTTGTAGCCATTCTTGCAAAAGGTAGAAGATTTGAACATAAGAAAAATGCGCTAAAAACATTTTTAGATGTTGACACCTAAGTTTTTAATTTTACATTTTACTGTACTTTTTAAACAAAAACTGTAATATTTTTTGTTTGTTTTATCAATTGCATTAAAAAACAGAGAAAATAAGCCATTAATCATTAAATTCTGATATCTTTAAGTGGGGTAAAATTGCTTTCAAAAAAGTTCTCATAAAAAAAATACATTTTGTTATAATTAAGAACACTTTGACTCAATAAGAGCATTTGACGATAACCTAATATTCAACTTTACGAAATAACCCTCTTTTAAATTTTAATCCATTTATTCATGTTTTCTTTAATTACATATAATTGAAATAGTCAAGTTACCCTGTAACTCAAATCGTCTGTACGTCCTTTAAATAGAATAAGACTTGCCAGGCTGCTATATGAAATATTTTTAATTAATTAATCAGAAGCTACCCAGAACAATTTGGATTTATTCAATAATTTACTTTTACTATAATAATTTACTGCTCTAAAAGATATGATTTAAAAATTATTTGTGAAGATTTCCTCTGCTTTTAAGAACTTATAGCTTACCCTAATATTAGATGGCAACTGTTTTACCTTACTCATTAACCTCCCCCCACCAAAAAAAAATTAAATAACAAGGCAGCTTTATATCTAAAATGATTATTGCTTTAGTAATGAAGGTATTATTCTCATAGACTTTACAAATGAGAGTTATTTATGACAGTTTTTAGTGGATAATAAAATGAATAATTATTACTACATTCTAGTTATTTTTGTTCCATGGGGCTGAAGGACCGGACCAACAAAACATAATTATCTATAATACATATACAAGGCATGATTTTTCAAAGTGTCAAAGAAAATTAATCGGATTCGCTGTTATATTGGAATAGTTATTTATCGCATTGTATTATAGACAGTTTTCTGCGGATATTAAAATAAAAAAGTATAGGATAAAATCCAACTGTGTTACCACTGAGGGGCCGAAGCCCCGGTCAAATAAAAATGGTATTAATTTTATGATATTTATTTTAATATTTGTGAAAAATTTTCTGTAAAATGATGCTATACATGATTTGTCAGTAGGGATAAGAACCGGTTCTAATTCAGTGGATATTAATCGAATTCGTTGCCATACTGAAAATATTTTAACAACTGAATATCTCTCCCTGTGGATGATTTGAGTAGGAATTTGAGTTATTTACTTTGATCTCAGTATATTATACATTTCTGGTTTATTTGAACTTGAAAATATATTTACAGGGTCATAGATATCCAAGGGGGGGGGGGGGTTACATAGTACATACTCCCTTCAAACCTCTCATTCTATCCCCCTAAAAATAAAAAAAAATACATTAAATTACCCTTTAAGACCTTTTAAACCCCTCATTTTAGAACCCAGTAAAAGTGTCGGACTGATTATGACGTAAAAAAATAATTAGTCAATGAGAGGCCACTATAAATTTTACCATTGGTCAATAATGGCCTCTCATTGGCTAATTTTTTTTTTACGTCATAATCAGTCTGACACTATTACTGGTTTCCTCATTTTACCCACCTCAAACAAGCTTGGATGTCTTTGTAAAGGCTACAATATCGAAAAATGTTCCTTTATCTCTTTAAAAATCTATTTTAAATAGCATCCGAAAAAATCAAATTTTTCCATAGCTTAACCTACTGACGGACGACTATAATAAACTATCAAAGTATAGACTTTTGTTGATTTTCAACTTTGGAAAGTTTTAAAATAATCTATGCATTTATACATACGTAAAACTTGGAGCAATTTTAAGTGAAACACCCTGTATATACAACAGAGGCAGTTTTATAAAAGTTTCAACATTCAAATGCAATTTATTTAGAATTTTATTTCATTGAAACGTGACCATTGTAATTTAAAACTTGATTGCACATGACACTTAATCAAACAACGATTCATCAAATCTACTCGATAGTTTATTTTTTCTCTCTTTTTTTCAGATCTTACCGGTATGGGATAAGATGTTTAATTTTGGTTGCTTTTAATACCGGATGGTTTCAAAGCTTCAATTTAATTTAAAGATTTAAAAAGAAAAAATTTAAAAAGATACTGTATATTTTTTACAGGCAATATACATAAATAACTAAATTCGCAAAGTATCAATTTTAGGCTAACCTAGGGAGTTATTTGATATAATATACATACTGTTATATATCTAAGTAGTACTTAACCTTAAGAAAATATATCAGAATATTATATTACCTATAAAATTCATGAATTTCTAAGACAAATATAAAATCTCTTTGTACCTTTCACTAATATGCCTTTATGTGATAAATTCATGTGTGATCCTCTCAATATTAGTAATGTATTCTTTGTCAGGGAGGGAGGAGATATTGGGATGTAAATTACACTAGTCCCCAAAGTTTTATATTAACTTTATCTTATTCCTTGATAACTTTGGGAGCTCATGGAATTTTGATTGGTTGGTTCATTTAGACTAGTGTCCAATTGTTTCAATCACTAATTATAAGTTTGTGTATCATAATTATCAAATTATTGGCCATTGTCTTATCCCTCTAAATTCCTGATTCTCTGTTATTCATTGAATTTACATTCAACCTACTTTTCATTTATTAAATTTAAAAGTATTATTATATGGAATAAAGCTCGTAGCTTCAAGATATTCTTTTTTTGATAAATCTTGAATCTTTGTACATTTGTATTTTTTATATATTTTTATTTAGTGGCGTACTGTAGGGGGTATCAACAGTAACACCCACCTCAAATTTGAAATTATGAAGGCCTAACTTTCCCTTTTTCACCCCTTCTGGTGAATTTCTGTGTATACCACTATTTCATATATGTATGTACGTAATAAGTAAGGGAAATAAACTTTTATTAGCCTACGACAAATTCTTAATTATACGATAAACAAACCAGCCAACCTAGGGGGGGGGGGAGTATCCTATCCAAAAATGATTATAAACCTTCCCAGGACCTATGCAAAGCTACACTGTAATGTAGAACCATTTCAGTTCAGTAATTAGTGAGATAGACATCCTGTTAATTTTATATAAGGATTGGAACAGGTAAAATTTTAGAAGATCTTTATGCATAAAGGAAGAGCCTACGTTTTCACTACTGGTCCCAGGAAAGTCTGTGCTTTTTATTTTAATTGCGGTAATGCAGAAGCAGCTCATATAGATTCTAATAAAAATGACGTCATACAGTTCAAATGATTAATGATACATATATTTCAGTCAATTACAATGTATACTGGCCTTTCATTGGTCATTTGGGGTATAGTCCTTTCCACGACATCCCTCCATAAGGAGCGATTCGTCGTATTTTTAAAATGGCTTTTTATTGGTTATTTTAGGTTAGGTTAGGTTATATTGTGTTAGGTGAGTGCCCCACAGGGTTAGGTAATCGGCCCCGCAGGGTTAGAGCCCCCCGCAGGGGCTAGAAATAGGAGAAAAGCTACTTTGAAAAATACGAAGAATCGCTCCTTATGGAGGGATGTCGTGGAAAGGTCATTTGAATTTTATGTCGTCATTTTGATTAGGCACTATAAGCTTATTCTTTAATATAAGGTGTTTCAAGGGTTTGAGGGGGTAATCTAATATATTTTTAAAATTTTGAGGTGGCCAACACCACTTTACCCCCATTTATCTATAACTGGGCCTATAACAACCTAACCTAACCTCATGAAACTTTTCTTACCTGAGCTAGAATTAAAAGTAGTTCGTCCACATGGAACATTTTCAGATTTCATAAACTTGTACTGTCCGCTGAACTTCATCCGATCATCAAAATTGTAATAACTGAAATAAGAAAAATATTAACAAAGGCCAGAACAATAATACGTATCTGCCGAACAAAAACAAAACTAATTAGTCGTATTTTTTAAAAAGTTCGGAAAGTGGCTTTTATCAAATTTTATGTTTTTGAAATATGATATTTTTGACTGATTAATTATGCTATCAAATGACATTAAAACGGCTAGAAAAATCAATTGAAAACACTGTGAAGGACTAAAAATTATTATAACAGAATAATTTGGAAGAACTATATAATTTAAGTGTAAAACAAATATAAGTGTATTGTGTATACTGTACCAGTGTACACACTTTTGTTAAAAACTTTTCTTTTGTTTAATCAAGACTTTACTACCAGAGCAAAACAATTTTTCATCTAGGCTCTATAAAATGAATTATCTTTAAATTTAAATAAATTTTTATTTGGAAGAAATACTTATCCTCGTATATAAAGTTTTTTGGTTGGTAGTTAAGATTTCGATAACTACTGAACCAATTAGTTTAGGGAAAATTCACATAGGCCACAAAGGGGTTTTAGGCTTTTTTTTACTTTCCTTACAACTTCGAAGGCAGAGCCCCTATATGCTGGTGGCGTAACCTCTAGTTTACTTATTCTATAATACAAAGTAGAATGATGTCTGTCCGTTCGCCTGTCTGTCCGTCCCTTAAGATCTTGGTAACCACTGAACCGATCGGATTCTACTCTTTAGGGAATATACCTACTGGTCCTGTGGTGGTTTTAGGCTATTTTCTTGGGTTGGACACCCCCAACCCCCTCAAAAATAAAAAAAATCCCCTCCTTTTTTTTGATGATGATTTCCTTGGTCATTTTTTTGTTGCCTTTTTATGGGCGAAGCCGCTAGTTTACTTATTAACTATGACAATTATTTTTAAAAGTAGTGCAGCTATCAAATTTTTAAAAGAGTAATAGTTATTTTTTAAAAGAGTAATAGTTGTTTTTTAAAAGAGTAATATTTGTTTTTTAAAAGAGTAATAGTTGTTTTTTAAAAGAGTAATAGTTGTTTTTTAAAAGAGTAATAGTTGTTTTTTAAAAGAGTAATAGTTGTTTTTTTAAAGAGTAATAATTGTAACAATGGAATCTATTATACCAAGTATAAATGTTGCTATCTGTCTGGCTGTCCCTGTTTCTGTTTAAATTTTCAGTTCTTGTTATTTTCTAGACTTATTTGGTTGAGCTTTTCAGGGAATATAAGTAGTTTAATTCAAACTCACACAAGAACATGTTAAAACATATTAGTTTTAAATCTGGTAAATAATTTTCTCGTATTCATTCGAATCCGGTGGATAGGAACCGGTTCTCATCCATACGAAAAAACTATGTCTAGCATCGTATTATATCCAGCTTTCTACGAATATCAAAATGTACAATCTTATAATTGTACATTCTATATCCGCGGAAAGCCGTTTATAATACGATGCGAGAAATAACTATTACCAGCAAAGGCTTTACTTTGTTGTTTACTTTTTAAAAATCATAAAGTTATGTAAAATATTTTCAACATCTAAAGAAATCAACCTTCACCCTCAGGAAAGAAAATAGTGTTAAAGGTTTTTAAAATGCAAAAATCTTGCAGTTGTTAGGGATACAGGGATGTATAAATTGGACGAAAATGTTATTTCAAACTTTACCACTTGCATTTATTATCTAAAATAGAAAAATAAAACTGCTTTGCTCTAAAAGGAAATAAAAAAGTAGACAAAAATGTAAATTCTAGACATTGGACATTGATACTGTTGGCAATTTATTCTGCCATGTATTCTATCCCTCCCTGATAAGCTGCAATCTAAGGCCCTGTGCATCTTAACCTTACTCAACCCCCCCCCCCCCCCCCCCCGTCCCTATCTGATTGCTAGTAATAAGTTTGTAGTGTAAAGAAGAAGGAGAACCACATTCACATCTTACTAAATAGGAAGTTAGTTTTTAAACTTCAAAAATTCTGAAAATGTATCAACTTTAAATGAAACAAACTATGGATGACTACATTTATATGTAGCGAAGGGAGTAATTCAAAACAAAATGATCTTTGATAAGCAAAAAAACACGACTAAGAATGACTAATTTATAGAGTAGAGCCTCCCTTAAAAATTCCATATTACTGTCTATCTGATGGCTAGTAAGACACCCTGTCAATTTAAGTGAAGTATCATAGCAGACGAAAAAATCCAATCATCTATTTCTTAATGTCATAGTTGTACGAACTGACAAAGTGAGTTAAAAAGTAGATGCTCATTGAAATATAATCTATAATACAAAGTAGCTTGATGTCTGTCCGTCTGTCTGTTCCTTAATATTTGGTAACCACTGAACCGATCGGATTCTACTCTTCAGTGAATATACCTACTGGTCCTGTGGTGGTTTTAGGCTATTTTCTCGTGGGGTGGGACACCCCCAAACCCCTAAAAACAAAAAAATCCCCCCCAATTTTTTGGCTGAAGATTTCCTTGGTTCTTTTTTTATTTTTTTTTTGAAGATTTCCTTGGTCCTTTTATGAATTTCGCCTTAATTTTTGTTTTGATCACCTCTTGGGGCAAAGCCCCTAGAGGCTAGGGGCGAGGCCGATAGTATAATATAATTCAGTAAATTCTTTGGATGAATATCACTGGTAGGAGTATTCAAGCTTTCAGATTCAACATTCAATATTGGCAATCAATGCTTGTTATGTCCAAATAATACAGCAGATTATTGCTGCGCTACCCCATGACAATTTAAAAATCCATGTTAGTTGGTCGGTTTGGCACTTTTTAAACCATTTAAATTAAAACTATTATTAAAATTTACTCTAAGGCTACAAGTTTTTATTATGGGTTTCCTTGCTAGGTTTGAGGCTATTTAAATTTAACATTGTATTTTAAGTTAAGTGGAGCAATATTTGTCAGACTCGCACCTTTTGTTTTAGTTGAAATGTAAGCATGTATTGTGCTCAAGAGAAGGTGTGCAGTGCATCAAAACTAAGCCAACCAATCAGAGCAGGGATAAAGAGAAGAAAACTAAGATAACCAATCAGAGCAGGGATAAAGAGAAGAAAACTAAGATAACCAATCAGAGCAGGGATAAATGGAACAAAATTAAGATAACCTTTTGTTTTAGTTGAAATGTAAGCATGTATTGTGCTCAAGAGAAGGTGTGCAGTGCATCAAAACTAAGCCAACCAATCAGAGCAGGGATAAAGAGAAGAAAACTAAGATAACCAATCAGAGCAGGGATAAAGGGAACAAAATTAAGACAACCAATCAGAGCAGGGATAAACAGATCTATACAGATACAACCAATCAGAAAAATTTATCTAATTGTTTTTTTTTTATAATTCTTGATGTTGTTATGAATTTTGTAAATAGAGCAGTTAGACATAAGCAAAGCATTTGTCAAAATCAATTCTTATTTATCATAATACTGACTGAAATAATAATAATGCCTAATCACATTGTTAATATGAAAAATGTTTGATATTGAAAAGATCAAAACAATTGAATATTTGTTGCTGTTGTAATTTTCTAAGGCCAATTTGAAGGCCAATTATGTAAATTGAATGTAACTTGCTCTAAGAGTAAACACAATACAATATTGGTTGTATGCAAGTGCGTGTACATTATAGGTGCAAGACTACTTTAAAGTAGTTTGTCAGTAAATCATAACTCTACTTAACATGCTTAATGTCAAATCTAGTCTTTATTCTCGGAACAATAAGGTACAAATTTGAGCTTGAAGTAACTCTATAACTATTACTAGAATGTATATAATATGAATATTTGAAACAGTAATTCCTAAGACGACAAACTCTCTGTAAAATTATAAAAGGGAAGCTTTAAGAGTGCAAATAAAAAATGACTTAATACTGGCCTGCCATTGTTAATTTAGTCTGTGTATAATTGGCCTATTATTGGTCATTTGTGTTGTATGATTACATCTTTTTTATAGGCACTATAAAGAGGTTCTGTAAACTCTCTAGAATTGTTATTGTCCGTTTGTTTCAACATATGCTTTGTGCAGCACTGCTTTTATGGATGGTGTTATCCATGTTGATTCTAGAGTTGTTGTATTGTTGAAATGTAGCAAGCCCTACATAATCATACAGTGTTAAACAAGTAAACAATCAAATTCAGGTGTGTGTGTGTGAGTGTGTGCAGGGATTGGTAATTGATAAATTGTTATACATCCCCAATGATACACAAAATTACCCTTTGTGTAGATTACAATTAGTACTTTTAATGTTTGGAACACCTGACTTAATAAAACAACCATTAAAATTTCAATGAAAGTCCTAAAAGTTGTTACCCTAAAAGGTTATCATAAAACTTTGGGGACTAGTGTAATAAACAGCCCAATGTCCCCTCCCTCCCTGGTGTGTGTGTGTGTGGATGTAGTTTAGTAAATGTTTTGAAACTTTGACCCAATTCCTGGTCTTGGCTTCTAGTTATTGTATGTTCTACATTGTTCACAAATATTCGGATAGGACTATGGACGAGAAATAAATCTCCCCCCCCCAAAAAAAAATATGATGAACAAAAAAAGCTACTTTTATAGTTAAAATATTGTAGAATTTTATTGGCCATATGAAACATTTACTTTTCAAAAATTTCAAGCTAGCCTATGACAGAACTGGTTCATTATTTGTTCGATGGTCGGCCATTTAAAACTGTTATGCCGAAACTCGAACACAGGTCCTCCGAAAAAACAGGCCATCAAAAAGAAGCAGCTTTCAATAATAAAAAATGAGCAAAGATAGGCCAGTATGCATTGTATTTGACCAATGGTAAATGTATACTGGCCTAGCGTTGGTCAATTTTATTGCATGATGTTAATATTTATTAGGTTCTTTAAGCTGCTGCATCAAAAACTAACCTTGAATTAGAAGTAGCATGAAAATATTTGATAAAGAGTTGATCAGAGCTTCTGTAAACAGCAGGCAATAATTTCTAAAATACAATACAAATATTAATCTATTAACCAATTAATAAGTAACATGATTTCTATCTGTGAGTGTGTTTCTGTTGTGATAAATCTCGATAACCACTGAACCGATATAAATAGCTTTCTTTAACAGCGAATCTTCCAAAAAGGGTTTATGACTATTTTTGGGGGAATCATTATTAAAAGTGGAGGTTCGACTGAATAACCTTACGGTCCCTTCCTTCAAGTGTCTCTAGAGGCCCTAGGATCAGTCAGTAATTTACTAGTGGATCTCACTTAACCCCTCACCCTATTCTATTTACATATAACGTGCCAGTCATAGCAGCTGAAGGGAAATTCTAGTACGATGCGACGGTCTAGACTCGAACACGAAACCCGCCACGAAGCTTTTTATAGTGCCTTTAAAAATGTAATTTAGTCTGTGTATTGGCCTATCGTTGTTAATTTGTATTGTATGACATCATTTCTATTATAGGCACTATAAGGAGCTTTAAACGCCACGAGTACGAGAGAGAGCCGCTTAAAAATTAGACACGTGACGTCATGAAAATGACGAAGATTAGAAGAGAAGTGGGAAAGAAAACCCCCCAAAAATAGATGGACAATCCCTCATTTTTATGACACCACTTTTCTGACTTTTGATCGGCTTTCTCAACGTACTGCCACGAGTTTTTAGTAACGATATTGCCGCGGCCGTTGAATATAAACTATTCACCTGGAAGTTTCCACAGAAACAACCAACAATTCCATTCTTCGAGGAGGTCACCAATAGGTGGTCTACCAGGGTTAGGGAACTCCTAAATAAAATCATAATGAAACAAGAATGACAAAATTCATGTATGACAAGTTGACACATCTAATCATAAAGCAGATGGTCAGTGGTCATGAAAAAGAGAAGGGGAAAAGGAAAGAATACTAAAGACAAACTAGAAAATCACCAAACCTTTTAAAAATATATCTAAAGTAGTATGACAAATAAACCAACGAACTAAATAAAATTACTGAAATTTCTTTGGAATCGGGTAATTTTATCGAAAAAAACTGCTGTCTACATAAAATAGAGAGCAGAAAGTTGTATAGTCAAAGAAAGAGAATTAGGTATAAACTTTAGAGAAAGGCTTTAGAGCAACCGAGAAGGTGGGTAGTTAATTTTCTCGTATAGCAAGAAATATGTATTAATATTGAGAATAGAAATTCATGTCTAATCCAAATCTAATAAAACCAGATATTTACTTTCTGATCATTATTCAATCAAATTGATTGATATGGTGAAGCTCTTTATGGTGCCTATAAAAAATGACGTTATACAATACAAATTACCAAAGATAGGCCAATACACAGGCCTAATTACCAATGGCAGGCCAGTATAAATTTTAATTGACCAAAGTTAAGCCAGTTTTATGTCATTTTTTATTGCAATATAAAAAGCTTTGAATATAGTTTTCTTTGTTATGTGTCAGATATCAAAAATTTACCTTGTAATACACTGACATCCAGTTCCATCACAGCCTTTAAAGTAACAATTTTATTTAACATTTTTTATTCCATTTTTATCGTCTTTTGTAGGGAACTTTTATCAAACCCAGGGATCTAAATGGATAAGACAAAGGCCAATAAATTGATGTACATCCCCAATTATGAATAAAAAATACCCCTTTTGAAATGTTTAAACACTCAACTTAATGAATCAATCATTCAAAATTCGCTACAGTCTCTAAAGTTGTTAAGCAAACAAATAAGAAAACATTATTATAAAACTTTGGGGACTAGAATTAAACAGCCCATTGTCCCCTCTCTCTCACTGTATAAATCCTTATTCTAAAAAATTCTGAAATCTTGATTTGTTTGTTAAAATTAGTTGTGTCCAAACTTTTCAACGAATAAGTTTAATTTACTAGAGGGGTAATTGCTACTCTATTGAAACTTTTTCTAATATCTGTATACAAAAGTTCGGTTATATATCAAACATAAAAAGAAACAAAAAAAAGACAAGCTAAAGATTAGTCAAAATCTTTCCAAGCTAAACACCATCAAAAGCTTTTGTGACATCAAACTTCAACTTTTAGTTTTTTTAAATGTTTCAACCCTGAATTCTGCTATTGGAACACATGAAATACCACTTCTGGCATTAGTAGCCAAATATTAAATTTGTGGTGTACTAGACGTCAGGACCATTTTCCTCTTTTCGATAATTAAAATTAATTGTCCTATCGATTACAACTTTGCGTGAGTATTCCTATTACAATTAGGTACTATTTAGGAAGCAAAGCATCTCTATGATCAAAACCTGAAAATGTAAGTATGCAAAAATGTATTGAAGCAGTTTATTTTCGAGGCACAAATTTACAAACAGTTCTGTGTACATTTATACATTTATATTCTTTTATTCAGATCTGACACTCTACAAATGTATATGTTTGTTTGTCATACCGTTTTAGAACTTAGCTTTAATGGATGTTTTCTTCTTTGTTAAAAATATATATAAGATTTAATTGCTCTATACCCAAGAAAAAATAACTTGGAAGGGGAGGGTTGGGAATCGAATTACACTTTAAAAAATTGATATTTTTCTGTTTTAAGATTTGTGAAAGTTAATTTTGCCTGAAGAATAAAAAGTGTAGAAGACAGAGAGGAAAAGTTGACAGGGGTAAAGTAATCATAAAGTAGGTAATTTTTTAAAAATGTGTATGTTTTAAATTGTTAAGAATTAAGAACAGTTTGACTTAACAAGAGCATTTGATTACAACCAAACACCCAACTTTTCGGAATTACGCAAAAAAAAGAACTTCTTTATTTTAAAATTAACTTTTTGATGCAAAATTTGTTATTTCAGTAACATAAAGTAGTACGTTTCAATTTTGAGATCTCAATCACACTGAGGTTTTCTTTTTTAGGTAGACTTCACACAGGTCTTTTGATGTTATTTATGGTTTTAATTTATTGTTCTAGACCCTTTCTGCCTATTTGAATTGAGCCCCTAGATGAGGTAATTCCTAGATTGATTGTAATTAATGTACCAACTAGAGCTTCTCTATAATCATGCAGGGCTTAAAATGTAAATACTTCCAAGTTAAGCATCATGTATTTTACCAATTCATTGACTCGCCTTGGAACTTTTCCCAAATAGATTTCTGTTTCTTCAAATTTTTTTGTGTTTGTCTATTCGTCTGATTTGTTAACTTTGCTTTAAGTTTTACATTTTTTCAAAGCTGAAACTTTACCAAACCGTTTAGCCCTGGCTAGAACTATTTCAGGGCATTTAATGTAGACGTATTAAGTCTGTAAATGGCCATTTAACGTAAATTACTACAGTCAAAGGTCTTTCTTTTAAAATCAAAGTAGATTTCTTTAAATTTAAATATTTATCTTTAGAAATGAAGAATAGAAGGAAATATAAAGTAAAGAAAATAATGAACAAATATATAAAAGAACCCGGAGAGATAAAGAAAGTAATAATTCAGGTAAAGAAAAAAGGAGAGACAGAGGAAGAAAAAAAGTGGAAAAAATAGTAGCATAAAGTGAAAAGGTTGAACAATAAGAGTGTGAGATAAAGTAACGAAAATTGATAATAAACAAGGATGACAAACAACATTCATAAAAGCGAAGCACTGAAACGGTAGGACAAATGGACATTAACACTTGTATAAAGTCAGACCTGAATAATCAGTATATAAATATATAGGAGCCAAAGCAAAATTATAAGTAAATTTGTTGAAAAACTGCTAGATACAGGATAATGTTTTAGACATACTTACATTTTTAGGACTTGATTATAGAGATGCTTTGCTTATAATATTGTACTCTCTTGTCATAGGAATCAGTATTAAAAAAATCAGATCAATCGGATAATTTTATCTGATACAAATTTTGTTGTTAAAAAAGTTGAAAATCAACATAATAAAAATGGACGTACGGACATTCTAGTAACGATTATAGAGTTGCTACGCTTTCTAAATCGTACCTAACCACTACAGGAATCACCATGCAAAGTTTGAAATCGATAGGACAATTCTAACTTGCCTAAATTAACGAAAAAAGCTATCCGTTACGGACGTACGGACGGACCGACCCTAATTATAGAAAAGCTTCGCTTTTAAAAAGAAAGAGTGAGAGAGAAATATAGGTAGGTAGAGAGAGAGAGTTTTAAAAATAAATTTTCTATCTGCATCACTGACCATCTAACCAACCAATTTTCAGAGCAAGTAAAGTAAATCGATACACGAGACAAAGTTTTGTACAAAATGTCCGACAAGAAAAAAAAAGAAGAGATATAAGAAGAAGAAAGTTGTAGGATTTAAAGACAAGATTAATGTTTCTAAAAGCGAAGCTTTTTATAAATCTAGGTTTTGTTGTGTATATAAATGCGTCTATTCAGTATAGCAGAATGTTATGATCGTGTAAATAAATATATGTTTAAGCTTTATGAGGATTCCAAAAATGATAAGCTCTAATATAAGCAGTTTGACTCCATAAATAATCATTTTTAGAATGTCAAAAAATACTCTTATAGATCTAAATGGTGATTCTTTGACAATCAGTCCCAGTCATATTTTATAATAACGTTTATCTGTCATATTTTTCTAAATTGCCCCACTTTTCACGATGTTGTCCTCCTTGTTTGAAATTACAGATTAATCTTTACTGTACCAGGTCATTCTATACTGCCAAAATAGGAAAACATATTCGGAAAAAAAACAAGTACTGTAATAGGGATGGATCTATCTATCTAACTATCTATAGTAAACGAATGACTGTGGCTCAACACGTAGCGCATAAGGTTGTCGTCGGGAAGGTGTTACGTTAGAATTTCGACTTAACACCGCGTCATAACTAAAGACATTAAAATGGTTTCTACTGATGGTATGTCAGGTCCGCGACATAAATAGTTAGAGTTGTGGAAATGCCAGGTGCAATTAATTACAATGATTTACAGTTAGACAAAAATCATGCAATCAAAGGTTTGGTTGTCTATTGGGCGAATGGACGCTTTAAACCGCAATTAAAACGTGGAGTGTGTTTCAAGGGGATTGGAGAGGCCTAGAACCCGAAGCAACACCAAGCCCCTTTGATGTCAACTATCTTTAGTAATATCAGAAAATATATTTTGAATAAATAAAATTTGTTCCTGTAAGACAATGAGCTGAAGATTTGCTGGGACTCGTACCAGATATCTAAACAATACAAAAATTAAATTTTGAATTTAGTTTAGAAAAAGGTAGGAATTGGGGTAATTTTTGTGGTGCTATTTATCTTGGATGATTAGAGGTCCCCTTCCCAAAACTAGTTATAAAACTAAACATATGAAAGGTTCTGCTGTTAGGAGAACTCTATCGGTTCAAAAATTAGCGATAACATTTCAGCAAACACACACACTCACATCCTGTTACTTTTATACAAGTATAAGCAGAGATATTACAGAGCGAAAATATTTTAATGCATTTAATGGAAGCATTCTATATAATGACGTCATGCAAACCTACTATTGCTCTATTAAAATGTATATTGGCCTACCATTGCTAATTTAGTCTGTGTATTTGTCTATCATTGGTCATTTGTATTGTTAGACGTCATTTTTTTTCGGCACTATAAAGAGCTTCCATGCAATTGTTATTTATAATCAACAACAAATGTCGATCAATATAAGATTTTTGACTTTCATGACTCGACATTAGCTACAAATTTATGATGAAATAGTTAAGGTAAAATTTGGGCCACGTTTCAACTTAGAGACAAACCAACTGACCTGTAATTGCAGAGTAGCTTTGCCCCCTATACAATTAGAATTTTACCGTAAGAATGACAGACTGGTTAGCTCCATTTTCTAAACTATATTCACATGAAACTGGATTCTGTAACATTTTATCGATTGAAATCTATAGGTTTATCCTTTAGATACTCTAACATGCCTTTATTTACGATTAAAGCTATTTATTAAGAACGTACAATGACAACCTTGACAAAGAAAAGCTTCACTTTCAAATTTCAATCATCCTATTATATTAAGTTTTAAGCTTTTCTTTGTCTGTAGTGAAGGATCCGTATTAGTTCTCCTTTACAATGAAACTTCTTATAGGTTAAGGGAAGGATTTTTAACTATTTTGGAGATTTAAGTGCCCCTAGAGGCTTCTAGGGCGTAGCCGCTAGTACTGACTATAAAACATTAAGGAATTCTCCCACATTAAATCTCGCTAACCACTGAATTGATTTAGTTTTCCATTATGACTTTTAGGAAGTTTTAGGCTATAATGAATAAAAATATCAATTTAAATATATTATACAGACAGCAAAGTTTAATTTGAATTTGTAAATTCAAGTTTTAAATGTTCATAAAATGATATCTTTATGGGCTTAAGTTGTATTAAAAGTAGTAAAAATCGTGGATGTAAGGATAAGTAATTTAGATTAAAATTATGTTATAAATGTTGTTTTTTGGTCCTTTATTATGACTATAGACTACATCCCTAGAGGCCTCTACGGGATCTTGAGTTGAGGGTGGTAAAGTCGATATTTCAATTTAAAAAAAAAGGTGGAGATTTAGTTTTAAACCTTTCCAGAACCTATGGGAAACTAAACTGTAAAGGAGAATCATATGGTTTCAGCGGTTAGCGAGATCCTTCGGTACACACACAAACAGTTACTTATAAAAGTATATACCAAATAGCCCTTCTAAAATTAAAAACTATTTTTTATTCCCATAGGCATTCTCTACTTTCCTGTGAGAAAACTAGGCGTAATCTTATTCTAATGTTATTCTATGCATCAAAATTAATTCAAATTATACAACCATTTCCCCTTCAAAGTTATCATGCAATTAAAAAGGAAAATCATGCACATTTTTTAGCCAACTATTTTTTTTGGAAAAAGGCCAAATTAAAGTTTTTTTATCCACTTTTTCAAATGCTATAATTTCTGAAAATTTTTACATATTCACAAATTTTACAAAACCATTAATTTTGTAATAGAATGCTTTTTTCTGTTTCTTTCATAGGCACACATTTATTTGAAAGCTAATTTGTTTTAATTTTACTTTTGTCTGATATCATTTAAATGAAACTAAAGAATATAATTAAATTTTCAATTACTACAGCGCTACAAGAATAATTAAACCACAAATTATCTTTAAGTAATAGTTACAGGATTTGTCTGTGCTTGTGTAACGGATAATATCGCTTACTGCTGAATCCCCTTGACAAGGGTCGACTCTACACCCACCTTAAAAAGACAAGGTGACTGTAAAGGTAAAGCTACACCCTTTTAATTCAAGGGGGTGTTATAAAATCCAGAGACACTTTTCGGACTTTTGATCATCTGTGTAGTCAACTAAGAGGATGACCCCCCCCCCCCCCTCCTAAATTTTGATTTATGGGCTGTGTGTACGTTATGAAAAACACTCCTCGTGCCACTGTTAATAACTATTTAGGTGAAGAGTAAATTTACAAAATGGCGTTTATAAGACGTCTTAACATTACGCATTATATTTGTAGCTACGCTTTAAAAAAAATGTAAATTCCAATCGATTTATTTCCTGGAAGGAATGAAATACGCTGACTTCTGTAGGAGTCGCAAGTTGGCCCTGAAATAGAAAAAAAATTGGGGTGGTTCACAATGTCTATCTCTTCGTTTGAATCTATTTCAATCAATTAATCAAATTAATCAATCATCTATTGTACCAATAAATTAATCATTATAAATCTATCTATCTATATGTCTATCTGTTTGTCTTTTTGTTTGACTGTTTCTCTGTTTGTCAGTCTGATTTACTGTCTGTGTGTCTGTGTGACTGTCTGTGTGTCTGTATGACTGTCTGTCTATCCATCTGTCAGTTTGTCTGTCTGTCTGTTTACGTACCTGCCTACCTATCTATCTATATACCTGTAATTTAGGTAAGAAAGGGAAGGCATTCCCCCTGACTTGATTATCACAGATTGTGTTTGGACGTGGATATCCATCTGATAACACTAAATTAAGACAAGATAAGTTTTTTAAAAACGTGTTTCCTTTAAAAATGTAATGATAACTATTCAGGGGAATCTTCACATATTTAGAAGCATCATAAACTAGCCAAATAAGTTCTAAAGCTGCATGAATGGACGGACAGTAGATGACTCTTGGCTTGTAGGTATAATAATTATGGAAAAACTTACAGAGGGAGGGGACAATTGGGCTGTTTATTACACTAGTCCCCAAAGTTTTACAATAGCTTTTTTTATTCGTTGCCTTATAAACTTTTAAGACTTAAAGGAAATTTCGATCGGTTTGTTTATTAAATTTCGTTTTCAAACGTTTCAATTACTAATTTTACGCTATAAGGGGTAATTAAAATTTTGTGTATCATCATTGAGGATGTACATTGTACATATATTTATAGGCCATTGTCTTATCCCTTAAGATACCTGGTTAACTTACCATTTTGGAATCTGAACTCTGCCTGGAATGAATCTGTAGCTTGGGACAGAGTGTTAAAATCCAGGAAGACAAGACTGGAATTAACAACCAACGGATAACTGGACAACGAAATAACATTTTATTCATCTTGTATGTTAATATGCTGTCTATATTTTTTTAATATATAGATATGCGATTCTAAAGCAATGAAAGGAATATTTTTATCGTTTTGCTATTAAATTTTAATGATATATCAACAGGGAGATAGGATATATTGTCCAAGCTTTTTAACGCATAACTTACCTTTTTGGAGACAATCATAACGTTGACGGGTGTCCAGGAAAACTGCTTAAATCGGTGGTTAGACCGACAAATTAAACCTTATCGGACAAGACGGCCGATGATTATTAAAATTGAAGTATTAAAATTTTGAATAAAATGTTGTTCCTGTCTAGATGAAGCATAGATTCACAAATCTCAGTAACAGTTCTTACTCCATACTAATTATTAAATGATACTTCATATTTTTTAGGGGAAGGTTTTCTTTTAAAAGTATTTTTTTAATAAAGTATTGACTGCTTTGTTGAAGTCTAAATCACATTAATTTAATATTTCTTAGGAATTTAGTTCGTGCAGGGAAAAGGTACCAGGATTCTGACAAACAAAACTAAGTTAAAATTTTTCCACAACCCAATTCCTTACCCCCTCCCCCCTCCATTTTCTTTTCCACTTGCATTTGGTTACACCACAAAATTAATTTTACGCTAATTTTACCCCACAACAATTTTAATGGAATAATAAATAATAATATATTTTATTTAAATATCAATTGATTTTGCTCGTCTTTTTGTATTAAATTTTAATACTGACGTCACAACAACATCACTCTATAATCTACAACAATTCATTTACCAAAATAGGAATTCTTTCAAAAAAAGGAACTCAAAGTTTAACAATAATATTTTCATATTTGTTGGCTTAACAACTTTGGGGACATTCATAGAATTTGATTGGTTTGTTCATTAGGATGAGTGTCCAAACGTTTCAACCATCAATTGTAATTTACAGAAGGGTTAGTTTTGTGTATCATCATAGAAGATATAAATCAATATTTTGGCCATTGTCTTATCGCTTTAGAAACTTGATGAGGGGGAGAAGTGGTTGGTTTTTCAAAATATATAACTTTTAGATAAAAGTGTCAAGTATTACAGGAATGGGAAGGTACTATGGCAAACAAATAAATTTCTTCTATTCCCAATAATGACAAGCTGTAAAATGCAATTTTTCAATCAAGCTTATGGGATGAAAAATTATATTTTTCAATGGCATATCCTTGTTTCCCTGAAGCATGAAGGTGACCTGCCAATCACATTTATAAAATTTCAGGAAAAAAGTTTTACAAAAGTTGAAAAGCTGACATTCAAAAATGTTTTGAATATCATCGAATATTTAAGACTATCTTTAAGTTTTATAAGCTTTATTACCCCTTCTGTTGATTACAATTAGTCGTTAAAACTTTTGGGCACTCAACTAAATGAACCAACCAATCAAAATTAAATAAAAGTCCCCAAAGTTAAAATTCAAACTAATTACAAACTTTATTACAAAAGTTTGGGGGCCTAGTTTTATATTGTCCTCTTCGACGCTTTTTTCCATCTTATTTAACCCTTAACGGTCGGGGGGGGGGGGGGGCGTTGAACGCCCCCCCATCCGGTTTTTTCTATCTCATTTTCTGTATGTGAAAGATAAAGAGCCCAAACTGCGTGACTTTTTAAGTTTGGGTATGACACATAACTGAGAGTTGGAATTTTTTGAATATCTCCATCCTGGCGGGCACAGGATGCCAGCAAACCTGGCAGGGTCATCCAGGTAAAGAGCAAAAATATTTTTTGACTTAAAAAAAGCATTTTATCTTACCAAAATACTAAAATATCCTCTAGTAGTACATCCTCATATTAAATACAGGTGTTCAAGTCAATTTCAGGTTCCAGGTATGATCCTGCAGGTCCTGATCCTCCAGGTCTCCAGAAATCTTTAAATGGCTCCTGTGGCCGCAATTTTTGACTTAAAGACTTCAAATTTTAAACTTAAGCTTTTCTTACATGTCTACTTAACGTATTAAAAATTTCACAAAGATCCGCCGCTGTTTTCCCGCCGACCGCCGACTGCGGCGGCTGGCAGCTTCTAAGTACAGCTGCGGCCGCTGAAATTTATGTTTTGATATTTGAAATATAAAATTTACATAAAGATTAACATTTTTCTGCAAAAAAAATTTTATTCTAGCTTTAAAAATAAAAAAATTACAGCCGTTTGAAATTTTTAAGTAAAAAAGGACCTAAATACAAAGGTTGTTAAATAAAAGGGTGAAGGAAGCGAAAATTGACCTTTACTTACTTAAGGTCGGAAATTCATCATAACACAGGAGACTTACACAAAAAAATTTAGCCCTCTAGCTCTAATAGGAACTGAGATAACATGGGGGGGCGTTGAACGCCCCCCCCCCTCCCCCCGACTGATTAAGGTGCGGCAAGGGGCCCGACTGTAAGGGGTTAAGGTTTTAAAAAGCCGAAACCAGTTTGGAAAGTAATAAACTTAAAATTTGTGTAGCTTAAAGGAAGCATGCAAGAAATACCACGCTTTAACTGCTGAAAGACTGCCACAAGTAGACCAAATACCCCAAATTTGAAGCCTTCAGCTTCTATAACAAAAAAGTTTTAGGCATTTTAAAATGGCATTTTATGTACAATGGAAATTTTGAAAGAATTGCAATGCTCATGTTGAAAACTTTAAAATTAAACTACGTGGCCTAGAAACAAAATTATAAGCTTATTTTTGTCATAAATTTAGGTTTCCAGTAACTAATTATATTTTTACAATAAAAATACCCATTTTTATAGTCAAAATCATTAAAAAAAGTTAAGTTTTACTTACGTTGTACCGAATGTACTGTAGCCAATCAGAAGGCTGAATCAGCTTAACAACCAATCACAGCTAAGCTTGTATTAGTTTACCCCTTTGTTTCCGCTATGATTTTCGTTTAAAAATGCAATTTAAATCGAATTTTTTTCATAGATTTTGACTATGAAATGTGTTTTTTTATTGTAAAAATGTAATCAGTTACAGGCAATCTAAGTTTCTGACAAAGATAAGGTTATAATTTTATGTCTAGGCAACGTAATTTAATATTGTTTTTTATTTTATGAGCATTGGAAATCTTTCAAAAATTCCATTGTACATAAAATGCTATTTTGAAATGCCTAGAACTTTTTTGTTATTGAAGCTGAAGGCTAATAATTTGGGGTATTGGGTCTTCTTGTGGCAGTCGTTTAGCAGTTAAAGCGTGTTATTTCTTGCAGGCGTCCTTTAACTGACAGTTTTTAACAAAATTTTACTTACTTTGACTGCCCTAAACAAGTTCTTAAATCCTTTCAGTTTAACTTTCCAAAGATTTTGGCGGATAAAAGGGTAAACTTTCATCCAGGCATTCACAGGCAGAGGGACATTTATTCATGGATTCCGTTCCAACAAGTTTTTTTTTAAACAAAAAGAAACTAAGCGAGAGGTTTGTATTTTGTTTTATGTCTAGTTAGGTTAGTTTATTTTGGGTACAGGTTAGCCCCAAAGGGTTTTAATGAAAAAAAAACTAAAACAACGCCCCAATTTATTTCAGCTCTGAGCTCTCCAGGAACTTTGAGGGAAAGCAACAATAAGTTTGATATATTAAATAACATAAAAAACTTAACAAAAATATCTTTTTACCAAATTACCTTATATTCTTTTTAAATGTTAAAATAAGGCAACCTTAATTTGGCTGATTTTACTTCTAACTAAATTATTATAAGGCATTAGAATACAGTTAAAAATATTGACATAACATTAAGTTGGTGGTGTTTTGTTGCCCAAAGTTTAAAATAAAATTAGGGGATGTTAAATTTATATCTCTAGATTAATAAAAATTTAAGATTAACCTGATAGAAGACCTTTTTTCTTCAAATTATTGCATTAGGGTGGTCTGTTATTTATCTTGTTTTTGCTGTATTCATTTGAGAAGTACTATTTCACTTTATTTAAAATTTGTTATTCCACATACAGCAAAAATAAAATGATTTAAAGAAATATTGAAGCTCCATGAAAAGTGCACCTAACAACTAATGGGGTTGTTCTCACAATATCACCAATTATAATAGGAAGTCATTAACATATGCTTGACTTTCATAAAAATATTAATTTATACATTCATTTGGCCTAAATTATTTAGTTTTCTTAAGCTTCTGAAATTACTTCAAAAAATTTATTTGCCTTTTTATATGTACACTTCACTAATGGTAGGTGGATGTATATGAAAAAGAAAAAGTTTAAATACACACAAACACAGAAAGATTTAGGTTAAATGTTCACACAAACTCTTTCTAAATCTTATTTTGTTGACCTATAAAAAATGTTAAAGAAACACATTTTTTAAAAACATTATCAACAGTTTTTTTTTTGACGATGTGATTATTTTTAAAAGTATAATGTATTAAAATAGATTTCAGAGGTTAAATTTTACTGAAAAAGTTATATCTGAAAATGCAAGGCTGCCAAAAAGTCTTCACTTCTTTTAAGATAATAAAGTATAGGGCAGGTAAGGTCAGGTTCTATTACATAACAGAACATGCACTTTTATTTTATCCTCCAAAGCAATTACTAGAAAATTGGGTTTTCTGATAAGGTTACACAAAATGGTTGCAATACATATCCAAAGTATTTTTTTTAAGCAAAGCTTTTTTAATTTGGTTTATATCTGTTAGTTTGTACATAAAGAATAGTAAGAATTGAAATTTTTATGCTGTTAGAATAAATTTTTATGCTGTTAGAATCATTCTATTGAATCAAAGACTTACTTGAGGATTTATGTTCCAAAGAGATATAATAAAAATTTAATTTATTGGTATATCTGAAAGTCCAGATGTTAGTTTTAATTATGTGTGGTTTAAGGTTATTTTGATATGATTTTTACACTTTAAAAAAAAATTGTTTTATCTATTACTGCATTAGGTAAAATCTTGGAGATGCAAGATCTAAATTCAAATGATTTGAACGTACAGACAAATACTTTTAAAGAAAAGCTTCGCTTCTAGATTAATCTTACTTTACTTTATTATAAATTTCATCATAAATTTATACAACAAGAGATATTCTTCCAACTTTTGATTGACAGCTCTGTGTAATTATCTCGCGCACTTCAGGGCACAAGACACAGATAATATGGTCAGCCCTCAGGCATTTTTAATGTATTTTTATGTAATTTCAAGTCTATTATTACCAATATAACACCATATATGGGTAATACTAGCCTATCCATGGTAATATCTATGTGATTGAATAATGTTATATGCTTATACAAAACATTGTATCTATTGTTAAAGTAATCATGTAACCCTTATGTATGACTAAGTATACCTATAGCCACAGCTACATTGACGTCACAAGTTTAACATACAAACACTTCAATTGAACAGACAGGACTAGATCCTGGTTAGAAGTTGTCTTTATGGCTTGCACCTCTTTAAATAAGTTAGTTATTCACTAACTCTTGAACTGAAAAGTTCTCCTTTTCTCTCCTGGCTTAAAGGTAATGACTTAGTTAATTTAGCATGCATTGTATAGTATTAAATTTAGGTTCCTTTGTACTTGGCATGAATTGTGCATAGGTCTTATGTTAGAGGCCTAACACTATGCACAATTAGATGCTTTGGACTTAGGCAATCTCTTGTCCTACACTACTTCTGTTTATTATCTCCTATCCTGTAACTTTCATACTTAGCTGATTCACTTGTATATATAAATACACTTTATTAAGCCATCTTCCTTAATATATACTTGATATACTTATATTATATAGATCGAACATCATAACCAGCCATTTATTCTTAGTTTAAAGCAATATAATACCGTGCGTGGGTATTTGTTGGACTGCCACGGGTTTAACCAAATTCATATTATACTTGTGGGAATAAAAGGAAAAGCATTCTTCACTAACAAGCCGATTTTGAGAATGTCTATGTGTATTGCAGTAAAAGTAGGATTTAAGTAGTACTCATAGAAGAGCGATCTCCATATCACAGATTTTGGACAAGCACCCCATTTGCACTACCTATCTTCATAAGATAAATTTTAAGTTATTATTTAAAAGTTTCATTCCTGGTTGGGATCTTGAATGCTGATTTTGAATGATCCTGATTCACATCCTGGGTTTCTAAATAAAGATACAGTTTAAAGAAAAAGAAAAAACTATTAGTAATTAATATTTCAGAACTAAAATTTGTAATAAATATTTCAGAAAAATTTTAAATAAATCTTGTGTGCAGGTATAAACAACACTAAACCTATAACTTATTTTAATAAAAAATGACAAAACCATTACAGGCAATGAAATTAAAGGACAGAAACAGTAAGTTTACTTACCTGAATTTGATCTTGTTTAGTTTGATGACCAGAATATCCCTTTCTGCTCCTCTGAAGTTCATTTTGTTCTCAAAATATGCATAAGCACAGGGTTTTGTCAGAGGGTGAATTTCATGAAAAAGAGGAACTTTATTTTTATTCAGAAAATTTAAGAATAAATCTAAAATTGGACTAATATTGCAAAAAGACACCACTATTTTAGAGGTCCGTTAGACCATACAAATAAGAAAACATTGGTGAAAATTTATGATAGATTTATCAGCCTGAAACAAAATTGCCTTTATCCAAATTCTACAGAGGTTTGTTCCAATGTAACATTGATATTTAGTGAATGGTTGTCAAATATTAGGAGTTAGGTACTGCAAATATGTCCATACAAATGTTCATACATTGATAATGAGAATTTTGCATACATTATCATTAATACTGTAGCTGTATGTGTAAATAAATGATATATATATTAAAATCTTGTAACACAAATATTCTCTTCAATGGGAAATGTAATAAACTCTGAAAAAATGTTTTCCAAAAATATCTGGTTAAAAAATTCTTCTTTTATTTTTATGACTTGTAAAAGCATATATTGGCAAATCTATGGCCTGGCAACAACTTTTACTATGCACATTTTTTTGAATTTACAAAACCACAAAAATAAAAAAAAATCTGTTGGAAACCTTGTCATACAAGTCAACATTTGGTTAAAAATCTTATCAAACTAAATATTGTTTGACCAATATTATGTTAGGGATGTAATTTATTTTACAAAATGATTTCCTGCATACTCACATACCTTTTTTTTAACATATAATGTTTAATTTAATTCATCCAGATCATGGAAAGAAAACAAAGTATTCGCCCTATTTTCACAGTAGCTTTTCTCCAATTTCTAGCCCCTGCGGTCTAACCCTGCAGGCCTAATTTCCTAATCATGCGGGGCAATTCTTAACATTAATCTAACCTAAACTACTAAAGAGCTACTGTGAAGATACGACAAAGCCTGAAACTTCGTTTTTTTCCATGTTCCAAAACTTCTTATTTTAAAATTATTAGACCTAACTGTCATTATTGTAAAAACACACAGTATTTCTACTAAAGAAGGAAATTGAGAAAGAGAAGGAAGGTTTCTAACCATTATTAGAATGTCATTGCATTTTGGCATTTTCAAAGTAAATTTATAGAAGTTCTTTCATAAGGTTTCATAAACATTTTTCAAAATAGTTTAAAAGTTAAAAGTCGTTTTTTAAAATTAAAGAAATAAAATACATGTTTTCAAGAATATGTTGTCAAATATTATTATTATATGCAGTTGTCTGAAGATAGGAAAATTTAAATATAAGTGGCCAAAAGTCGATTATAAGAGAAATAGACTAATCTCTTAAATTTCTTTGTTATGGACAATTTCTCTCAAACCGTCAGTGTTCATAACCAGCAGAAAAACAAGTAGATTAAAATTTTTGTAGACTTTCAAACATTTTCTTTGACTGTATTATAAACTTACTGTGCAATATAATGTGACATGTGTAGTAATGTGTAGGTTTGTTACTGTAGTAAAACTGTCAAAGTATGCTATAACATAATACTGAAATCAATTTAGGAGAATGCATACCAATTATGATTCTGTTATACAACAACATTATTGTAATACTTATACAACATACCTATTAAGTGGTTTAGCAGTTTGACAAATAAATCTTTAACTAAGCATTTTAGACTTAAAATCTTATTAGTTCAATTGTTATTAATCTTTTTTACTCAATATATGAATATGAAGTAAGGCAATAATTTTAAAGAGTATTTTCAATACAACAACTAATATGCTACATTGAATTAAATTCTTCATTCAAACCTTTTTTTCCTTTAGAATTTCATTAAGGTGAATTTAATTAAAGCACCCTGTCTGTCTAGCATAGCAGCTTGTAGCCACAAAGGAAGTAAATAGGCCATCAAAGTCAATGTATTTCAGTACATACACATTTTTATGTTGCATTAAAGGAAGGAAGTATGAAATAAATAAGCCAGATGTTTAACAATTTGCAGTATTTTGTATTTGTTTTCTGATTGTATTGAAGTATTTTGCTACTCCATTAGGGATTGTCTCTTTCTTTCTGTCAGTCCGTCTGTCATGCATGTTTGATTTATTTTCTCTCTCTAGTTTTCTATTTTCTTATCTGAAATTATCTTCATTTTTCTTCTGCCTCTTTTCTTTTATTCATTTAATCTTTTTTAATTAAATTTCAATCTTTTTTATCTTTATTCCATTTTCCACTTTTTCAAAGTTCTTTTTTCATTCTTTTTTTTGCCCATTTTGCGTTTCATTTTATTCTCCACATTTCCATTTTCAACATTTTTTCTTCCCTTTCCAATTTTTGATCTTTAGTAAACAGAAACTTTATTTATTCTAATTCTAGTGCAGGTTTAAAAATGTTCTGAGTGGCCCAAATTGAAAGGAATGGCTGGTGACAATAATCCTTTGTGAATTTGATGTGTTGGTGTGGTGCAGGTTTATTGTATACAGTACACATGTGGTATTCGGCAACCGTGAGCCATGCCTATGGCACCCCTGACCGGGGTTCGGTGGAGGGTCAATGGCCCTCCCCCGAGTCCTGGGGAAGGGGTCTGACGACCCCCTCCCTATGCTTAAAATTAATGATTGAATCTGCCAAGTTTATTATGGTTAACTGTATTGTTAATTCCCCCCACCCTTTCCAGGGATGGGGGATCATTATTGCCCAAACTGACTATTGTGTATGTATTATAATGCTTTTATGTTATGATTATTTATTCCTATCTGTGTAGTTATTGTTTGTTGTATATAGCTTTAGTACCCTTTAGACCTGCAATAAAGTGACAACTGAAATAGATGTTGATTATTATTTGGTGAATGCTAGAGAAGCGTAGCTTCTCTATAGTCAGGTGTCCACGTCTGTCACACTGCCGTAATCTAATTGAACTCCGGTGTCTGCCCTTTATCCTCGGCGGATACCACAACTTTTGGTGACAGCTGTGTGAGATTACGGCGAACCACAAGTGTAGAGCAGACGCGCAGCTGAGGCTAAGGTACTCCCAGCAGTGAAACTGGCAAAACTGACACAAGCAACCTGAATTACCCACCCTGGACAGCAAGGTCTAACTCTGCATCCGGCAGTTGTGGAAGTGACACAGCGAAACTTGACGAAGAACCGCGAGAAGCGCCGACATCTAACGGAGAATTGAGCGCTCAAAGGGCTGAAACAGGCCTGCGGACCGGCTGAAACAAGCCAAATAAGTGTAAACGGCTGAAAATAGGCCAATTTTACTGCAAGAGATAGCAGGATCCGAACCAGTGGCGCTAGCAGGACGGGACATTCCCTGCCGCCATCAGCCGGATTTGGATCAGCGGCGCTAGCAGGACGGGACATTCCCTGCCGCCGATAGGCTGAAACACGCCACATAGCTGCGAGCTGCGAGCCAACATACGAGTGTAGTGCACCAAAACAGAGAAAACTACGTCAACTCCAAGTATCCTGAGAGGCTACAACGCAGCCACCCATCTAGAAAAACAGATATTATATCACATTGCAGGGATTACCACCCTGGTGTGATGGCTAAACAATAGATTTATGAGCAAAGATTGGCAAACAATTTGTTGTGTTGTGATAAAACTAAAAATAGAACAGGCTTGGATTTATTGTGTATTGTGATAACAACTAAAAATAGAACAGGGTTGGTAAACAAATCTGTTATGTAATTGTGATAAGGACAAAAATAGAAGCTAGATGTAATATAACAAGGACCCTGATACACAATCTAATCCCCTCAAGCCTACAGCACAACAACAATACACCCCTTATTCCAGAGGAAAGGGAGGAGCCCACTCTCCACTGAAGGAAATACAATCAAGGTGATATAATAGATAAGCCTAGGATTAAGGAGAAAAGGCATCATTACCTCATCACACAGTTACCTCAAACCCACAGCACTCCCCCCTTCCTCACAGGGGGAACGGACGGATTTACCCCCGTCCCCTCACGCGCTTCTCCCCTCCTACCCACACCAGACTAAGTCCGTCCACGGTGTGGAGCTAGTGACCGGGAACACAGAGCGCCATTCACGGGTAACGCAACGGAGTGCGGAAATATCATAAAATTCAACGGACAAAGCGGACCAATGAGAGAGCGAGTTGAGGGATAAGTGCGCGTTTTACCTGTGTGCGCGGATTTGACGGTGCGTAAGCGCGTTGCAAGGGCAGGAGATTTCACGCACACACACACACACCGGAGCGGAGCTACTCCATAGCATCTAACAGAGGCATTTTTTGAAAATAAGGAATTACAAGCTCCCTCCTCCTACCTATAGTGTGATAAAGGAAAACCAAATCAGTTCCTGACAGCAGTTCAGACCCTCAACATCTATCTACCCCTACCAGCCTACTCTACAACCTCAGAATCCAACTAGTGATAAGCACAGCTAAGTTATATCTTTGTAACTAAACTACCAACCTAGTGATAAAAACAGTGTTGGCTGTTAGGCTAGAAAGCCTCAAGTGACAAACCATTTATTCTATTACTTTATAACTTTGCGTCCCGCCGTTGAACCGTTGACCCGATGGAACAGCCGCAAGCGCCAGGAGGCAACCAAGCCCCAGGATGGCTCCAGGATGACCCTCAGCCGGCTCCAGCCGAGTACCGCAAGCTGATGCTGAGTAACCTGCCGGAGTTTAGAGGACCGCCCAAGCAATCCTGGAGTTCACATATCCGCAGACTCAAGATGTCATGGGCGGCTTACCGCGTGCCACCCCATGACTCCCTCAACCGCCGCAACGCCCTTTTACTGTCACTGGTAGGGCAAGCGGCGGAAATGGCGTCCCATCTGTTTGGCGAGGCAGGCCAAGCCTTGACCTACGAACAGGTCAAGGCCGAGTGTGAAATGCTATTTCGTCCTGCTTTTGAATCCCAAACGCTTAAACAAGCGTTTAGGGATTACAAGCAACACTCGACAGAACCTATACAAGCATACATATCAACTAAGTGTGCCTTGTATAGGGACGCCTACAGCCATGAGGATCTCGAGTTGTTGGTGGACGAATTAAATCGTGGCATTCGTAACGCTAATGTGAAACGCGTCATGATGGGACATGAGATCATGAGTGTACCTGAGTACACTCGTAGAGCCATGTTCACCGTCACCATGATTACCAAGCAGCTGAAGGAGGGTGTGTGCCTAGTGGATTCTACCGACGGGCTGACTGGATCTGCCTGCATCCAGTTGCCCCAATATGACAAGTCGGAGCCAATGGAGATTGGCGCCTTGGCTCCGGGTCTCCACCAGATGGGGAGGGTTGCTCCAGATGACAAGGTTCCAGGTCGCTGCTTCCGCTGCCAGGGGAGAGGCCACCGAGCTCGAGACTGCCCAACGCCTATGGAAGTTAGCCTAGAGGAGAGACGCACCCAGCCACGCCGTGACCGTTCTGCCAAGTGCGAGCGTTGCCACTATGACGGTCACACGGCGGCCGAGTGCAGAGCTGACTGGGCCCAGGTAGCCAGCCGCAGGCGCACCGCCGATAAGGGTGCCCCTCCAGGGAAGCCCAGCAGAGTGGCCCACATGGAAGGGAGCGCGCCCCCAGCACCACCGCAGCAAGCAGCCGCCCCCAAAGCCGCGGACCGAGCCGACGGGATGCCGCAGTTTGGGACCGTTCCAGCTAGGATCAACGTACTGGGCGGCGCGGCTGAACCCAACCGGGTTGGCCTGGGCTTCAGTCTCAACCACCTGGGGCCGGAGTTGGTGCAACCCTACAACATCGCCGAGCCAGAAGTCCTGAGGCCCCAGCCTTTTAGCCTCAACATGATGGAGCCTGCTCGGCCGAGCCTACCCAGCAAGAGTGGAGGGGCGCTACCCAGCGTCACTGAGACGATGTACGGGGAGGCCCTGGCGGCCGCTGAACGAGAGAGGCAGGAGGCGCTAGCCAGCGCATCAACATCGATGTATGGGGCGCCACCCGGCGCCGCCACCTGTGATGACTGGGGGGTGCTATCCAGCGCCTCCCACCTGGTGCTTGGGGCGACAACCGTCGCCGCCACCGAGATACCTGGATCCTGGAACGAGCCAGCCTCCAACCTGGTGCCTGGGGCGACAACCGTCGCCGCCACCAAGAGACCTGGATCCTGGAACGAGCCAGCAGTCCCAGAGGAAGGGGTGACACCCGTCACCCCCAGCCAGCCAGCGCCACCAGCCTGCAGGGAGAGCCCAACTACATGCCATCCAGAGCCCCCTGCCAGCCGAAGGAACCCAGCTGCCCAGCAACCCCAGTCGAGCCAGGATAAGTTAAATTTGATAAATGTGTTGTATCCAAGCCATTGTAAAACCCCAGCCTTGCCTGTGCCCCCTGCACCAGAGGCTGGGGAGATTGAAATTTGGGAAAATAAGGACTTGCCTGTGCCACATGCACCTGAGTTCCTAGGGCAGGGGAGGGACGTGAGTAATGGCGAGCCTGTGCCACACGCACTTCAGCCCCATGCCACTGGGCATGCCTTGGACAAGGGAAGGGACCACTTGGGGCTAGGGGAGCCGACACCCAGGCAACTGCCAGTCGCTTGCCAGTCTGTCATTGGGGAGGGTATCGGGGTGCCCCGGCCACACAAAGATAACGCTCAATGGAAACTTGTATCTAGCCAGGAGCAGCCCAGCCGTGTCCAGCCCCAAGAAGCCGCCGTGACCCGAGCCGAAGATCCCCAGCCGCGTGTGCGAGGTAGATGGCTGCCTGGAAGCTTCTCTCACTGGTGGATGGTCCTGTGGGGCCTCCTGCTGGCAGCTGTGTGGCCTACAACCAGCTACGTCCTGGTGGGATGGGACTGCGCCAACCCCACCCACGTCACAGCCTACAATAAAGAAAAGATGTTTAACACGGAACCTCTACACCAGGAGGTGCCCCTGGGCCATGAAGTACACGTCCTGCAGCAAGTCAAGGTGAGGGAAACAACAGGATACAGTTGCCAGCTCACTGTGTCCCAGTGGACATTCAGGTGTGGGGTATGGGGTCACCTCAAGGTGACCTCGGTCCCCACCCTCATGAGGCCAACCAAGATAGATCCAGAAACGTGCCGAGACCTGGCCAGGAACTGAGTCTACACGCTGCCAGGCAAGACCCAGCCACTGACGTTCCAGCTGAACCATCCCCTGTTCTTCACCCTCGACATGGTGGGCGCCCTCGTCAACAGCCCGGAGGGGGTGGGTTGTGAAGGGGAGGACGTCCACTTCGAGGGCCAGCTGTACCGCAATGAATTAGTGCTCCAGGAGCGACGGCTGCTGGTTAAGGAAGAGACCTACGTAGTAGAGGATGGACGGGTGGAGTCCCAATCTGACCACCTGACCTTGGAGTGTCCCCATTCAGAGCTGTCTTGCATCACTGGGGAAGCAACCTACGTGTGGGATCACCTGGGGAGAGATTGCCCCTTGAGGCTGATCCGCAGCCTCCAGCCCAGCCTAGTGATGGATGCGTTCCTGGTTGACCATCAGGCCCAGTTTTTTATCAACATGACCAATCCCACCTCAATAGTGAACTGCGACTTTGAGGCCCATGCCACCAACCACCCAGCATTGTTCGTTGCAGCTGACCCAGCCGCGGCAGCGCTACCCAGAGTATCGGCCAGGGATGTGGATGTCCCCCTGCAGGCCCAGATACATGCAGGCTACATTGGATTTACCCTGGAGACACGCATGAAAAGCACAGCGGCAGAAGAAGTAGCGGCCAATTGCTGGAAGCTCCAGCAACTAGACCCGGCCCACCCGGTGCGTGTCCAGGGGAGCACGTTCTCGGTGCTGAGGGGAGATGTCCTGCTCCAGCTTACCTGCCAACGCAACAAATATGTTGTCCGTGAACACAAGGAGTGTTGGGACAAAGTGCCAGTAGAGCCCACAGGGTTTGTAGACGCCGTGACACGAGTGTATAGCGGCCACGCCACCAAGATTCCCTGCTCCTCCACATACCCCCTGACTGTGCACGCGGAGGAAGGCTGGATAGAGTTAACCCCCGCTCCTAAGAAGAGGCCACCCCCGCTGGATACGCCTAAGCAGCTGTTGACAGAACCCCTGGATGACTTCAGTTCAGGGGGCTTGTATTCGCAGGCTGAGTTGAATGACTGGCAGCAACTGCTGGCGTTCCCAGCATATAAAAGCGCCATGCTGACCGGCCTGTCCTATGGCTCATGCGTTCAGCAAGGCAGCTGTTCGGCCACAGGTGACCATGGGATAGTGTCCTACAACATCGACCGACTGGCGGAGGAAGGAGAGGCCGCCCTGGATGTCTGGGCTGGGTTCAGACAAGCTATTCACGAGTGGGGAGATGGCGCAGCCATACTGTGTCTGCTGTTGTTAATCCTCAAACTGTTGGGGGATCTGACCATCATTTCTCTGGCAGCAGCACAAGGAGGTGTCC
The DNA here is from genome assembly GCF_053477335.1 of Acartia tonsa. Classification (NCBI taxonomy): domain Eukaryota; kingdom Metazoa; phylum Arthropoda; class Copepoda; order Calanoida; family Acartiidae; genus Acartia; species Acartia tonsa. The sequence continues at coordinate 40,754,559 of NC_137267.1, read as the reverse complement.
GGGCAGCCCTGAATGCGATGTCACAAGTGTTCCTGTACCATCCAACCTTGTACAGGAAGGCCTTGGCCAGAGCCCGGCTCACCCATGCCAAGTCCCGGGACTTTTCAGTAGACTGGGATGCCATACCCATCGGCCGGGAAGCAGCCGAGGAAATGGTGTCCATGCAATCAGCCGATAGCGGGCATGACCGCCCAGGCAGGCCAGGACCGCCCTCTGGAAGACCCCGCGGCCCCTCGGGAGGTCAGGCTGCCGCCCAGACGGTCAACTTGGCAGCCAGTGCCCCAGCCGCTGCCAACAACAACCAGCATGCCCCACTACTGACTGTCCCAGCAACAACTGTGCCACCCACCAACCTGACACCTGCCGGCGCTGAACAACGTGTCCAACCAAAGCCAGCCTCTGCCTTCTATCCCACGTTGGGAGCCCATCAACCCTGAGAAACACTCACCACTAGGATTCCATTGAATCATTATCGTTTGTATATATCTTAGCCCTAAGGAGCGGACCGAAGGCCTCAACCACTGTCGGAAGTCTGGTAGGGAAACCCTCTCCCAGCCTTCCGAGGGGAGAGTTGTGGTATTCGGCAACCGTGAGCCATGCATATGGCACCCCTGACCGGGGTTCGGTGGAGGGTCAATGGCCCTCCCCCGAGTCCTGGGGAAGGGGTCTGACGACCCCCTCCCTATGCTTAAAATTAATGATTGAATCTGCCAAGTTTATTATGGTTAACTGTATTGTTAATTCCCCCCACCCTTTCCAGGGATGGGGGATCATTATTGCCCAAACTGACTATTGTGTATGTATTATAATGCTTTTATGTTATGATTATTTATTCCTATCTGTGTAGTTATTGTTTGTTGTATATAGCTTTAGTACCCTTTAGACCTGCAATAAAGTGTCAACTGAAATAGATGTTGATTATTATTTGGTGAATGATAGAGAAGCGTAGCTTCTCTATAGTCAGGTGTCCACGTCTGTCACACTGCCGTAATCTAATTGAACTCCGGTGTCTGCCCTTTATCCTCGGCGGATACCACACACACACACACACACACACACTAGGGCACCTGAGGATTGGATCTTGTTCTATTCAATTAAAAAGTAAATGGAATATCAAAATTAAATTGTAAAAATATATTCCTGTCTGAATATAAGACATAAGAATAACGATTCCTTTAACCTTAGACATTTAACCTTTAAAATGCAAATGAGTGAGGCAAAATATTTCATTTAAAATTGATTTAAGCCTTATTATTTTAAACCCAAAACAAGTTTAAAGGGAACTCAATTCTTAGGTTTTTATATAGTGGCAATTTAAGGGAAAATTTAATGGCCTTAGACAAAAAAAAAATATTCAGAATTTCTAAGTAGCTAAACATCTTAGAAACCTTTTTATATTTTTAAATGAACTTTTAAGTTCAAGATGAAGTCTTTGCATTAGGTAGTACCCCTCTTACCTGAAGATGCCTTATAGTGCCAATTCTCTGTAAGAGACATAAAACTAAATTTATATTGTATTTACAATTCCCTAAGATTTCAAATGTTCAGCACTTGTTTTTGACCTAAAGTAAGACCAAATTTTGAGGCTCCATATAATATACTCTGAATGGATGTATCAAAACGTGAGCAGAGCAAGTCAAAAATGCATTTGAAAATAGGGATTACCACCACAGGTAAAACTTTTCTCAAAGAATTATTTTAGAATTATTTTAAAGTAGAGTAGAATATCTCAAATAAAATTCTGATATACTTATAATTTGGTTCTTTGCTTGGTAATATAAGGTTCTGTGATTACAAATTTTTTTGTATAAAGTAAAAATCTTTTTCAACCTAAAATAATCTAAGTTTTGGTGTTATTTAAAATACCATCTATAGCTGAATTTGTGGACTTATTTACCCTTTTTTTTTAAAGGAATAATACTTTTAAATTAAAAGTTAATAAAAATTCTTTTTTAAGGGTATTGTAAAAGCGCAATTATATAACTAATTACATTTGAAAATCATTTAACAATAAATGCACAGCCACCAATTCATTATTTTCTTTTATATTGTTCCAAATTGATTTTTTTGTTTAAATGCATTTTCATCTGATTTTGCAGATTTTGAATTTTAAAATTTTTAAATGTTGTGAATAAAATTTTACTCTTCTGTGTATTGTTGTAAAATTGTGTGTTGAATTTTTAATAAAAATCATTTTCTAAAGAAAACACAGATAAATACAAAAAGAATTAAACAATTAATAAACAGTGAATGTAAGTTACATTGAAATGGTCTGAAAGTAGAATTTGCAAGGTATTTACATTGTTGTAAACAACAGAATATTTGTATGCCAAAGATGATGGAATAAAGAGGTAGTGGATTTGATTCCTTTTTTTCTAAAAATAGATACAATAAAATATATTTTGACAAAATGTACTGGTTACTTTTTCTAATTTAAGTTTCAAAGAATTGAAATTTTAATTTAGTCAAATGGATCAGACAGTAACACTTCTATCACATTGTAATAACTTTCCAAAATTATTATAATTTTCTCTTGCTAAATTAATGGCGTTGCTACAAAAGACCAACTTTACAAAATACCAACACCTACAAAAGACCAACTCTACAAATGACCAACACTACAAAAGACCAACACTACAAAAGACCAACACCTACATAAGACCAACAATTACAAAAGGGTCGATTTTTTAAAAGCAAGGTTGTATCAGGTTCGAAACTATTTTATTACATAGAAAAAAAATTTCTGTTTATTCTCGTAATTGTGCCGTTTATAATCTATTCATACCATTTATGTTATTAATTTGATCAATACAGATATAATGGTAGACCATTTGCAGCTTTAGACCTTCCATCATTACGATTTTTGTAGGTGTTGGTCCTTTGTAGGAACTACCTGTTGGTCTTTTGTAGTGTTGGTCTTTTGTAGTGTTGGTCTTTTGTAGTGTTGGTCTTTTGTACAGTTGGTCTTTTGTAGCAACGCCATTAATGGAGTTTTCTGGATAAAATTGTATTCTAGATTATTATTACTAGAATTGAGTTAATTACCTATGATTGTATCCCTATATTTATGAGAACTACATAGAGAACAAGAGGTGGTATTAACCCAAATTTGAATACAACCAAATTGAATGTAAATATAAATGGTGTAATAATCTGTTTACAATATGTGTGTGTTTAATTCCCAAACATAATTGTATTATTATTGTGTTTGGGGCTAAAACAATGAATATTGAACAAGTTAGCCTTATGTAAATGCCTTTGCTTCTTGTGTTACTTTAAACCAACATAAAATTTTATAGATTTAAGTAGTAAGATTATCAAAAATTTTGGGTAAAAATCTGTTAATTTAATATAAAAAAGCATATTATATTATTTGTTTTGTATATTATTGTTGTGTAGGTATTTTTTTTGTATGGGGTCTCAGTCATGATGATTTGTTCTTCATATATCAGTCCTAACCAAAGTCTATCCTGAGTAGTTAAGGTGTCAAACTAGTTTCATACTAATAAGGAGTATATAGAATTTAAATCCTAACATGGTTAGTGATTCTTTAGGGTAGAGTCGAACCATCTAACCTCAAAATAAATATATCATTACTTGATACACCAGATTTTTATGTTCTTTAATAAAGTGAAACGCGCTGCGGGCTAAAATAGCGTTACCCATCATCCACTCCCTTTACATGAGTTCCATTTTAGATACCTAAGACGACAATTTTCCCTCTGTCATAATATCCACGTATATTCTAATATTGATTTCCCACAAAATGAAATATTAGTGCCCTAACCACTGAACCACCAAACTCCCCATTTTTCTTGCTGTATTATTATAATGCCAATGGCATAATGGTGTATATGTAGAATATGGAATGTATTTATATAATTTAATTAGTAGATTGAATGTGTTTCTAGCTTAAACATTATTCAATATGAAGCTATGCATATTAGAACTAGAATGTCAGTTTCTCAGAAAAAGTGTTTCTTAAACAAAACCAAGTTTTGCTCAGCCACTCTATAAATAAGGCATTCCTTAATTTTTTTTTAATTGCAATGAGAGATAGAGGTGAGTTTTTTTGAAGATTTTTTAACCTTAGCACAAAATTACACATTTTATTGGATATTAGACTACTTCATTTGTTTCTTTTTAGCCACTACAGTGTTTTTACATTAACTGAATATATAGTCTTATTATGATTTTTCTAGTTTGACAGATTTAAGTTGACTTTATTATTAATTTTAATTATTATTTTACTGATTCTAATTTGATTTTAATACATAAAAGCAGACCAAAAATGGGTTAAAACTTTGATAAGTTACTACAATGCAAAATGTAATATGTATATTGTAAACTAGTTGTTTAAAAGTGCACCACACTAACAAAAATATAGAACAAACTAACAGAAGTAAGTTTTGTATTGGCAAAGTTAAGAGTAGAATTGTACAACTTTGTTTTACCCACAATTTATATCATAAACCTTCAATAAAAGATTTTCATTCTAGAAAGTAAAGTTTAAACTTCATAAAACAGGGAATTAACATTAAATAGAAATTAGTACAAAAATAGTAAAAATACCAAGAAAATCAAAATATACAGAACAGAAAAAAGTTTTAAAATCTTCATTAGAAATTTCAGAACCTAATCTCCCAAAGAAGCAAAGTAAATTATTAAACAATAATATACCCAGCATTCAATTAGACGGTCAAAGTAAGTTAATAGTAAACCACTAGCTCTTATAGCAGCCGAGAAATGGATGAATGATTAAAAGAAAATGCAGAAAAAATATGCCTTCTATCCTGATATACAGCCGATGAAATCACACTTTTTTCTACAAAACTTGTGACTTTTGATTCTTAAAAACAGACTTGTTTATCAAAGAATTTAAGCATTTTTTTATGTCATCGGTGAATTATATTAAGAATTTCAACTTGAAGTACTACAATTATAGCTGAACTAATTAGACAACAAATTTTTGCCAATTTTCTTATTGCTAGACGTGCATTGCTCTGCATTTCTTAATTTCTTTTCGTTTTTGCATAAATATTTGTGCAATTTTGTGTATCATCACGTCCGCAAATAATACTTATGCATTAATCGATAAATTATAAATTGAATGTTGCACCAGATTTTCATAAATTTGATAAAATGAGGCTCGCAGCTGGCTACAATAACAATTCACCCCATACATGCCCTTTGACATATCTCCTCCCCTCTTATTGGATGAACGAACCTATCAATAAATGAGGTCCAAATTAGCAAGCTAAACTAATGAAAAATTTTCCCTGCCGATATCTACGCATATCCCATATCAGTTCATAAATTTGATCAAGATTCTTAAAAACGCCAAACTTCAGGCTATTTTCAATTTGTGCATATATGATCGATTTTTCTTCTTCTTAATTCTCGCCTGTAACTTAATGAAAGTTTTACACTGAGAGTGTGCCAGTTTTGAAACTTTGATCTTATGTTAATTGGTTTTAAATAAAGTGGTCATGTTTAGACACTCTTGCTAAACTGACACGGAGTTCTATGCTGTTTATGCAGAAATGATGGCCTAACTTGCAATGTACAACTGCATAAGAATTAATTTGATAACACTCTGTAAGAAGAAGAACTATATCTAGAGAAATGTAGTAATATAATGCAGTTATTTAACACTCCCCTGCATCCCTCACACTTGCAACTAATTTTTTTTTGTAGCAATGATTCTCTATGGATTACTTTTTCTAACCGAATGTCTGGTTTTCTGTCTTTATGCCTCCTTCTTTAAATCAAATCTTTAATTAAGAGGGAGTTACATTGTCAAAGTAGCAGTATAAATTTTTTTATCTTAAGTTAGGTTAAATTAAATAAGGTAAAGGGTACCCCCGCAAGGTCTAGGCCTCCTAACAACAGCCCAATAGGGTGCCTCAACAGTGATTAGTCATAAAGAAAACTTGTATTTTCCAATTTATATATGAAATTCATTTTTTTCCATATTTTGAGAAAATTGTAACCTAAAGACAATGCTGCACTTGTTCATGATGAAGCCAGGCGTGGACTTGACAGACCCAGCTCGTATCTGATCACCTTGCACCTCGGCATTGCAACCATGGCTCGGCCACCCTGAAATAGTAGGTACTTGTTAGCAGCGTAGCTACTCTATATGTAGTATATCATTATGTCGATATTACTTAGTCAATATATCGAGTTTGTTTGTGTAATATAAAACAGCAGTTTTTAAAATCTATTTTTAGTTAATGTCATTAGCATCTATGGTTTATGTATTCGAGGGAGGGGGGGAAGGGTAGGGGTTGTTGAAAAAAATATCCCAGAACCATAAATAGACTTAAATTTGAAAATAGAACAACCTAAAAGCATCCTGGACCATAATATGGAAAACTCATTCAGTTTATTGATTAGATATATAAACTAAACGAAAGTAATCTACTACTTTATATTATAAAGGTGGTTACTGTTCTTTCTATGATCTGTATAATCTGTAGCTTTATTTTTTTTTTGGCTAATTCAAAAATTTTTCAAATAGATTTGGGCATTTAAATGCAATAATATCTTATATAATTAAACAACGTTTTTTTTTGCTTTACTTCTATTTCATTTATCTTTAACTTAAAGTTTAGCCCTTTTTGGAGATTTTGTCCACTTATTTGATTTTTTCATTAAAAAAATGCTAAAAAATATACATATGTTAACCCTTAACGGTCGGGGGGGGGGGGGGGCGTTGAACGCCCCCACATCCGGTTTTTTCTATCTCATTTTCTGTGTGTGAAAGATAAAGAGCCCACTGCTTGACTTTTTAAGTGTGGGTATGAGACATAACTGAGATTTGAATTTTTTTGAATATCTCCATCCTGGCGGGCACAGGATGCCAGCAAACCTGGCAGGGTCATCCAGGTAAAGAGCAAAAATATTTTTTTTGACTTAAACAAAGCATTTTATCTTACCAAAATACTAAAATACCCTCTAGTAGAACATCCTCATATTAAATACAGGTGTTCAAGTCAATTTTAGGTTCCAGGTATGATCCTGCAGGTCCTGATCCTCCAGGTCTCCAGAAATCTTTAAAAGGCTCCTGTGGCCGCAATTTTTGACTTTGAGACTTCAAATTTTAAACTTATGCTTATCTTACATGTCTACATAATGTATTATAATTTCATAAAGATCCGCCGCCGTTTTCTCGCCGACCGCCGACTGCGGCGGCTGGCAGCTGCCAAGTACAGCTGCGGCCGCTGAAATTATATTTTGATATTTCAAATATAAAATTTACATAAAGATAAACATTTTCTGCAAAAAAAAATTATTCTAACACAGGGGACTTGCACAAAAAATTTTAGCCCTCTAGCTCTAATAGGAACTGAGATAATAAGAGGGGCGTTGGACGCCCCTCCCCCCCCCCCCTCCCGACTGATTAAGGTGCGGCAAGGGGCCCGACTGTAAGGGGTTAATGATTTATGAGTTTAGATATGTCAAAAAAAATACTCAAATGAAATTGAAAACATATAAAAAGAACCCAAAAAGTTTAAAAGAAAGTTTCAAAGCTCAAAAGCTATAAAGGAAAAATGGTGCATTGAATATTATGCCTTGGTGTTTATTCAAAAATACAAGAGTAGCAACATCCATAAGTAGCAAAGTACAAAACAAATCATGAATTGCAATAGACAAAGAAATTTGTATAGCAGATGTTCATTTATCATAGCAACGAAAAGAAATGGAGATAACCATATCGGTTTAGCAGTTAGTGAGATCCTTCAGTAAAAACATACACACACAAATTATGTTACTTTATTTTAAGGATTATTTTAATATGGATATTATGTTTATTTTGTACAACTTTTTTTTCAAGTTTCAAAATAATTTTTTTGTTGTTTTATGAGTTAACCGCAAGCCAAAGCTGATTCTTAAACTATATATTGTGTGCATTCACATCCGCCCGTGTTTCACATTATGAATTAATCAAAACTGTATATCATACTAATAAAGTAGTAAGGTAATTTGTTTCAATCATGATATCTAAAAAACTACTCAACCAATTTACTTCTTTGATGGTTGTAGGCTATGTTTAAGACTTTGGATGGATCTAGGCTATTTTTCTAGTCTTTATTGTCCCCTTGGAATACAAGGTTAGTAGCCAGTAGTTATTTAAGGCCTATTTACTTTACTCTCATAGAATTGTTTCATTTGGCGAATATGAATAACTATATGGTAGTTGTTATATATACCCGCGACCGTGGCTAAACACGTAGCGCATCCGCTCAACTCATTACCTTGCACAGTTAGAAAGGACTTCTCAGACAAAGGTCGTGCAATAAAAGGGTTGGTTGTCTTAGAGTATTGCATTCCATTAAACGCAGATGATTCTCTGAATTTTCTAGATGATTACTTAAAAATCGAAGGAAAATTCCGCCCTTACATGGTAAGGTAAGGTAAGTGATTTTATGTGGTAATATTTGCACACCTCATAATATTCTTTCCTATGAATTTAATCTCCATTCATAAAGAAAACATGAAAAGAAAGAAAATTGCATTGGGTGGTATCAGGGATGTGGGGGATAAGTCCATTTTGCAACCCACTCTCCCCCCCCCCCCAAATATTTGCTCCTATCAAAGGCTGCATTTGAAACATGAAACTTAATGGGGATTTTTATTTATTGTTCACTGATTAAATTAAAGAATAGGAAGCATGAGCTATGTTTAAACTTTGTTAACTTGGCGGAGACCATATCCCGATTTTGTGTTGGGTCTTTATAATAGATAATAGCAGCGAGAATATAAACAGAGCCGAGTAGCTTCAGAAAAAAAAACAAAAAGCAATTTGCCAGCAGACGAAAAGGGTCCCTCCCACTTGGGCCAGGAAGTTGTATGAATAAGACTTCTATATTTATACATTTATTTTTCACTGTACAATCTCTGATTCCATGGTGGTATCAATTGCATCAGAACTTTAAGATGTTTATTCATTACAAGTTTTTCTTATAAAACAAGGATTATTACGTTCAAAGATATTATACATGTTCGAATAATAAAATTAAAATCACCAAAAAAAGGATAAAAACAAGGAGAAATATTTGTACAAAATTACAATTGAAAAACTAAAAAACTAATAAACTGGTATCAATTTTATGATTTTTATTTTAACATGTTTGATGATTTGTCTGTAGATCGATGCTATACATTGTTTATCAGCATGACTGAGAAGCGGTTCCATTTCGTCGGATATTTATCGATTTCGAAGCCATACTGGAAAATAGTTTTTACAAAATATTTTTATGTTTGTAGAAACATTTATGTTTCAAAGAAATGTAAATGACGTTGATTTGTCAAAGAGCATGAAATGATATCCATCGATTTTCTTTTTATATCTTTTCATCTACTATCTAGAAATATTTAGTTTGTAAATTAAGTTAATTAATCTTTATTCTTATGTAGGTATAATTTTTAGAAGCGAATCTGCTCTTTAATTTTCTTTCTAAGGTTTCCTTATTTTCTTGACTTTGCATATTCTCTCTCTTTTTCTATCTTTCTGTGAGAACTGAGCATCTGCTCTATAACTCACATTGTCTATTTGTCCATTTCATTATTATTTGTGCTTTGCTACTTATGGATGTTATTAACTAATAAAAGAATAATGATACAACAAGGATGACAACATCAATAAAAGCGAAGCTCTGAAACTATATGACAGACGAACATTAACTTTTGTTGAGTGTCAGAACTGAATATACAAAATATGAAAATATATAGGTTTGGCAAAATTATACGTAAATTTGTTGCAAAACTTCTTAAATGCAGAATTCTGTTTAGGGACATACTGAAATTTTAATACTTGATTATAGAGATGCTTCGCTCATAATATTGTTCCTTATTGTAATAGGAATCAGTAATAAAAAAATCAGATCAATCGGATGATTTTATCACATAAAAAATTGTTATTAAAAAAGTAAAAAAATCAACATGTTTAAAATGGTCGTACGGACATTCTAATACCGATTATAGAGTTCCTACGCTTTCTAAATCGTATCTAACTACTGCAGGAATCAACATGCAAAGTTTGAAATCGATAGGACAATTCTAACATGCCTAAATTAACGAATAAAAGCTATCTATCTCGGACGGACGGACGGACGGACGTACGGACGGACGGACGGACGGACGGACCAACTCTAATTGTAGAAAAGCTTCGCTTAAAAAAAAAAAACATATTTTTTATTTGAGTGAATATATTAGGTTATGAAAAAAAATTTCTATGCAGACTTAAAGATTTTTTGTGAGTGTTTGGGAACCAGACGCGCAGTTTAATCTTTTGTTTAGTTACAGCGGCAGCTGACTAACTTAATTTCATATTCAGCCGCAGCTTATCTAAGCTTTTTTTTCAGTGCATTAAGTCAGCGATTTATACTAGTCCCCAAAGTTTTATGAAAACGTTTTCTTGTCGTTGGCTTTACAAAATTGGGACTCTTAATTAATTTCAATTGGTTGGTTAATTATAATTAAGTTGAATGTCCAATAGTTTCACCCACTAGTTTTAATCTACAAAAGGAATAGTTTAGTGAATTAACATATGGGATTTACATAAATTTATCGGTCATTGTCTTATCCCTTTAGATCCCTGGCAGCAACTTCAGTGGATGCCGTGCAAAAGAATATCAACTTAAACCTCTTACAACTTATAAATGCATTAAATTACAACTTAAAGAGTTAATGGCAACATCCCATAAATTGTAAGTAGACCCTCTCCGTATACTTTGAAAATAAGAACAAGTCAAAACTGAGGATCTTCTCCAAAAATCAATTTTCAATGACTTATAGCTACTATTAGGGCATTTTAAAAAAGTGGTCGTGACTGACGTAGGATCACACTCCTCTCCCAGTCTGATAAAATCATAAAACTTTATGCAATTTCTACAACAAAAAAAAGCACATAAATTGACTTGAAATGACATGAAAGAGAGCCTTGCAGTTCTAGTAATGAGAAGAAACCACAAAAAAATATAAATGTAAAAGAGGAGTGAGATATTTTTGTTGTCCAACATTCAACTAAAGGGATCTTTCCATCTGATTTGTTCCTTCCCCTGCATTTTTATCTGTCCATAACCCCACACCCCTCCACCCCACTCTCTTACTCTCTACCATTTAGGTTTTAATCAGGAAGGGAGGGGACATTGGGATGTTTATTACACTAGTCCCCAAAGTATAATAATAACGTTTTCTAGTCGTTGGTATAACAACCTTGGAAATTTATATTGGTCTGTTCATTTAATTAAGTGTCCAAACGTTTCAACCACAATTTGTTATCTACAGAAAGGGTAATTTGAAGTAACATTATTGGGGATGTACATTAATATTGTCTTATCCCTTTAGATCCCTGAGTTTTAATCCTATCCTTTAATCTAAGTTTAACTTGTCCCCTTGTCCACAAGAGTTCCATTCTTAAAACTTGAAGAAGAAAAAAACATTCGTGTCCATTTTTATTTTGAGGGGGTAAAATGAGATGTTTTATAGGTTTGATAGGGGTAATCCAATGTACTTTTTTTTTTAATTTTGGGGGAGGTAAATTAAGGGATTTTAAAGATTAAAGGGGGTAAACACCTTTTAACTTCTATGTCCATTAATTGTGCTTCAAATAAAAATACCATCAATGTTTGTTGAATTTAAAAAAAAGTGGATGCAAGCTTTTTAATTTAAGCATTGGGATAAAAATAAATGAGATTCTCATACACTTATGTAACTCAAATTTAACTATACAATGGTCTTTTTTTTCAATTCAGGAATACAACGATAAGACATTGGATATTTTTAGTCAAATTGTCTGTATTGGTCATATTAACATAAGTATGTAGTGTAGTCATATTATTGTTAGAATATTGTAAGGAAGTCAGGAGACAGCGCAAAATAGCACAAAACAATACAATAAAGTTGTCCAATGAGAGGCCAGTATACTGACCAATATGGTATATTATATACTTGCCTCTCGTTGGTTATTTTATCGTATGGCCTCATTTTTTGTGCCATTTTGCGCTGTCTCGTAAGTCAGTTTTATTTAACAACTAATAGTTAACAAAGTCAGTAAAGGCATTTAAATAAGCAGGGATTTTAAGGGATAAGACAATAGACAAAAAAAACGTTCCTATAAATTAAAATTATTGGTTGAAAAGTTTGGAAATTAACCAAGTAAATTCATTAAGAATCCCAAAGTTTTTAAACCAAATAATGTAGTTATCAATCTGTAATTACAGTCCATTCTTTCCTTCCTCCCTGACAATTTGCTAAACAACTATCTTTTTAGATGAGTAGCATCTCTATAATTGTCACAATCCCTAACTTATTCACTGACCTGGATTAGCCTGTATAATATCTGGTGGTGCATCTACATGTGGCGCCATCTGTTGAGCTGCGTTGTAAATGTCGTCGTTTATATACAGATCTGATCGAATTTCTGAAATTTTAAATAAAATTATTTATCTATTTATAAAAAAAGTGTATTTCCATTTTCCACGACTGTGTACGTCAGTTTGTCAGCCTGTTCTTAACTATGTCCGACCAACCCGACCAATGCGCTAGTATTTTTGATTAGTAAAATTTAAAAAAACTCTGAACCCTATGGTCGAAAGCTTTTAATATTTTTCATATTTTCCTTTAAGTTTTCCTCCCTCAATAAAAAATCACAAAATTATTTCTTTGTTCCCGTTCAAAAAAGCATGGACGTCCTTATGTTTGATTACCTTCGTGGATGGATGGCAATTCTGGTATAAAATATCTCTTTGGCTGTGGCGTGGTCCTCATTATTCTCACTGTACTCGGCTTTGTCACTAAAAATATAAAATTGTCAGTTAATTACGTCGGCATTAATAAAATTCAATATTGATACTATAAACTCACAATATAAAGCTATTCTAATAATGAATCACGATTATAGAGCAAAAGTTGTTAAAAAATATGTGTCTAATTGTACAAGAAATCATTAATTTTAGATTGTAGTTATTTCAAAGTTGCTACTTTTTCATAATTGTACACTATTGTCCTTGTAAGATTTGATATGTATTGAACTATTCTAACTTATCTAGATTTACTAAATTAGTGGTAAATCTAAGTTTTAAAACATACTGATCTTTTAAAACTTTTTTGACTTTACCTTTTTGTTTAATATAATGTTCCTATTCATCTGATTTTAGAATGATGATTTCTAGGAAAACAAGGTACAATATTATAAGCGAAGCATCTCCATAATAAAATATGTCCTGATCCAGTATCCTATATTTATACATTTTTGCAACAAAATATGCTTAGTTTTGTTTAAACTTACAAACTAATGGTCTGCTTTTAAAGTTGTGACGTGTTCTTACTCTCTAGAAGAGTTAATGTTCGTTTGTCCTTCCTTCTTATTTTAGAAAAAAAAAATATTTAAACCTGGAATGATTTGATTAAAGAAGACCTCAACAAGAAATCCATTGTCCATAAAAGGCGGAATGACGGCTCCAGATCTAAAAATGATTACATTTGTGTAGATAATTGAAACATTTTTATATTTAAAGAATGTTACAAAGTAGCAAAGGGAGGAGTAGGTTGCGCTAAAAATCCGTAAAGGTTGTGCGTTTTGAGTTAAAAACAGTAGTAGAACGATAAAAATTTATGTTAACTTTTTAAACAAAAAAATTTGTCTATAGTTCTTTTCAATAATAAAGACACATATTTAGTGACTATTATCGTTGTATTACTATTTTCAAGCCTTAAAACTCACACATATACGGATTTTTAGCGCAACCTACTCCTCCCTTTATTAATGTTTAATATAATACAGTTTGACTTTAACAACGCGTTTAACTGTTAAAGTCACTATAAGTCATATAAATGTAAAATGATATTTTTCTGTCTGTGTCTTTACTGGAAGATCTAACAAACCGATAAACTGATATTCTTCTTCTTTACAATGTAGCTTCTCATAGGTCCTGGGAAGATTTATAAATATTTTGGTATGGATACTATCACCCTCTAGAGATAAACTAAAATTGAAAATGGGGGTAAACATAAGTCCCCCCCCCCCTGCACTGTCTTGAGAGCGCCTAGAGGATTCTAGAAGCGCAACTGCTAGTTATTATTATTGTGCTCAACACAAAAACAAACCACCAGCATTTTGGTTAAAGTTAAAGGATAAATGGATAAATTAAAATTGTAGAATAATAAAACATAGACATAGAAGGTAAGGTAATCTATCTGTCTTTGGGGAATTCCTAAGTTGATAAAGATTCTTTTAGTTTAATATAATAATAAAATACAATAGTTTGATAGTTTTAACTCCCCCCCCCCCCTCCAAGTTATATAATCCCATCTTTTTTAGTTTTAAAGTGCCCCCCCCCCCTCTAAAAGAATACATGAAAGTCTTGTCTTAATTTTCTACTGTTTTTAGCCATTAAAAAAATGTAGGGTGAGAAAAGACAATGTTCAATTCATAAACTTCGTTATTAATAGTTTACTCTACTTTTTCACTTTATGTTTTGCTTTTTTGAATGTTGTCATTCTTGTTACATTTGTTTGTATGCATACAAAAAAAATGTAAATAAGATTGTGAATACGTTTCGATGGATGTGGCATAATTGTCGCTGTAAATATGTTTATGGGAACCGCGACAATCAGAGAGAGATGGGATAACGTGCTGTTTATTACACTAGTCCCTAAAGTTTTGTAATAACGTTTTATAAATCGTTGGATCAACTACTTTGGGGTGAATTTTTACTGGATGTTTCATTTAGTTGAGTGTCGAAACGTTTTAACCACTGATTGTAATATACAGAGAGGGTAGTTTGGAGTATTGTGAATTAGGAGTGTACATTAATTTATCGGCCATTGTCTTATCTTTTTAACTCCCTTGATATTGTTACAAGATCAAAATCAATTTTGGTGGAAATAATGGAACACCAGATGGATGTCCTATTTTCTTATCAATAGGCTGTTACAATAATCTTGATTACTAACCATTCAAATATATATTTGTCATTCATATAGGGATATACAGACATATATTGATATGTAGGATAGATAGATAGTCATTGATGGATAGATAGATAATTATATACATCAGATAAAAAGACCATAATGTAGGTTAGATATAAGAGGTGCTAGCTATATGTAACTCTATCAACGTGGTGGGTACCTTGTGCCGACTTTCATTTGGAAATATAGCTTTGGAAATATTAACACAACCAAGTCGCTATAAAAGATCTTTAAGATGTCTCAACCCAGTTAGCCAGGTAGTTGTCTGGGTTATGCATCTAAACTTATTGATTTATTGATATTAAGATAACTAAAAATAAACTTACTTGAAAATCAAATGAATCTTCTTATCAGTAAATAGTTGATACTTCATGCCGTCATGATCTCTGCAAATGTGGTGAAGTTTTTCCCCTCCCTCATATATGCCAAGATACGTTGTCTCACATGATCTAAATAACAGCATAGTACAGGGTTTCTAAGGGATAAGTATATGGACGTTTAAATTATATATATGCCCAATGATGTTTAACAAAGTTACTGCTTTAATAGGGTTAGCTTAGAAGGTTGGGTAATATCCTCTTAGAATTTTTTTTTCAATTTTGAAAATTTGAGTACACCCTCCCCCCCCCCCCCGACAACGAACAACCTCTGGCCGCAGCGCTCGGCTCCCTAGCCTGCCTAGCCGCAGCGCTCGGCCCCTTACCTGCCTAGCCGCAACGCTCGGCCCCCTTTCCTGCCTAGCCGCAGCACTCGGCTTTCTAGCCTATAACCTAACCTAAAATAGTTGTTCGTTGTCGGGGGGGAGGGGTGGTACTCAAATTTTCAAAATTGAAAAAAAAGAGGAGAACGCCGAAGGTTGGATGCCATTAGATTGTAACCAACAAATTAAATCCAAGATTACAAGATTATACATTTTGTGTGCTAGTAAAATTTACATATAAATGGCCCCTCCCTCCCATAGTGATCAAAAGAAGCGCAGCCACCAATTTGGAATATCCAAGGCAGAGGCATTAGTCTTGTTAGTTTAATCTAATTTTAAAATCTTACCCAGCTCGTGGAAAATTGATCTTCTTGAAGTCAAAGATATAACTGAAAATAATTACAAATTAATAACAATGTTAGATGTTTGATATGTGTTATTTTTCTATCCAAATATGAATATGATACTGTCAGTACTGAGTTTAACTCTAAGTGATTGAGTTGGGGGGGGGGGGGGGGGGTAGGCAAAAGTCTGTCTTTCTGTCTGCCCATCTGACAGTCCATATGTCTGGATGTCCATCTGTATGCATGTCTATCTAGAAAATTTTGTCAGTGCTTTCCTTGTTCCTTGGTTGAAATTACTTACAATACCTGTAGTTTCCATAATGCCTGGGTTGGAAGGTGTATTTACACTCGGTCTTCTTGTCTGTCTGTCTGTCCATTTGTCTGCATGTCTGTCTGTATATTACAAACAATACCTGTAGTTTCCATTATGCCTGGGTTGGAAGGAGTATTTACACTCGGTCTTCTTGTCTGTCTGTCTGTCCATTTGTCTGCATGTCTGTCTAGCTATATATTACACACGATACCTGTAGTTTCCATTATGCCTGGGTTGGAAGGTGTATTTACACTCGGTTTTCTGTTTATTACATATATTAATTTATATATTTTCTATCGGATACGTCCCTAGAGTCCTCTAGGGGAACTTAAATGTGGGGGAGTTACAACCCCATTTACAATTTTTTTGGGAGGAGGGGCATTTTTTTCTTTAGTCGATGTCGATTTCTCTTGGGAGGGAGGTGGTATTCTTCCCCAATATAATCCCAAAAGACCTATAAGAAGATACATTAAAAAGGAGATTTATATCGGTTTTTGATGGTTACCAAGATCTTTTATTCGTTCTGCTGATGGCAGCTAGATGACAAATCCCTTCTTTTAATACTGTCCAGATGCTATTCTAATACGCTTTCTACTATAATTCACAACATTATTCAGCCACCTTTAAATAGTGTCTTACTTGTTATCATAAGAAATTATATCCTTTAATATTTTCCGATTATTTTCTCAGTAAAGATATTTATAGACATATAATCCTTTGTAACATTAATTATTTATAAGAAACATATCAAATTCAAAATCAAAGGTTTAGCTGGAACTAGCGCTAGGAGCTAGAAATGAAGGGTATAAAGGGATAAGACAATGGGGGATAAATTGATCTACATCCCTAATGATTCTAAACAAAATTACCCCCGTGTATATAGTAATTAGTTGAAACGTTTAGACACCCAAGTTAATGAGCCAACCACTAAAAATTCAAGTCCCCAAAGTTGTTAAGCAATAACATTACTGCATTTTCTCGTCATAATAGACAATTTTCAATTATCTGAGAAAAACTTTTTTTAATAAAAAATTTCCCTAAAATACAAGGGAAATTTTTATGAGAGAAAAAAGTTTTTCTCAGATGATTGAGAACTGCCTAATTTGACAAAAAAACGGCATAAAAAATTTCGGCGGGTAACGACGGTTTTCGGCGGGAGCGGCGGTTCCACCGTCATTTTTTCTCAGTTCCATATTGTTCTTCACAAAAGCAACTGCTGTGCCCAATTTTAAAGCTGTAACTCTTTTATGGACTGAGATCATGCACATTTTACTTTTGGTTTAAAAAAATGGCACATCCGACTCCCCCCATTGAATTTCTGTTCTACTCATAGTTTTAGGTATTTCATAAATTTTTTTGTTATTTAACTTACAATGGTATGTTTTCACCTTCATTATTTTTAAGATAAGTTTTTATATCTAAATGTGTGCCCCTTCAGATCTCTTAAACTGATGCATCAATAAAATGGTTTGTGAAACTTCACTCCTATCTTTTCTTTATCTTTTTATTAAAAGTATCTCCTTCTCTCTCTCTCTCTCTACCTATCTATCTACTCTCTCTCTTTATCTCTCTCTCTCTCTCTTTCTCATTCTCTCTCACTCTTTCATTCTTTCTCTTATTCCATGTAAGTCTAGCTTTTTGAAGTTTCATGTGAAGTTGTAAATTTTTAAACAAAAAGTTTGAAATTTTTATGTTTATTCACCTCCGCATATTTACATACGCAGTTCTGCATATTCGCAAAACGAGAGGCAATTTAAAGTGCCTATAAAAAATGATGTTATGCATTACAAATGACCATTGATAGGCCAGTATACATTTTAATTGGCCAATGGTAAAAGGTATAGTGGCCTATCATTGGTCATTTGTATTGTATGACGGTATTTTAATTGGCCAATGAGAAAGAGTACTGCCCTATCATTGGTCATTTGTATTGTGTGACGCCATTTTATTTAAAGGCACCATAAGCTTCTTTGCGGTAATATAAATTAGCAAATCAATTAGAGGGGGTGTTTAATAGGAGAGTGATGCAAATTGTCGGAGGAAATGTGTGCTGTTCTAACAATTTTAATGGTATGACAATGTGATACATGTCAGCGATCTTAAGGGATAAGACAATCACCGATAAATTGATATGCATCCCCAAAGATAATACACAAAAATACTTCTTTTGCAGATTAAAATTAGTAGTTGAAAAACACTCAACTTAATGAATCAACCAATCAAATGTCTAATGTCCCCCTCCTAAGATCTAAAGGGATAAGAAAATGGCCAATAGCTGATGTACATCCTCAATGGTCAAACACAAAATGACTCCATCTGTAGATTACAATTAGTGGTTGAAATTCATAAACCAACGAATCAAAATTTATTTTAAAATCCTCTAAGTTGTTGAGCCAACGAATAAAAAAACAGTTATTATAAAACTTTTGGGGCTAATGTAATAAACAGTCCAATGTCCCCTTCCTCCCTGGGAAGGTCGTGCTGTAGTAATAATTTGCAGTTCTGACGGTTTGACTATGGGATATATGTAGAATGTGGACGTGAATGTACGTGTCAAATTTGAATTTTGCGAGAAATTCTACTAAGAACTGAAATGCTAAACCACGTACATACCCTATTTTTATATACATCTTATAGACACAATGGCTTAATTAATAGTTATTTAATAATAAAGTATGATCTTTATATATGAGTCCCCATCAATATGTCAAAATAAAGATAATGTTGGATTTTTAGCTTTAGATAAACATATACCATTTTCAAGGGGACGATTTCTAGGACAATTAATGATTAAGAATAATCTAGCATCAATTTAATAAAACCGTAAAAGTACCTGTGGTAATACGGCAACAGACGGACGGGTAGTTTACAGAATTGCTACGCAGTGGCTTATCATGACAAGCCTTCTGCACTAATCCCATTATATCACCATTTACCTCATGACCGCAGATGACCCCGTTGCGCAGCGGTCAAACTGGACTGGCTAAATATGGGTAGGGGCACGGACACGCAGCTATCACGCGCCCCTCACGCAACTATACAACCGGGAGGCGATGCCTCCCCTTTTACCACAGCTACCCCCACAGCCTGTCTACCGCCGTGGGCTACGCCCTTGTGTCCCACACCCCCTTCAAACCTAACCTATTGTTATAATCTATTTGTATATATATGGTAAACATCCATTGTAAATGTATTCAGTTAAATATATAATTTCTGTATGACTAAATCCTGCTAGTTTGTTTTAGTAGAATACTTCAAGGCTAGGGCTCGTTGGATTCGAACTCGCAACCGGTGAGCTGAAACGCTTCGGCTTACCACATACCCTATAAATAACCTCTATTTTTAGCTTGTTTTAAACATTAAAAAGGATTTTGTGTTCGTTTTATTGTAAAAGTGTCAAAGTATTGTTTTTTTATTAGGAAGGACGGGGACAATGGGCTGTTTATTACAATAGTCCCTAATATTTTTCTTATTTGTTGGTTTAACAACTTTGGGGACTCTTAAAGCATTTTGATTGGTTAATTAAGTTGACTTTCCAAAAGTTGCAACTAATTATTGTAATCTACAGGAGAGGGAATTCTGTGTGTTATCATTGGGGATGTACATATATTAATCGGTCATTGTCTTATCCCTTTAGATCCCTGCATTTTAGCACTGTGTTGTCTGCATTTATGTGTAAAATTTAAAGAGCAAAGCAGACCGCCACATTTACATTGTGTCTGACAAAGTTAGAGTAGGTAAATATCAAGCATCCAGAAATTTAGACCACATGAAGCGGCGTTATCCTCTTAGAAAAGCTACCCCCCGACTACCGACGAACAACTATTTTAGGTTAGGTTAGGTTTTAGGCTAGGGAGCCGAGCGCTGCGGCTAGGCAGGCAAGGGGGCCGAGCGCTGCGGCTAGGCAGGCTAGGGGGCCGAGCGCTGCGGCTAGGCAGGCTAGGGAGCCGAGCGCTGCGGCCAGAGTTCATAGTTCACTGTCGGGGGGGGGGGGGGGAGGGGGGGAAGTACTTAAATTTACAATATTGAAAAAAAAAATTTCTAAGAGGATAATACCCATGAAGCAATATATTATTGGATGTTGCACTAGATTTTTATGTACTTTAATAAAGTGACACTTGCAGCTGACTAAAATAACAATACCTCCCATCCACCCCTTTACCCCATACACTCCCCTCCTACTGGATATACGACTACGAACTGACCATCATGCCCAAAATAAGTTTTTCCCTAACAATATACTACATTTCTATGTTCATAAAATTGGATAAATTAAAAGCAATATAAATTGTTCTCTGCCTCCCTGGAAACTAGAAAATAATCCAACACAGCATTCCAGGAATGAGCGCTGGCAAAATTTTGTTCAAATTTATTATTTAGTGGAACATTTTGTCAATAGGAATAAAATAGAAATATTTGTCTGCAAATCATTGCTACAAAATCTGCAATTTTACCAATTTCCTGTTATTTTGAAATCCTTTCACCACTTTTTTAAAAGATCATAAAACTTTAATCTAGAAATATAATAAGCTAAAACCATCCCAGGTCCTACAGTGGACTGTTAGACAATCTGCAGCAACAGCCATTTGCTGTATAAAATATCAAGCTGCCAACTGAAGGTAAAAAAAAATCTGCAAGTTACCTCTACAAACAAAGTAGGCGATTGCGGCTTGCAGCCAAAAATTAAACTGCTACTGTTATTTCTATAAACTATTAATTTTACTTGAAATAAAAATGATAAAAAAATGATTTTCCCTTAGCAAAAAAAGAATATGATATATAAATTGCAAGTGAGAACTATACTTGAAGCTAAGAGTCAAATGTCCTTTATGTTAAGTTAAACTTTAACTGGGTCAATATAAGTATACACAAGGAGGTTTAAATTAATCCTAACTTTAGCATTGTCTGTGTGTCTGTTTGTCCATCAAAATGTCTGTCTGTCTGCTGCAGTTACACGCAGTAATTCCACAGTGATATTTATAACCACGTTTCCTTGTCATTGAGCTATAAAACTAAACAAAATGTCTTGGTATTTCAAATTATTAAGATGATTTTAAGAAAATCAGGTTATTGGCAATGTTTTTTTTTAATGGTTTCCCCTTGTTACATTTCTAAAGGTTTCAAAAGCTACAAATATTGCCTATATTCTTTTTTTGAAGGTAAAAGAAAATAGCTTAAAACTACCAGAATGTATAATCTCTGAGAAGCACAACCCCGTCAGTTCAGAGGTTTCCAAGATTTTAAGCTTCAAAATGACACATAGGTAGACATGCTTCTACTTTTTTTTAAAGAAAAATTAAGATTAGCTTGACCTAAACTTGCTCTGAAATTTAAAATTTTAAAACAAACTGAGCAAAGATCTTAAAGTACAATTCTGGAGAAATCCTCAAATACACAGAACCTTGAGTCCTTTTGTTTGCTTACATTTCAAACCCAAATTGTAATGTTCATTTTGGGGGAGCTAGGATTAATCTTCTTTACAAAGACTCCCAGGCTTTTTATTTTTGAGGAGGGTAAAAATCTCAATAGGTGGTTTTTTTGAAGGGTGAGGTAAAATCTAGCACAATATTGGCAAAAGTTTTTTTTAGTATGCTGAGTTTCATAGATATATGTATTTCCTGTGGGTATATGCCGGGAAAACCCGGGGAGGCAAATTCACATGAATCTGGGTTATCACAGCTGTCAAACAACCAATCACATTCTACAAAAAATAGAACATTTTGATTGGTCTAAACAAATTATTTAACTTTTAATCAACTAATCAGGTAGTGACTAATTCAATAGTGCATTCTTATTAGTTTTTTGCAAACCAATGTAACAAACACAGTCTATATGCGAAAATGTTAGAATTTTCATTGACTTCAAACTTTTTTTATCAAAAATAAAACTGAAACAACATTGAAAAACATCCTCACAGGTTTACATGTTACAAAAAAACAATCATAGAATTTGTTTACTTTTAGTATTGTTTTTGCAGACTTATTTTTAAATATGATTTCACTAGTACAAAAAAAGTTACTTAAACCACCTGAATGTATTAAAAGTTGACAAAATTTGATAATAACTAGTAGTTCTAAAAATAAAAAGATCAAGTAGCAAATTACAGAATAATAAAAAAGTGTCATTGGTCATTAATAAGAAGAGTAGAAAACAAAGGAGAAATTAAGCTGTTAATCTTAAAGAAGAGCCGAGAAAATCAGTTTTCTACCCAAATGTTAAATTTTAAATTATAGAACCGCTTTGCTATTAGAATACAAACCTGTATTTTCCACTCTTTTCCCTCCTCTCAGCCTCAAGCCATTGATTGGGTCATTCACTGGAGTAAAACTGGAGAAGCAACAAAATTAATTAAATTTTCAAATAGAAGGGTCATCTGTAAAATCCCAATAAACCAATTCTTAGCTAACTGTACTTTTAATACTTATATGAAAAGAAACATTGTTGTATTTGGTAAGCAAATAATGTTTGTTGTTTAATTCGATAATGAGTTTTCTTGTTAAAACCTGTTCAAACCCAATATCAAAGTATAATAATGAAGTTTTTTTCTATCAAATTTTTATCCATTTCTAATTCAAACTAACAATTATAAGATAAATAATATACATATAGAATAAACATTTATTTTAAATCTATGAATGTTATTAGAGTCATATTATTAAAATAATGGCTTATTGCAGAAATTGAAAAATGTGATAAAATAATCCAGAATTCCAACAGCAGAAAGTCCAAGCCAGAGACCAAGGGCACTACCAAGATCAACTACAAGACTAAACGCATCATAAGAGTATATTTCTTTGAACACAGTGACTTGTTTAGATATTTCAAAATTTATTCTAGCATTTTTCTCAACATTTGTTTTGTAATTCACTCTTTTCATGAAGACCCCCATTGATATGCAAGGCTTGAGGCATTTGGCAAATACTTTTGGTTCTTTTCCATAAACTAATTCTTTTATATCTCCAATTGTGTCATTAAGTAGTGTTCCATTAGTAACATTAATTTCATACCCTTCTTCACAAGTTTGCTTGCCAGATTCAAACCAAGGAGGGAGGCATCCATAACTATTCAAAAGTTGATCTCTCATTTCTTGTTTGATACAGACCCCATAACTTGAACCAATCTTTTCATAATCAGTGCAAGTTCTTTCATCATGAATTCTATCATCATACAGGGTACATCTTATTTCAAACATGGAGAAATCAAAGGTGCTCTCATTAGTTGGACCAAAACTGACCAGTGCATTATCCATTTCTGCAACCTGTATATCATTAACTTTGTAAGGATCAACAATGAGAAACAAAGCTTTCTTTAAAGTAGAGATCCAAGCTGATGTAATGTTATGGGGTTTAATACAAAATCCATGTGGAGCAATGAAGATTTTTTCTGCAGGGATATCATATCCATAGAAGGTTTCTTGGTAGTATGAAGTTTGATCTCCAAATAACTCCCTTTGGACATCTTTAAAGGACACATTTCTATCTTTCCCCTTCCATGATATATTCAAAGTTCCATTTATTTGTCCTGGGTAAAATGATTCTTGACCTAAGTAACCAAATCTGTGTGCATTTGCGTAATCAAATTGATTATCCTTACAGATGTAAATGACAGGCAATTGGATTTCATTCAACTCTTTGGTTGATTTTTCCTGAACAACTGGACGTGACAAATATTTATGGACTGAGTTCCGCATTTGAAATACAAATATTCCAAACGCTGCTAACCATATTGCTGTTTTTAGAAGAGTTTGACCTGTTAGTTCCATAGTCTAGCACAGACTGGGTACTGGATTCTTTTTTCCAATAAACTAAATAAATATTGCTAAAGCAAATACACAAGTCACCATTTTAAGTAATAACTTTAATTGTAAAAAAATAATTATATTTGTCCTAAAATAGAGCAACTATGTATGTGTTTGCTCATAAACTCTTAACCGTCTGTCAGCTGTTCCATACAGAGGGAAAAGGGGGGAGGGAGACATTAAACTCCATTACTCAAATTATCTCAGCTTATGTTAAAAGTAAAGATAAAAAAACAAGGATGACAACATCCATAAGTAGCGAAGCCTAAAAATTATGAATGGATAACGGGAAAACTACTATAAAGATTTTATCAAGATTAATGTTTATTTTATGAAACTGCTTTATAGTATTTTTTTTCAGATAACCAAACATAATTTTTGAACTTCGCTACTTATGGATGTTGTCATCCTTGTTTTCTTAATTTTTTTCAATGAATTCTGATTTATAACTTTTTGAATAAAAACTTAATACAGCATTTTTTTTCTTCTAACTATTAGGTACATTATGTTTCTTTTATTTTGCACTTAATTGTACTTTTCTTGGTTTTATAATTACAACAATTGGTAACGTCATTTCTTCAGTTGACCTATATTTTCAAACAAATTAATATTTTTTTCTTTTTGTTAAGGATAAGAAGTTTTTGATAAAGTGAAAATGAATAAGTTAAATTGGGGGCTTTAACAGGAAGGTTCTCCCAAATTTTTTAATCAGGATCTCACCATTAAATCCAGTAGGTTCCATGTGCAAAGTTGTAATTTGAAATTTAAAATAAAACTAAATAAAATAGAAATTGCATCTGATCAATATATCTAGTGCAATATAAATATTATTTTTAAAAGGGAAAGGTATAATTCTATATTTAGGAAGTTATTTTACAACCATTAAATTCTCTTGAATAAAATATGACCGCAATTAACTGTAGATACAATCATAAAGAAGTTTTTCTCAATATTTATAGACTGTATAAAAATGAGGTTAGGTTAAGACTATTTTGTTTTTACATATTTGAAAATTTTGTTCATATTTTAGAAATGGCTTATCAATATCTTGAGGGGTTTTGAAGGGTAAGCATTTTTATATGTAAACTAAAAAGACTTAATATTTAAATTCTCCTAATAAGCAGGGCAAACTTTTTCTGCTCTAAACCTTATCTAGTTCTATATCCTTCTTTTCCCTGATCCTACTTTAGAATGTCTTATACTTCCAAATCTACCCATGAACTAATCTACAACATTATCTTTTAGGTTAATCATATATAGATACCCAATTCCTATCTTACTTATTAGTGCAAGGTAAATATTTAATTCAGATTTTTGGATCTACTTCCAAAATAAGATACATAAGTGCATTGCAATGAAAAATGTTGGAATTAAATGACAAGGGTAGGAAGAGGAAGAGAAGCTCAATGCAGTTAATTTCTAATTTTAACTTTAATGACAGCTTTACACAAATTACAGGTTGTCAACTTTATACAAGTCTAGCAATTTAGATTTAAATTCAAATTTATTGTGACCACAAGACAAGGAGTTTTTGAAAGAATTAGTTAATAAATTAAGGTTTATAAAATGCATTTTATTGGATTGTATATTATTACACGGACAGACTTACAGGTATGATTAGTTATTAAGTATCTTTAATACTTAAAACAAAACAAAAGCAATATCTTGAAAAGATTTCATACAAATTTCATACAGATTATTTTTTGTAGTCATATTTACAGTTTATTAACTTAATAAAACAAAATAATAATAAAAACACTTTACAACTGTCCGCAATTCATTTTAGGTCATCCATCCTAGTTTTTACTCATAAATTGTTGCCAAAAATTTTCCTGCACAGTTTTCTAGAGATTGCAAATTTGTTTGCTAAATTAGATCCGCATATTTTCTAAACATTTTTTTTCATTAGATTTAGTTAGTATTCATTATATTCTAGGTTTTGGTTTATCATCTTTTCAATCTATATTCTTATGGTCTTTCTTTTTACTCACTATGTTTATTTTCTTCTACCATTTTATTTTTTTTTTCTCCACCCGTCAAATATTGTTTCCTTCTTATCATAGTCATAATTTTAGTATATTATCAGCCTTGGCCACTTTCTATCAAAGCCATTAAGTTATAGTAATATGGTTAATATTAATTTTGAAATAGAATGTTAATATGATGTCATCTATGACAAATTTTGATTAAGACAAATAATTGATACGAATCACATGAAGTAACATATTGATAGAATGTCAACAGTTTTGACAGGACTCTATCTCCTAAGTTATCTCCCTTTCATTAAATAACTCTCTATCTTTTCATATATCTTTTTCTTTCTAATTTTATCTCTTTATTAATATATCTTTCAGCATACACATATCCATCCTCTAGTTGATGATAACTTCCACTTAAAGTTAAATAGTAATTTGTTTAAGCTGTGCATGCACGCAAAAACTTTCAACCAACAGCCAGAGACAAATTTTACTTTCAACAATTTTTAAAAGTTTAATATTTTTTCATCAAAATAAACCAAATTAACTCTAAAGAGAAATAAGATGATTTTGATGATTTACTAAAACCAACTTAATGAAGAAATAAATCATAGTAAAGTTTTTGTGGGTTATTGTTACTAATGTTTACTAAAGTAAATATTCAGCATAAAAAGTTGCTCCTAAGAATTAATTTTTAATAACAGTATAAAAAAACTTTTTTCGCTACTTTGAAAAGGCAGATTGGATACTCAAAAGCCAAGTACATGATATCCTTCTCTCAAGCTCCTCTATGGGGAGCGTCATTTATTACGTTGACTTAATTTGGAACACCTGCCATACTAAGCAAGAGTGAGGTAATAAAAAGAAACTCCTTAAAACAGATTGTCAAATATGGATCTTAAATCAAGCTATCATCTGATGTTCCATTCCTGTTTTAGTAATAAGATCTCCTTTTGGCATGTTTCTGAGATACATTTATTGACAAAAAAACCTCAAAAATTAAGTATTCATCTATCAATCTAAAAAAAACACTAGATTATGTATGTTGACCAAGTAACAAGTTGACTCATAAAATTAAAAGTTGTGTCACCAGTTTGCATTTGTTTCATCAAAACTTTAGAATCAAGTCGAACTACCAGAATGAGGAGACTGTAAATTACACTGATATCAAAATTTTTGTAAAAACGTGCTCGAATCAGTTTCTCTCAAACTTGTTGTTTTTTTTATTAAATCGTGATTGGTTGTTTTATTATCCAGTGTCACGACTTTTAAACCAATAATTTTAATCCAAAAAAGGGCTAATTTGTTTATAATCATTGAGGCTATAAATATGATTATCGTTCTTTGACTTTGTCTTTAACATCAATGGAAAGTTCAAGTTAATTAATCAGTCCTTTAAGTGATTTTAAAAAGACCTACTTTATTATTTGCAGCATGATTCAACTCTGTGGATTAGATTAGAAATGTTTTAGTTTGAGTAAGTTTTTAATTCATATAAAGCATACAAATTTTACTCAGATTCATCTTTCTGCAATTCTAATGAATATTTGAATAATAGGCAATTATTTAGTAAAAAGACTCTAGGGGGCTTGGTGTCGCTTCGGGTACTAGGTAACTAGACCTCTCAAAGCGTCCAATCGCCCATCAGACGACCAACTCTCTGAGATGCACGACCTTTGTCTGAGAAGTCCCAACTGTGCATGGTAACGAGTTGCGCCTGTTTTGGGCCAAGGCATTCCCCCGACTCTAACTATTTACGTCGCGCATCTGGCATAGTAACAGTGGGAACCATTTTAACGTCTTTAGTTATGACGCGGTGTCGAACCGAGATTTGAACCTATCACCTTTCCGACGACGAGCGGATGCGCTACGTGTTGAGCCACGGTCCCGGGTTCAATTATTTAGTAACATAGAGTTATATAAAAATTTATTTTATTTAAATTTTTTTGCTTTCCCTTCAAGTGCCTAGCGAGCATAGAAACCTACCCCCTTCCCTTTTGAAATCATTGTGTATTTTATTCATTATGTATGTATAAGTGTCTGTAAAAAATAAACAAACAACAAACATTTTTATATATACTATTTCAGAAACTTTACAGAATACATCCAAAAGTAATTAGCAGGTAGAAAAAAGAGTTGGATAACTAAATGTGCATCAAAAAAGTTTTGGATGTATTAATATCTAATGAGTTTTGTCTTATTTTTCTCTCCTCTTTTATGCATTGATATAAATATTTTAGTTTTAAACAGGCTTCGTCAGTCGCAGTTAGTATGCTGCAATCGCAATAATATGCGTTATTTATTAGAAATATTAAAAAGCAGAAAGATTCCCAACTTTTTAATTGCACAATCTTTGCCAGGAAGTCATCATGTGCATGGTTTTCGAAATACGGCTGTTTTTGAGCAAATACATGCCTTTAACTTTCAATATGGCATCAATAGGAACTATTTTTAACGTCTCTAGTGTAACTCACTGGGTTTTGCTTTACGCGGGTCTAAAAAAGAAAGTAACTGTCTAACCCTCAAAAAAGTTAATATTTATAAAACTAGACAATGCATGCACTGCAAAGAAAAATAAAACAAACATGCAAACTAATTCTGATGCATTACAGGCAAATAAACAAAACACTTTAACCATTTCACTTGAGAGAATTGAAGTATTTTGAAATTAGGAACTTTTGAGCTCATCATTAGGTTTACTTTCGGTGTATGTAGAAACTTTCTTGGGGGGAAGATCCTATACGTCATTTAACCCTGAAAGATCGGGCCTTAATCGAGTTTTTAATAGATCAGGGAAGGGGTGGGGGGTGTTAACCATTTCTTTCTCCTATTTAAGCAGCTTCTAGATGAGCTAGAGAGTTGAATTTTTTTTTTGCAGTTTCTTGTATGTTTCATAAAAAATAAGAGAATTAAAATGAGATCTATTATGGTTAGGGAATGTTTTTTATCGTTGAAATTTTGTGTATTGATAATTTTGTTGCCTGAAATGTGCAAGAAACTGGGATCTTTCTGTGGGCTGGTCGATCTAAAATAGATAAGTAATTGGATAGATATCATTAGTTACTTGATAGATTAAATAATAATAGATAAAATGATATATGGATAGAATTTTAGACAAAATAATTATCCTAACATGTAAAAAAGTAAGTTTTTTTGTCTGAACCTGAAGCTTTTAATAACTACTGATTAAGTTCCTCTAAAAGGGGAAGCTTGTTTTATTTGCGGAATTGATTTAGGCCATGATTTTTTAAGTTTTAAACTTAGGTTGGGTATTGGTCACTTTCTGCCCACTTCTTACCCCTTTGAATACAAAACCCCTAACTGCTGGGGACACAACTGCTAGTATTGTAAAAAGATAGATATAACTATGGATGACAAGAAAGATAGATAGAGGTATAGATTGATAGATAGATACCTGAACAATAAGAGTTGGCACCCCATCTTTATCCTGTTCTTTAAATAAAACCAGAGGTGGAGAATATCTTTCATTGAGACCACAGACCAACTGTTGGTGGGCGCTTGTGTTTACACTCCCCAGAGAGGTGGTGTGAAAGGATACACCTCCCCCCATGCACCTAAAAAAATATGAGTATAGTTCATCCTATTCTATGAAGCAGTAACGTTTTTTTGTTTGTCAGTTGTTAAGTTCTTGATTTTATAGTAAAATAATATATAGAGTGGGTAAGGGTGCCGACTTTAAATTAAATATTAACACAGTCAGTCGCTACAAAAGATAGCAATTTGCTAGAGGACAAAAAAGGTGTCCAATACTGAATCAAGGTAGTTTTATGGATTATCTATCTATACTTAGGATATTTTATTTTTTGGATAGACTTTGGATTTTTTTGCCCCCTTGTCCCCTTTCAGATGTAGATGCTAAGGACACAGAGCCAACTTAATTAGGGATTAGGTTTTTTTTAAATTATTTTTAAATCAAGGGCGTTTAAGTGCTCGATTAGCAGATTGAGTGAAAACACCGAAGTATGTTAAATGCACATATAGTATATATTTTTAAAAAGACGAATAACCTTTTTTATTTACAGAAAATCTTTGCTAAAAGTACCTAAACGACTAAATGTACGGTTTAGAGATAAAACAAATCTTATATAATATCTAATGTTATTACTTGTTTTCCAGAAACAGAAGGGAATAGTCATCTGCAGAAAAATGAATATATGTAATGATGAATTAAATAGATGTAATTCCACATTTGAAGTTAAACAGAGCTTAGAAAAAGTTAAAATATAGAAATAACCATTTAATTTTCATTTAAAAGTCTATAAAAAGCTAGACTATTTACTGCTTTTTAAGGAAGCTTTTTACTGTTATGTGACAATATTTCATCGGGATCTTAGTTAATTTTAGAACTTCCATATTTTCTTAAGATGTCGTTATGTACCAATGTGCAAATGTATTATTATTAACGACAGGCCGCTTAACTGGTAGCAGCCTATAAACGGACTACCTTCGTATTATCGACTTGTACCAAATATAAAACTGTAAATGTTGCAAACTAACTACTCTTCCTACCCTCTAGCAATATGAGGTTTTTACAAAACAGTAGAAAATAACTTTAGTGTATAAATCAATTAAATTTTGGTTTAACTGGATACATTAACTTAACTAAATAGTAATCGTTTTAAGTTAACAATGGATTGTAGTTTTTCCAAACTATAGGTTTTTTTTTTAATTTGATTATATAATTAATTGGAATTCATTTGGATGCAACTTGTTTATCTAAAGGGTAACCTTTTAAATATGTTTTAATTGTTTTTATGGCAATTCCTTTTTATTCTTTTATACTTTATGATTAAAATAATGGCGGCGCTCTAGTATCTAAGAGTTAGGGGTAAGGAGAGTAGAAAAAAGAAAGAAATCATACGATTAAAATTAAATAACTTTTTATATTCAGCATTTTAAAAAGTTGCAATATTGTTAGAACATCCACTCTGATAGATTTTTGCTGACAAAGATTAATCTAGTAAAGATTTAATGGTCGTTGGGAGATTTCTATTTTGTTTTATTTTTATTATAATTATTTGTTTGTTGTCAAATGTTTTGTTTTATTCTAACTGACTAAAATAGCCAGATAAGTAAAACTGGTAAATTATCAATTAAGGATTTGCGGTACAGGGGAGGGGGGGGGGGGAGGCGAGGGGAGTTAAGATATAAATCCTTTATTTTCCTTATTTTTGTCAGGAGGGTTAGACCCAAAGGTGCTTAGAATTAATTGATAAAAATATACCAACCGTGTGATACTGAATAAGATATTTAAAAAAAAACTCTGTACGGGAGAGTTAATATAATTAAGTTACTGTATTGGACGTACAGACATACTGACTAATACTAATTATAATGGAGCTTCGATTCTAAACATATTGGATACTCTCTTTAGCAACGTCATGATATTTTTCATTTCCTTCCATAAATGTCAAATCCATTGATAGAACAAAATTTAGACAGATTATGTTTTCAAATTTTTTCATATTTAAATTTTTTCTATAGAATCAGGAAGAGGTGGGGGGGGGGGGGGACTTTGGACTGTTAAATATTGTGGTACCCAAAGATTTTATAATTCTGCTCTTTCAAGAACTTTGGGTACTTTTCATGAACCCCGATTGGTTCATTTAAACTTGTGCAGTATCTCAACATTATTTTGAATGCATATAAATTTATTGTCCATTGTCTTATCTCTCACGATCACTACTATATAATAGACGCGGGGATATCTATAATGCAAAGTAGAATGATGTATATCTGTCTGTCTGTCCGTCCGTCCGTCTGTCCGTCCGTCTGTCTGTCCCTTAAGATCTCGGTAACCACTGAACCAATCGAATTCTACACTTCAGGGTATATACCTATTGGTCCTGTAGTGGTTTAAAGCAATTTTCTTTGGGGGTGGGACACCCCAAACCCCCCAAAAAATAAATATATCCCCCCCCCCATTTTTTGTTTATGGGGCAGTTGGTGCCATAAAACTACTGGCAGCACAGTTCTTTTTTTTTAAATTACCTCTTGGGGCAAAGTCCCTAGAGGCTTGGGGCGAAGCTGCTAGTAGTTCTATATAGAGGAGCTACGCAATCAACATAAAAATAACGTGAAACGATTTAGGTACTAACTTACATGACATATTATTAAAAACAAAACAAGGAGGACAACGTCCTTAGAATAAAAGATCTAAAATCTAAAGTACAAACGAATAATAACTGTTGTAGAAAGTCAGTACATAATAAGCAGAACGTAAATCCAGGATACTGGAAAAGGAACAAAATTTCATTTTAAGGATTTGATTATGAAGATGCTTTGGTAATAATAATGCACATTGTTGTAAGAGGATTCTTATTTCAAAATTAAAATGAAAAGGATAATCATGCCATATAAAAAGTTGTTGTCTAAATAGTTATACAAGTTTTGAATGGACGTATGGACTTTCAGGTAGCGATTAAAGAGTTTCTACGCCTCCTATATCGTACCTAAATGTCGATGTACTGTCGATATCGATAGGACAATTCTAACATGTCTAAATCGATGAAAAGAGCCATTCGTTACAAACAAACTGACCGACTCCACATAATAATAGAAAAACTTGGGTTTTAAAAGGAAAACTTGATTATAACCTAATGTACTTCCAAAAATAGTTTACCACATTGTAGAAAGTTCTACCTAACCAAGAAACCACATTTAAAAGGTCTCGTCTGTGCGAAAATAATTTGCACAAATATAAACTAAAATCTTTATTTATGCAAAAAAAATATTTATAGGATCAAGATCATAGCTGTTTAAAGCCTTTAGTCGCATATACTTTAGACCATTAATCTGTGCGCCTTCAGTAGTAAGCTACCTTTTTAAAAAACAATTTTTTTCTCTATAATTTGAGTCTTACGTCAGTACGTACGGGCGTTATGATTGGCTCTTTTGGTATATTTAGACATGTTATAATTGCCTTATCAATAACAAACTTTGGGTGATGATTTATGAAAAGGTTAGGTTCCATTTATACATTTTTTTGTATGATATAATTATTCTAATCATCTGATTTTTGGAGAAAAAAAAATCCCAGGACAACAAGGTAAAATATTTTAAGGGATGCATCTCTATAATTAAGTCATAAATGATAATATTTTTTTTAATATTCTGCTTAATAAGTTAAACAATCCTCAACTGATTTTCTTTATGTTTAAAGTTGATTAGAGAAAAAAAGTTTTTTTTGCCATGGAGGGCCCTTTTACTCCTATAAATGATTCATAGAAATGTAAAACCACAAAACTCACTAACACATATTTCATATTAAAAAAGTTATCTAAACATATCAAGTAGCGTATCTACTATAAACTAGGGTCTGTGTTTATGTCCAAAAACCTCTCCATTAAGAAATTGTAAGGGTTAAACTTTGCTTTTTTAAAATTAGAATAAAACACTAGAGGGAGAAAGGGTTACATAACTGTATCTCCACATCGCAACCGTCTTGTGTAACCAATGGTATCGCTCATATTACACAGCCAAGTAGCAGAAAATAATTTAGAAGCAGACGACAGAGGTCTTAAGGGAGCTAGTTGGATGTTGCACCTGATTTTCATGTACTATGATAAATAGTTACTCGCAGCTAAATAGCTATCACCCCCCCCCCCCCCTCCACCTTTTTACCCCATTCCCTAACTTTCCACTAAATGAATGAACTGATCAATAAATTAGGTCCACGTTTGCAACCTTAATTGAAGACAAAATCTCCCCTTTCAATATATCCTCGTACATATGTACTATATTCAATACAGCATAATCTTATAGATCTCTATAGGATAAAATGCAATGATCCCTCTGAGTTTAATACTGCGCGGTACAATGCGTACCGCAATGAGTACTTTAGAAGTGCCGTAGGTCTAAGAAAAATTATTTTCAGAGCCAAATTAAATCTGCGGGTAAGGATGGGAAAAAAGTATGGTCTGTATTAAGGGAAGTTCTGGGAGTTAAAAAGCACACAAAAACAATGGATTATCTTGAGGTCGGTGATCGTAAGATCACCGATAAGCAAGAAATCGCCAACCATTTTAACAATTTTTTCGGTAATTTGGGTGCTAATTTAACCCCAGACATCCCCATCTCAAACAAAAACTTTAGGGATTTTCTCCCTCCACGAATTAAAGAGACTATCTTTGTTCCCCCCCTTACACTGCAGATAACATTTGAGTTAATAACTAGTATTAAGCCAAAAGAAAGCCAGGATTTTTTTGATGTATCTATGAAATTGTTATGTAGAACAGCGGGGCCGATTATGGCTCCACTGCAATACATCTATAATCTGAGCATAAGCACAGGTATTTTTCCAGATCTCATGAAAATTTCTAAAGTCGTCTTAGTCTATAAGAGTGGCCCTATTTCTGTTGTTGACGCCTATCGTGGCGTCAGCATGATAGCGTCATTTAGCAAACCTCTGGAAAGGTATTTATACACTTCCATTTATGACTTCTTGGATGAACGTAACTTTTTTAATGCACGTCAATTTGGCTTTCGTCGCGGCTATAATACTAGTCATAATGTTCTGAACTTAATGAATCTTGTTGCAAAGGCTTTCATGGATGGACAGGTATGCAGTATACTGCTCCTAGACATCAAGAAAGCCTTTGATCTAGTGGACAGGGGTATATTGTTGGCCAAGTTACATCATTATGGGATTAGAGGTGTCATCTATGATTGGTTTGTTAGCTACTTTTCTTCTCGTAGGCAGAAAGTTTTCTTTGGGGGGGAGTACTCCTCCACCTTGGAGGAGATACTGATCGGCATACTCCAAGGCAGCTGTCTGGGCGTATTAATGTTTTTAATATTCATTAATGACCTAGACAGCAGCTGCAGAGAAGCCATCTTTAACTTATTCTGTGATGACACCCTAATCTTCTTAAAATCTGATAATTTCACAAATTTAATCCAAACAATAAATAGAGTCCTGCCCCAAGCAAATGACTGGTATGCTGCCAATAAATTAATTATAAATTCCTTAAAAACAAAAATCATCCTTTTTAAAACTCCTAGACAAATTATTCCTGCAAATGAAATTGACCTACTTAATGAATTTCCTGTTTATATTGATTCTAACAACTTTGGGGAAAGGGATCCTGGCAAAATTGTTAAGCTTGAAAAGGTTGATTGTAACCATGAAAACGAAAAGAATAGATGGGCTAAGCACCTAGGTATTAGGTTAGATTCAAAGTTGAAGTTTACTTATCACTGGGGGGACCTTCACAGCAGGTTGCAGCGCGCAATCTTTAGCCTCCGTGTCATGAAGAACGTGCTCGACATGCAGCATCTTAAGATGCTGTATTTTGCGTACGTACATAGCATCATTGAGTATTCAATAGTAATTTTTACGGGTGTAACTGACGGACAGGCAAGTATTATACATAAACTGCAGAAGAAGTGTGTTAGGATAATCACAAACAGCTCCAGCACTGCACACAGTGCTCCTTTGTTCAAACAATTGTGTATTTTACCATTCAAAGAGCTGAGGGATTATAATATCATGCTTTTTATCCTATTATATAAAGTAGTAAGCGTTTTTTGTCTGTCCCGAAGGATCTCGCTAACCGCTGAACCGATATTGTTCTCCTTTACAGAGAAGCTTCTTATAGGTCCTGGGAAGGTTTTAAACTATTTTTCGAGAGGGTGTCCTAACCCCCCTCTCCCCCAAAAAATAATTTTTCTAACTCTTTGGAAACTCAAATTTAAAATAGGATGAGGTCGACTTTTCCTTCTTCTACCAGTGCAGTGCCCCTAGAGGCTTCTAGGGGCGTAGCCGCTAGTGCATAAATACATTAATGGGCAACAGCCTGAAATTTTTGATAATACTTGGCAATACAGACGACAGTTACACTCCTACAACACACGTCATAGAAACGACTTACATGTTGACAGTACAACAAGGAATTTTATATTTAATTTACCTTTAATTCAATTCCCAATTGTTTACAACTCTTTACCAGAAAACTTAAAAACTATCCAAGATTTTAAACTTTTCAAAAAAAGAGTCTTTATCTACCTACTCAATAGAATTGTGTAAAATGTCAACTCATATAATTTTTAAATTATTTTAAATAAATTTTTTCATTTTTACTTTACTACAGTTAAATCTAACTTTTTTTATGACGTGTGGCAGATTAATATTTAATGTACTCGACATATTGACTATCATTAGTCATTTCTTTTCATTTCTTAATTTACTTTAATCGAAGCTAAGTTTGTCCGGGGGCTGGGATTGCGGGTTGCGGCCGGAAAGAATACTTCAATTTTCTTAACTACATTCCTGGTTGTAATTTATCTTTCCTTCAACTTATCTTAAATTGTTTGTTAATCTTTTCTGTGTTTTAGGGAGTTGTTGTTGAGCTGGGACTACGGCTTAATGCTGTGGGGTTAGGTGAAGAAACTTGTGGTGAGTGATTCCCACCGTGACGGTGGCAGCGTCCTATGCCGTTTTCGAACAAAAATGTGTTATTTTTCTCGCTTGATGATTTTTTGTCCTTGTTCTTGTCAGAATTAATTGAATTTTGACGCAGTTTTGTTGCAACAAAACCCACGTTTTTTAGAATATTCACTTTTGAATATTTTTTTCTGTTGCATTCATGAATATTGGAACTCATCCAATTCTCAAGTTTTTGTTAATTTTATTCATTTATTCTTCATGACACATGATTCATGACGCATAGTTGTTCGGACCTTGGCAGGTGGGGCGCGGCACCCCGAGCGGGGGGGGTCATGGGCACATTTTCTTCAATCTTTTCTACGCTTGAATATACATTTATTAGGATTGGACTAAAATTAAAAACTTAAATTAAAACCAAAATACTTCCAATTTAACTTAATTTTCATTTTTGTTTTCATTTTTATTTTTACCTTCTTTTTGTCCTTACCCCTTGTAATCCCTTTCACTAGCATGGTTACTGCAAGTAGAACTCTCTTTAGGTACCTATTCTTAAGACTTTTTATTTATTTTTTTTGTTTACTTCCCTGTAATTAGGTACCTAGTCTTACTAAATATAGACGTATAGGATGAATTATGGATTGTTGTTACGAGTTGCGCCTCTATCTATTGATAACCTTATTCCTTGGTCCTAGGACCAAAGAATTGTACTAACTTTACTATTTAGGAATCACATTTGGAGGCATTGCACGGCGGTGGGGGACAACCAAAGACGGAGGCGGACTGACTTCTGGGGGTGTAGCAAGCATATTGAAGCATAATTGCGGAATTTTATTATTATTGAACTATAACAGCAATGTTCAAATTCACTAGTCCGACTATGCCGGCCAGCAATAGCGCTCGAACGTCATCAAGGGCGTGCTCCAGCCTTAGGGCTACGTACTGCACCTGGCTAGTCAGACATGGGCATTATCCGCTATCATTATTAAAACTGTTTATTTATTATTATCGCTAATAATATGTCATAATGATTGGATGGGAAATAAATATAAACCATCATATAAATATAGTAAAATGTGATAATATGCAATTAAAATCATATTTATTGTCTTGTATAATTTTATCATAAAGAATTTTATTTCCCGGTGGAGGATAATTGTCCAAGATCGGGGTTTGTTGGATCTATGGTTAATAAATTGAATTTGAATTTGAATTTGAAATATTTTTCAACAAACTGTATTTGTAACAAAAGTAAGTAGAATACTGTAGATAGTTAGATGGATAGACAAATAGATAGTTAACGAGACAGATAGATAGATAACGAGATAAATATATAGCCATAAACAGGTGTGGATTATGAAATTATCTACACAAGATTCTACCATGATATATTCTGACAAATAGACATATAGAAGAACAGATAGAGGTACAGCCATACAGATAGCCAAGAAGATGGAGAGCAAGAAAGCTAGATAGATTTACAGATAGATAGGTGTGGATATAAAATTATCTAACCTATATTATAAGTTCTGGAAATATCAGAATTGTTTGCCAAACAGATAGATAGAAGAATAGACAAGTATATTGATAGATAGATAGTCAGACATTTAAACATCTAGGTAGATAGCTATGAACAGGTGAGGATACGAATTCTACCATTAGATATTCTGAAAAATAGACATATAGATAGCCAATTAGATAGATAGATAGTCAGACATATAGACAGTTAGATAGATAGCCATGAACAGGTGTGGATATAAAATTATCTTACCTAAATTATAAGTTCTGGAAATATCAGATTTTTTTGCACAAACTTTAGTTAGGCAAATAATGCAAACAGATGAGGTATGGCTTATTTATTGCAAATTTTTTTTTTGAAACCTAAAAGTAGATTTGTGTATGTGAAATATTACCACTTATTTTACCACTTTGTAGAGTCGACATTATAGTATGATGATGAATGTCATAATGAAATGAAATGACAGTTATGCTAAATATAAACCATACAATTCAGATTTGATGGTGTGGTTTAAAAAATATTAAAGAAATTTTATTTTATTTAAAAAAGGAGGGTGTATTTGTGTGAAGTTACCTAAGAAAAACTAATGTAAAAGGGAAGGACATTTTATAAGAAATTATGTTTTTTTTGTGCGGGGGGGAGGTTGATATAAATCGTGTTATGTTGTAACAATTTGAGAAATATGGAGGTGACTGTGTAGCTGAAGATTTTAAAAAATGTTTGCTTTGTTGTAACCTCACTCTTGATTACACTATAAATTAAGTTTTTATGAAAAAAATACTTGCTCAGTTGTAACATCACTAAAGTAAAAAATGTTGGAAATGTAGAAAGAGGGCAGTTTGCATGGGAAGTTTCTGATAAAGAGTGTTTTAACAAAATAGCTGGTTTTCTTTAAAAGTTTTCTAATTTTGGTTTGTTAAAATTTAGTGAGGGTCTCTAATTTCTTCTTTTTTTCAAAATTTAATTTAGGGATGTTAGAATTTACCTTTCAATGTCAAACTTTGCATAATGATTTTTATTATAGTTGCGTTATAAAGAAAGCAACGCTATAATCGTTACCACTGTCCATTTATAACATACTGATATTTAACTGTTCTGACAACCATATTTTAAATGATATAATTACCCTATTCATCTGATTTTTTTAACAATGATTATTAGGACAAAAAGTACAATATTCAAGCATCCATCATTTAGTTCTAAACATAATAGTATGTTCTGTATCCTGTACTTATGCAATTTAGCAAAACATCTTTATATATTTAAGTTTGTTGGACTTATAAATTAACAATATGTTTTGACACTCAACAAGTGTTAGTGTTCGTCGCCATCGTGGGGACATCTTGATAAGGAAAGAAGGTAATCTGTCTGATTAATGTGCAAACCTAATATGCAACTTCAATCATTGGCAGAAAAGTTAGACGATTTATAATTAGCTGAATAAATATCCTAACATGTGAAGCAGCTTTATGTTTCTAGATGTAGATATCTCAACTGCATGAGTTCTACATTTTTGGTAAGTTTCATATGGATCATGGAATGGTTTTAAGCTATTTTTAACTTTAATATTATAGTCTTGTGATGGTTTCAGGATAATTTTCTGTCTTTCCTCACCCCTTTCAAGGCATCTAGATTACATGGCATAGCAGCTAGTAATTTTATAAAATCAAAGTAATTCAACGTTGTTTTACTATAAAATATCTATAAAATCCATTAGAGCAAAGTTCAACGATTAAGACAGTGGGACAAACGAACAATACCTTGACGTTGTCACAAAGAATTACAGCAATTTAAACATCAAAGAAGAGGAATATTTTCATGTAAAAATGCATAATAGAATATATAGTAGTTAATTCGCTTTATTATCATAGTTACAGGAATCTCTTAGCGCGGCCTAATAAAAAAGAATAGTCTAACATACATAAATTTAATATTAGAACAAAAGAAGTACTTCTACGATGTAAACCTTATTACATATTCAGTAAATTAAACTAGTAATCGATGATTTTACCTTTGGTTAGCTGCGTAGTACTCTCCAATCCTGAGAAGTCTGTACAAATGGATCTCAACTCTTTCATCTGGACTGGGCTCGAACCTTAAACATCATATTTAAATTTTTGCCGTTTATAAACACTTATTCCTATGTATGTACACAGACAAACACACTTGAAGGAAAAACGTACTAGGTGAAAAAAAAACCTCTAAAGGACAAACAAACTAGGGGGACATCTCCTAAGTAATTCGTTCAAGGATTTGTTTAGAGTTAGGAGATTTTTTTTATATTTGGAAGATTTCTTTTTTATTTTCAAAATTAATTTAGGAAAAAAGAGGTGAAGATATGTTTATTTCGTGTAATGTTGTAAATTATATAAAAATATTTTATAACTTCTTTTTTAAAGAATAGTTAGATAAATTACCTGTACCAACAAAGAGTTGGACCTTTAAGATCTGGGCTCGACTTAAGCTCCCCTGTTGAACGGCCAGACCTTAAAAATAGTACAATTAAGAAACTTTAATAGTTACTTCGCTGTAAATAATTAATTTGAAAGAAAATTTATTTTCTTTTCATATATTTTTATAAGTAGGCGTTATTCGATTCATGATTTTATTTTCTAATAATTGCATATATCGAATATCAGCACTATTTAATATTTGATAAAATTTATTAGGTCTAAAAAAGATTCTTTTTTAGGTTTTTAAGTAGGTGTATGTTTGATAAGGGTTGTACTTTTTCTAAAAACATGTTCCATGGTGAGTAGGGTAGGTATTAAAAACCACAATAAAAATAATTAAAAATATGTAGTTAAAATTTTGGCATCAAAGCCTCTTTGAAAAATTGGGTATAGTTATAATGTCAAATGAAGTTATGCATTATCAAAAAAATGAATTGACGTTTTTTCCTGTAATTTATAAACAAATTTTTCTGAAAGTTAAATTTTATTTAAATATTTTTTACTGGTATTTATTGATCTTGACAACTTTAATACATCTACCTTATAACTTTACTTTTTTGCTATATTTATGTTTTCTTGTTATTGCTACGCTAATTATAGATATAATTACTTTTTTATTTAAGAATACCTTTGTTTAATCTGTGCAGAGTTCAGCGTAACATTACAAACTAAAAAAAATAGATTCATTAATATAATTATATTTAAATGTAACCTACATTATGGGGCATTTATTAAGATCACGTTTCTGTTAAAAAAAAAGTTGTTGTTTATGCACTTTTTATGCTTTAAGTCAAATAAAGAAAAGGAAAATCCAGTAAAAATGGGCTAAGATATGGCAAAGGGTCAGGGTACTTAACAAGAGCGGGGAACAAAGCAGACCTTTAGGGGACCACTGTTTTGGATGTCCTTAGGACCATACAAATAATGAGAAATAATTTTAAAGAAGAAAAAAAATAATTAGCGGAAAAAGAAAAACAATGTTTTTTTTTTAAAAAAAGACATTTTGCAAAGATAGACATCACTGTGAGGAAAAAAAAAACATTTTTAAGTTAAGCGGAAGGGGCTTTTTGGGTCCAACTTTTAGTTTATAGGATATATACAC
The DNA here is from genome assembly GCF_053477335.1 of Acartia tonsa. NCBI lineage: Eukaryota > Metazoa > Arthropoda > Copepoda > Calanoida > Acartiidae > Acartia > Acartia tonsa. The sequence continues at coordinate 40,712,967 of NC_137267.1, read as the reverse complement.
AATATTCCTCTATAGCTATAAATCTTATAAAGACACTTTCCTTGCTATATTTTATCCTATATTTTAAGTATCTGAACTTTACATTGACAACTATTACATTATCCAGTCAGGAAGTTAAGTTGGATTAGTTATTTATCTTATCGTATCATAGACAGCTTTCCGCGGATATCAAAATGAATAATTTAAAGTTTAAAACTAGTTTTGTTCGCCCTGAGGGGCCGAAGATCCGTTCTAACAAAACTGGTTTTAATATTATGATCCTTATTGTAATATTCGTGGAATAGTTGGTGCTATATAATGCTATACATGATATTTAAGTATGGCTGAGAACCGGTTCTAATCCAAATGGATGTAAATGGGTTTCGAAGCCACATTGAAATATGTCTCTTAGTTTTTTTTTTATTAGTGTTGATAAAATGTTATAAGAATAACATATTAAGGGCGGGATACACTATATATGACTTATTATGAAGTGCATGTAAACGAAGCGAAACGTCTTTCATACAATCAGACCTTTGATTGTACAACATTTGTCTCGATGTCTCTATCTTGCAGCTACCCGATGTGCTACGTGTTGTGACACATTTTTGGGTTAAAAATAAATTGACATTTTTTATTGTTATTTAAATAAAAATTGTTTTTAAAGTAAATATATAATAAATGACAAAAATTATACTATTCACTCTTTGATAAAAGTACTTGTTAGCTTATTGTATGTATATCATTTGATACCAGCATTTGCCAAAGATAAAACAAGGTAAGCCGAACAAGTAAACAAGAGTCAATTTAAAGTCTCTATCAGTATAAATCTAAGGCTGACATGACACCTTTCACTTTCAAGTTTAAAATATACATATATTAGTAATTACATTTGATATTGGTACCTTTAATATTTGAGTATACTTCTCAAATTCTCAAATAGAAATAACATATATGTATGTATATTCAATATTCTAATCTAGTAATTTCTTAAATCAATAGAGAGAGAGTAGGGGGGGGGGGGGTTGGAAACAACCACCCATCCTATTTTTAATATAATACACATTCCCCAAATTAATTGATTTTTTAAGTTGGGCAATTTGTAACCGGAGACAAAAGTTAAATCACCCCCCCCCCCTTCCCATCCCCGATCTATTTAGAACTTCAGGGTTAAGATCCGTAATTATTACCATTTCCACAAGAAGCTTGAAGGCCACACTGGACACATCTATGCTTGTTTTCACCAGGACATAAACATCCACCCTAGATAGTTAGATTGGTAATTAAAGAGATAGATTTATAATAGATAGATAATCAAATGAATAGATAGTTTGATAGATAGATAGATAGATAGATAGATAGATAGATTATCAAATTAATAGATAGATTGATAGATGGATAGATATATAGATAAGCAAATGAATAGATAGATTGATAGATGGATAGATAGATGAATTCTAACCTCTGTACAACAAGCACACTGTGTACCCTGTGTACTATCCAAGCAAGGACATCCTGTACTACTTCTTGTCCAAGTGTCCAAATGACCTTTAAGAAAAGAACTCATGTTGATAAAATCCTACTAGAATCTTTATTATAAAGTAATAGAAATTTTATCTGACGGCATGTTCGATAGAATCTTGAACTTTTCTCTAAGGAGTTTAATTTTTTACCAAGGTAAGGTTTTAGCATTTTTGGCAGGGGTTTTTCAACCTCCTCTGAGTTTGAAGAGATCGAATATTTAACCAAAAAGTTCTTATGAAAATGGCAGATGATTGTTTGAGGAAACGATGATTTTTTTTGTAGTAGGAAAATATTTTTTTGTAAATAAATTAAATTTAAGAGAAAATTGATTGATTGTATTGCATAGTGATAAAAATAAAAGATCCAAGGAGCAAGTTCATCATAAGCCAACACTTTTATTTCAGATTTAATTATCTGATATTTATAATATTATCTTAGCTTCAGAAATTGTAGTACGGTTTAGTAAATAAAATTCGACGCATTTAACGATAGACGGGACAACAGCCTTCTATCTATAGAAAAAACTGGAGGTTAGGATATTTTACAAGACCTTTTTTCAGAATTTATACCATTCTTTAAAAAAGTAATTTAAGCTGTGATTGGACAATAGACAAGACATAGAACGAATTTAGAATTTTTAAATGACGGAATTGTCTTACAGGATAGACTTGATTCATATGGGATGGAAAATTTAAAAACAATATATGCAATATATCCTTTACATGCTTTTCAATGTTGTTAGAAAAAAATATTGTAGAATTAGCATATACATTTTAGGCAGAAAAGCGCATTTGTTCGTCCGTAAAAGTTACTTCTCTTAGACATGTTATAATTATCATATCAATTTAAAACTTTGCATGATTAATCCAAAAACAGTTAGGTAGGATTTAGAGAGAATAGCAACTTTATAATTGTACCAGAAAGTCCATTTAAAACATGCTGACTTATTAAAACTTATCTTACACCATCTTTTTATATGATATAATTATCCTATTTTTTTGATTTTTGTAAAAATGATTTCTTTGACAACAAGGTTCAATGCAATAAGCAAGGCATCTTTATAACCAAATGCTTAAAATATATCCTGTACTTAAGCACTCATTCACAATTTTGTTCAGCTTTTTATAGGTCCAGGCAAGATTTAAAATTATTCCTAATTAAACCTATACTCTCCAAAGATAAATTGCCCTTCCAAGGGGCGTAGCCGCTAGATTTATAAGAAATTTATATAAAATAAAAAAGGACTAGAATCGTTGAATAATGAATAAGAAAGCATAAACAATACATATATATAAATTATTCTTGTATTAAACGTAATCTCCTATTACATGTAATAGAACATGTAATACTTCCTAACTACAAAATACATATTACATATTAGCCTTTTTATTCATATCAATGCTTACTGCAGGGATAAAGGGATAATTTTCAACCCAAATTATGATAAACAAAATTGTCCAAGTAATTATTTTAGTGGAGGGGAGAGGGAGAGGCTTTAATCGACAGATTACTCAAGTTAAGATAAAACAATTTTAAGGTAGAGTTTGTTTATGGAGTAGTTACCATGTCTTTATTATGGAAGAGGCTTATATTGCCTATAAAAGAATGACGTCATAAAATGAAAATGACCAATGATAGGCCAGTGTACATTTTAATAAACTAATGATAAAATATATACTGGCCTATTATTGTTAATTTGTTTTCTATGACGTCATTTTTGTATAGAAACTAAAAGCTTCTTCTTTATTATGTCAACAAATATATATATGTAGACATAATGAAATTAGACTATTGACTTTGCGATATTATGTCAGCTATGATAACTTTTTTCTAAAGCCCTAAATTTAAAATTACGTCAGGCACGACTTCTTTTTGTACAAGCCATATAGTCGATATAAACGCTTGAAATTACATATTGACTTGGATGGCAACATATATTAAGTAGCGAAGCACAAAAAACTATAGATTGACACAACGTGAATTATAGATCAAATTCTCTGTAAAGAGAAATAAAAGAAAGAATAACATAAGAATAAAAGATATTAGAAATGATAGCATTACGGAATCACTGACAGACGGACATACATAAGGTATTATAGAGTAGACAAACCCCAAACTGTCCCAGTTTTGAGCAAGACGATTCCAGTTACGTCATATACGTTTCGAGAAAGAAAAAGGGAAGGGGGGGGGGGGAAGAAAATCTCTTCAAAAGAGATGGAGAAAAGGGAAGAGATTTTCTTCCCCCCTTCCCTTTTTATATGATGTCACAGGACTGGGACAGTTTGGGGTTGTCTATAGAGTAGCTTCGCTACTAAAAAATTTTTACTAACCTGGTTGGAAGTTTAATGATATTCTCGTGTAGGAAAGCTGATCTGTTGTTGGCGGATAGAATAGGATCAACAACACAAACTAGATAGATAAATAGATAGATAGATAGATAGATAGATAGATAGATAGATAGATAGATAGATAGATAGATAGATAGATAGATAGATAGATAGATAGATAGATAGATAGATAGATAGATAGATAGATAGATAGATAGATAGATAGATAGATAGATAGATAGATAGATAGATAGATAGATAGATAGATAGATAGATAGATAGATAGATAGATAGATAGGTAGATAGGTAGATAGATAGATAGATAGATAGATAGATAGATAGATAGATAGATAGATAGATAGATAGATAGATAGATAGATAGATAGATAGATAGATAGATAGATAGATAGATAGATAGATAGATAGATAGATAGATAGATAGATAGATAGATAGATAGATAGATAGATAGATAGATAGATAGATAGATAGATAGATAGATAGATAGATAGATAGATAGATAGATAGATAGATAGATAGATAGATAGATAGATAGATAGATAGATAGATAGATAGATAGATAGATAGATAGATAGATAGATATATAGATAGATAGATAGATAGATAGATAGATAGATAGATAGATAGATAGATAGATAGATAGATAGATAGATAGATAGATAGATAGATAGATAGATAGATAGATAGATAGATAGATAGATAGATAGATAGATAGATAGATAGATAGATAGATAGATAGATAGATAGATAGATAGATAGATAGATAGATAGATAGATAGATAGATAGATAGATAGATAGATAGATAGATAGATAGATAGATAGATAGATAGATAGATAGATATATAGATATATAGATAGATAGATAGATAGATAGATAGATAGATAGATAGATAGATAGATAGATAGATAGATAGATAGATAGATAGATAGATAGATAGATAGATAGATAGATAGATAGATAGATAGATAGATAGATAGATAGATAGATAGATAGATAGATAGATAGATAGATAGATAGATAGATAGATAGATAGATAGATAGATAGATAGATAGATAGATAGATAGATAGATAGATAGATAGATAGATAGATAGATAGATATTACTGGACTATTGAATTTGCTAGATAGATGGATATTGGTAGGTCAATATTTTTCAATAAAATTTTCAATGTTTATAAAAATGTTATTGTAAAAGTTTGAATTTAAAAGGAAGATAAATGATCTGAGGGTCATCAATTTACCTTCTCAATAGAGAGGTGTCAAAACAAAGTATACAATAAAATTAAGTTTGCTTTTATTTTCTATTTTAATTTAGTTTTTATCAAACTGAAAATTAAGATAGGAATATTTATTTATCACATTGCTTTCAGTGTATATTAAAGTGAAAAATAATAAGATTAAAACCAGTTTTGAGCCGAAGGCATTCGCTAACAAATTGGAATCAATTTTATGATTTTTGTTTTAATGTTAATTCTCATAGAAAAGTGTCTGTAAAACGATGCTATACATGATTTTTTAGTAAAGGTGATAACAGGTACTAATCCAGCGGATATTAATCGGTTTCGAAGCCATTCTGGAAAATATTTAATGTTATGTGGTAATTATTTTTTTTATTATTATTATTTCTTTAGTTTTAATTATCCAGTTGTTATAGCTTAGTTTGTGAGCCACGTTATTGGACCATGTTACTAGCTTTATACATACCGGGTAACCAATCATTTTTAGTAGCACTACCCAAATCCAAAAGAAAACATTAAGTATTTTTTTCCATAGCTGAAAAACACCTTTTGACAGCAGTACACAGCCACAATGAGTCATTTATATAAGGGCTCATAAGCAGCCTGCAGGTCTTAGTGAAATCAACCTTTTACAATTTTAAAAACCAGAGGTAAGTCTAAATCTTACCCAAATATGGAAATCCCTTATTACAAATTTCTTTAGAGCACCCAACCATATTTAAATTTTAGGATTAGTCGCGGCTGACGAGTGGCTGCCGAGCCCTGATTTCTATAAATAACTACCCACTTGTTTCACTCCTATAATTTTCCCTCTTTCCCCATTACTCTTAAATTCAACACAAACAATTATAATTACTGCATATCAAAATAAAACCATATCTATGTATTAATTATTACTTGGATCTTAAACCAGATTATCCTGTTTTCTAATTTCCCTGATCTCTAATTAGATTTACAAAATGACCAATGAATGACAGGGGAAATTACAATTACAAAATTTTACATTTATTCTTGATACCAATATTTTCACAGGTTTACATGGACGTTCCAGAAGTCATCAATTGACGCATAGAAATATGAATATAAATAGTTTTACTTTAGGAATATCAATATATTAGATACTAGAGTCCGATTCATAAAAAAATCTACGATTCTAATAAAAAAAAACCAAAAATCTACGAATGTTAAAATATAAATCTTCGAAAATAGTGAGAAATCATATAATAACCACCATATTGGGATATTTTTTGAAAAAATATTCCACAACAACTTCTGAACTCGAATTCTTTATTAAAGAATTGGGCTTTGGTTCGTGGGTAGCATTCATAATTTTACAATATTTGAGATATATAATTTATAGTTATCTAAGTATGATTGTAGCTTTTCTGTTTTGACGTTGGTACGTCTGTATATTTTGTATTTTCGTGCAACTTAGGCACCCAATGTTTCCGCTAGCAAAAACAAATATTAAGTCTGTTATTTTTCAATAAACTGTTTTCATTTTTCTATAAGGAAACTTATCGAATAAATATGTGAAAACCCTTTAAAAATTATATATCCGAACTTTACATTTTTAGGAAAAAGGGGAATTATCTATAAATAGCTTTTTATAATATTAAATATTTAAAAAGCCATGGTATCAAATATTATGACAAAGTCAAAGTGTTGAAAAATACAATCTTCAAGAAAACTGACAGTTTTATTAAAAGCTTGCTGTTGGATGTACCAGGGCGTGAATAGAAAAATAATTGGGAAGGGGATTAGGGGGTTACAACATTTTTGATTTTATGTAATTATCCTATTCATATGATTCCTATTACAAAAAGTTAAAATGTTATAAGCAAGGCATCTCCATAATCAAGTCCTAAAAATGTAAATATGTCCTTAAACAGTATCCTGTAATCAAACAGTTTTGCACCAAATTTACTTACAATTTTGTTTAAACTTAAACATTTATATTCTGCATATTAAGTTCTGAAACTGTACAAGTGTTAATATTCGTTTGACCTAACGTTTCAGTGCTTCGCTTTTATGGTTGTTTTTCGGGGGAATTTGAATACTTTTTTCAATCTTTTTTACAATATGTGTTTAACCCCCCTTATATTACCAAAAAATATTCAAATTCCTACTGCACGCCCTTTGTGTGTGGGGGGGGGGGGGAAGTTATGTGTGTGTGTGTGGATGTGTGTGTTTTGTATTCTTATTCTGGTTACCTCTTTATGACAATATGTCAACCATAAATAGAGCAACTCAAAAGTATATATTTTTACAGGGATCTTAGGGATAAGCCAATGAACAATAAGTTGATGAACAACCCCAATGAGGATAAACAAAATTACTCCTTAACATTATTGGTGAAAAATGGTAGTTGAACCAACATATCATGATGTACCAAAAGTATCCAATGTGTTAAGCAAGCGGGTACCATAATAATTTACAATCCTTTGACCCCTCTGTCCCTGATATTATAATATTTATCACATCTTAATATAGACATCTTTCCGCGGATAGTAAAATTGTCTATAAAAGGAAACGATACATGTTTCAGTATACTTAGAACCGGTTCTAATCCAGTGGATTATTATTGGTTTCAAAGCCATACTGTAAAATTTGTATTTTGTATTTTAGTTTGAAAAATATTACAAATACTCTTTTCTTGACATAATAAATTGAGGTGAAGAAAGAAGTCAGGATGGAGATAGAAAGAGAGAGAAAGAGAGAGAGATAGAGAGAGAGAGAGAGAGAGAGAGAGCGAGAGGGAGACAGGGAGAAAAAGAGACAGGGAGAAGGAGAGAGAGAGAGAGATTATTGTGAAGATTAATGTTTATCCATATTTATCAATATCTCCAACATACAATAAAGTGGGACAATTTATATCTTCTATCTATCTTTTAAAAGCAAAGCTTTCCTATAATAAGGGTCGTTCCGTCAGTCCGCCAGTGACAGTTAGCTCTTTTCCTTAAAATTTAAACTGGTTAGATTTGTCCTAACAATTTTAAACTTTGCATGGATATTCCCATAACAATTAGGTACGATTTAGGAAGCGTAAGAACTCTTTGATCAGAAGTTTCCGAGCTTAGCTTTTATGGATGTTGCTAATCTTAATGTCTATATATCTTTCTATCTGTATATGATCACCAAAAACAGTTGCCGTAATTATTGTATTTATTATAATATTTCATAAAAGTTAGGTTTAATCCTTTGTAGCTTCTATACTATTTCTGGGAAGGGGGTGTAGAATGTCCTATTTTAAATATTACTCCTCCCATAATTTTTTAAAGCTCTAACCCAACTATTGAAGAAGAGAAACTAGAGGCTAGGAACAAAGCACACTGGTACTATCCAAATATATAAATTAGTAAAGTTTTTTGTCCGAAGATTAAAATTTTACTACTGAACTGATTCAGTTCTACTTTTTAGGGAAGACTTATAGTGCCTAATAAAAAATTACGTCATACAATACAAATGACCAATTATAAGCCAGAATATATTTTACCATTGGTCAATCAAATCTATATTGGCCTATCATTGGTCATTTGTATTGTATGACGAAATCTTTATAAATATCTGCATAAATATCCATCCAAGTAATCTTATTAAACAAAGTAGTAGTGTTTTTATGTTTAAGATTTCACATAATAAAAATCTGATCGAGATTTGCTTTATAGGTAGGCTTCACATAGGCACTGGGATGGTTTTATGCTATCTTATTTTTAGATTTCGGATAGTTTAAAGCTATTCACTGCCCCCATATTATCCTCTTTAAATGCAGAGCTGCTAGATGCTATGGGTCAAGCCTCTGGTACTATCCTATTATTTAAAGTAGTAAGACTTTTTGTCTATAGCAAAGGATCGATATGGTCCTCCTTTACAATTATCCTCCTTTATAATTAAGCTTCTTGCATGTCCCAGGATGGTTTTAAGCTTTTTTTCTAACTTTCCATATCCCTTCGAATTAGAGCCCTTAGAGGCGAAGCCACTGGTACTATAAATATTATAATTCATTATCTGTACTGGAAAGAAGACTTATACTGCATAAAAGCAATTTAGAAAGCATATATCTCGCTTACAATTCTCTTGGTAGAACCCATCTTTTATAAACTGGACCCTCTATTTTCTTGATAAAGCTGGCTAAAATAACGATCCAACCCATTCGTTTTCTTCCTACTGGATGAAAGAACTAGCCAATAAATGAGGTCCATATTAGAAAATTAACAACAAATTTTCCCCTGTCAATATAGACACATATGTCCAATATTCATTTTCTTACGAGTAAAGCTGTAATAGTCTCTAAATCTCTAATGGTTAAGGGGTTATGTCTAAGGGACAACAAACAAAATATTGGATTGTGTCCAATCTTCTTAGTGCAGATATTGAAAAGTAAAACAATAAAACATAAGGAAAAAACTTTTTTCCTGCCACATTTTTTTTGCAGGTTTAGCACATATCAAATATATTAGAAATCTTTATATTTTTCGCCAAATAAAAAAAAACATTTAAACTAAACAGTAATATTCATGTCATTATTTAGGAATCTAAAGGGAAAAGACAATGGCCGATAAATTGATGTACATCCCCAGTGAAGATGCACAATATTACCTCTCCGTGGATTACAATTAGTGGTTGAAAAGTTTGGATTCTTTTATCTTAATGAACAAATCAATAAAAATTCATTTCAAGTCACTAAAGTTGTTGAGCTTACAAGTAAGAAAATGTTATTAAAAACTTTGGGGACTAGTGTAATAAACAGTCCAATGTCCCCTCCCTCTCTGTTTTATTTTAGTGTATACAGATATATTTTAGCCATATGTAACAAAGATAGATGAATAGGTAAATTGATTTTTCTACTTAGACACAAATACACAAAATGGGCAATGTTCCATTAGAGAGAGAGACTCGTAGACTAATGGATATAGAATATACGTGGATATTTTGACAGGGGAAAATTAAATTTTAGTTGCTAACATGAACCTGATTTATGGGCCAGTTCGCTCAATCAGTAGGAGGGGTGGAGATGAGGTAGATGTTGCTAGTTTAGCAATCTGCCAGTAACACTTTATTAGAGTATGTTTAAATCTGGTTCAATATCCAAGTAATAATATATCGATTCTTGGACTTAAGTTTTCAGTAGCAAAGTTACTCTGTCCGTATGTCTGTTTGTTTTTTATACCTTTGGAGGAAGAGTGTTGGCTATGGAAAATGTAATTATAAAACTTGTTATAAATATAGACAACTTTTTTTAGAAAGACTTCTATGTAAATATGACCAATGAGCATCTACACTATGATTTAAAAATGTCTGTCTTTCCGTAATTTTGATAGCTGCTGTAAGAAATAGAAGATTGATTGTTCTTCTAATCAAAAAGCTTATATTTAAAACTATCCTTATACTAAAGTAACAGGATGTTTGTGTGTCTGTGTGTTTGTTTGTACCGAAGGATCTCGCTAACCACTGAACCGATCGGGTTCTCCTTAACAGGGTAGCTTCTCATAGTTCCCGGGAAGGTTTATAACTATGTTCTTGGGGTGGGTGGGACACCCCCAATCCCCCCCCAATTTTTTTTTTTAATTTTTCAACAAAAAAATAAAATTAGGGGGGGGGGGGCAAAAAAATTTGTTTAAAAACTTTTTCTTTTAAAATCTAAAATAAGAAATTAGGTTATCAAATTCCACTCTCTTCTCCTCAAGTGCCCCTAGAGGCCTCTAGGGGCGACGCCGCTAGTACTATATATAAGGGGAAAAATATAAGTTTAATTATGTTTCTTAAGTATATAGCTTAGCTATAACAAACAGCTAAAATGACAAATTGTTTTATTCTTTATTATTTCAGTTGTTTGAATTATATATGATGCGGCTATACATGCAGCATGTATGTTACATGTATGCTGAAATTTGGACTTAAAATTAACAAGCACATTTTTTATTGCACTACCTAGAAATTATGGTTTTCTTAGGTATTAAATAATCCTTATATAAAAGTAACAGGATGTATGAATGTCTATATGTCTGTCTGCACCGAATGATCTCGCTGACAGATGAACCGATTTGATTAATAGATTATCCTTTGCAATAAAGCTTCGCATAGGTCCTGGGAAGTGTACCATCAAAATAAATCGCCTCTAGAAAAAAACACCTCTACTCTAAATTTCATTTCACTTCTTACTTCTTAAAGCCTTAATTTAAAAGAGGAGAGACCTTCCTTTATCTAAAATGCTCCTGAGGCCTCTAGTGGCATATCCGCTAGTATAAGATAAATGCATTACAAAGAAATTATGAATGGTTTTGTTAGTAAGAAAAATATTAAGTAAATTGTTCTCAGAAAGGCGAAAATAGGAAAAAAGTTCCAAAAATAGAAACACTTTTTTATATATACGTCCTACATTTACTTGTTATGTATTGTTGTTTTTTAAAAGGGAGTTTGGGATATTGACCTGTAAATTACACTGGTACCCAAAGTTGTACTTACATAGCATTTTTATTGGTCGGTTGGAAACTATAAGTGTCCAGGTTTTTCAACCAATAATCATAATCTACAGTAGTGGTAATTCTGTTTTTCATCCATAAGGATGTACAAGTTCATTTCCTTATCTCTTGAGATCCCTGTTTTTTTTAAAGAATGTCGAACATTTGTGCTGTTATTATAAATTCTATATACTTTATAAAAGCGAAGCTTTTCTATAATTAGGGTCAGTCCGTCCGTCCGTCCGTCCGAGAATGATAACTTTTTTTCGTTAATGAAGGCATTTTAGATTTTCCTATCGATTTCAAACTTTGCATGGTGATTCCTGAAGTCCTAAAAATGTAAGTATGTCCATAAACATTATCCTGTATCTATCTGTATTATCACCGTCGCGAGAAAAATCGCCAAAAAACTTGTTTGACGAAAGATATTATTTGGTTAACAGCTGATCCTAACATAAATTTAATAGGCCTCTAGTGGCTATAGGTAAAAAAATATCTAAGACTTCATCCGTGTATTCCGAACTTGCGACTTAGACTAATAATAAAACTATGCTGAATTCATCTCGACATTGTTGTAAAGAAATAAATTTCAACAACTTACTTATCGCTAGTGAAGTTCCTAAAACGCCCCTCTCTCATAAACAAAATTGGCCCTTATGTAGATAAATTCATTGTATACTAATTTGAATTCAACTATTCAAACTTCAATAAAAGTACTCAAAGTTTTTTAACCAGCTAGCAGATTAGCGTGATTAGGGATCTTGGATACTAATGTATTTGAAAGTCCAACGTTCCTTAAATGCTATTCTAAAGTCTATGGTATGAATGTCTATATCCTCATAATAAAGTAACATGATGTCAGTTTCTTTGTCTGTTTGTCTGTACCGGAGGATCTCGCTAATTGTTAGATCTTATTTTTACTGAACCAATCTTACTTAATATGGTTATATGGTCAAAAGTCTTTCAGAGTATTAACCCTTTGATTTCACGCCATTTGTCTAACAAGTTCTAACTTACATGGTAAGGGGTTACGTCTGTTACTCTAAATCTATTATGTCGGGCACCTGGCATATCAGTAGTAGGAACAATTTTTTTACATCCTTAGTTATTACTTGGTGTTAAGCCGAGATTCGAACCTATTACCTCCTAGACGTTGAGCGGATGCGCTAAAAGGATGAAACAAGGAGAGGATGGCATATGTGTGAATTCCACTGTTCGATTAGAGGGATTAAACAAAAGCAATTTTGTGCGGCAAATTTAATTTATGTTTATATATTTCTAGATAGAAAATATAATACATTTTTAGATAAAATTATAAGCTTTAGTAGGTCATATAAGACAATGCATTTTGTATTATATTTTGTTAAAAAAGACGTCTGATATAAAATAGTTATTTTTCAAATAGTATTATAAACATCTTTCTACAAATTTTTTAATGAAAAATTAAAATATTAAAACAAGTTTTAATAGTTTACAAAAATCGTATTATTTTTGTGATTTTTATTTAAATATTCGTGGAAAACTATCTGCAATATTATGCTATACATGAGTGAAACTTGGTATTCTAGTATTCTTGTTTACATTAGAATATATTGTTCATTAATAAAGAAAAAATATCTTGTTAATCTTTTTGTTTAAGACAAAGGCATGAAATCAACCAAAGAGTAGCTTCGCTAATACTGCAAATGTATAAATAATACCTTTAAAAGCCAAGCTTTATACACGCCTCCAGATATCAAATTCATTTCTTTATTTTGTCAATTTTCTGCTGGCTTTAACCTGAAAAAAATACAGGGTGCATTCAAGGACGTCTACGCTTTTTATTTGATGAAGATGAGCGTTTTCAAGGATTTGAGGTAGTTTATCTAGTGCATTTTCAACAAATTTTGTTTCGGGGGAAAGGGGATTAAATACAACTTTACATCACCCTTCCCCTTGGGCGACCTTGGGTGCGCTAAACGAATTGTCCTGCTTTTGAAATTTATTTTGAAAGGTATAAAAAGTATTAGCAATTGTTTGGTAAATTTTCTCTCAATATGGCGCTAGATATAGCCTGAAATCTTCCAAAGGCTTAAATCTAAAAATAGATAACCCAAAACCAAATGTAGAGCTTTCTTAAAAAGGGTAATTCTTTCAGTTCAGTATTTATTAAAATCTTAGGATTCAGACAAAAACCTTACTACTTTATATAATAGAACTAGGTAAGGAAGAGGGGATTTATCTTGGGAGTGGAAAGATATCATCCCCCAAAATAGTTATAAATCTCTCATGGAATTATAAGAGGTTTCATTGTAAAGCAGAACCTTATCGCTTCAGAAGTTAGTGAGATCCTTCGCTTAAGACAAGAAAGCTTACTACTTTGTTTAGGTTTATGTGACTCACCCTGTATATAAATATTTGTCTGATTCACACACCACTCTGATAATCTTTCATTTCTTTACATTTCCTTCTCTCACTGTATTAGCAATATTATACAGGGATCTAAGGGGATAAAACAATGGCCGATAAAATTTATGTACATCCCCAATACACAAAATTACCCCTTATGTACCGTAAAATTATTGGTTGTAATGTTTGAACACTCAACTTAATAATCCAACCGATCAAAATTTACTTAAGTCCCCAAATTTATTAAGCCAACGAATACCGAGTAAGAAAACGTTATTATAAAAATTTGGGGACTAGTGTAATAACCAGCTAATTATCCCCTCTTTCTCTGAATATTCCATCTGGACTAATTTTATTAATATCTCAAGCTTTTCTTACAAAAAAGCAAAACCTTTGTCTTAGAAATTTTAAAAAGAAAATTAAGTTATTAACAAAGAAGCATTTTTTTTGACTGAGACATCTTCATTATTTTGGTTTAGGTTAGTAAATGTTTAGGGATAGGGCTCTCCATGTTACCCGCAGGCATAAGAACAAGTTTTATTATGAAGTCTTAGATTTTATTTAGTATACCAAAGTAGCTGAATTTATGTTTGTATGTCTACTAAGATCTAAGAAACCACTAGACTAATCACAATCACAACAGATTATTTTTGTTGTTAAAACTTTAACCAACAAAATTTAGATTAAAATTGTAATTTTTATGATGTTTCTTTATTTTTATGTGGTTTTGTAATCGACCTACTTTTCCTCCCACCCAATCTAATTTTTCTACACATGTCATATTATGTCTATTCAGCCAATCACAAAGTTTACAAGACATTACTTTTTGAGTAGTAAATATTTGTAATGTTTAAAAGCGAAGCTAATCTACAATAAAACCTGTCTGTATGTTTGTTCATCCTTGTGAAAAAACTAACAGTGAGAGGCAGGGAGGTAAGGAAAAATAGATTAATTGGGCTGTACAAACCAGAAGCGTTCAATTTTTCTACAATAATTTTATTTTGGGTTTATATCACTTCATCATCCATTGTTTTATCCCTTTAGATCACTGGGGAGATTTTATTAGCTGTACTAAAAAAAACAAATATAAACATTATATTTGTATTATTCTTTGGTGGACACCCTAAAATTAGCATCCTGACCCTTCAGCTATGGTAATCAATAAAAGTAATAATCATTGAAGAATATTGCTTTCCTGTCTCTTTCTTTCTTTCTATGTGATGAAGACTTGAACCATTTTATTTTGACAACTGCCCACTCTCTCACACAAATTTCTAAAGGGATAAGAGGATTAGATTATTATTTAAAAAAGGAAGATAACATTTTGAGAAAGGAAAAATAAAATAATACTTTGTTGGATTGAGGCAATTAGAGCTCTTGAAAATATCAAAGGGTTTAAAGCCCTTTCTTAATACCTTGTTCTAATGCTAGAAACCATCTAAAACCCACCAAAATCTCAAAAAACCTAATAAATAGGATTGGCAAAATTTGTCTATCTCTAGCAACAATCCAACTCTCAATTATAATCTTAAAAACAAATTTTAAGTGGTTTTATAATAAATGTATTTAATAATTTGAAATTTGGCCTCATTTAGGTTCCAGGACAAAGGCAGGGGTGACAAACGTCGGAGTGGACAAATGCAGGAGTGTCTAAGATATTAAGTTAATTAGGTGTTTCTATACAGGTTAGGTTAGGTTAAGATATGAAAATACAAATAACCCCCAGCAGTGTTTAGGTATTTAAAAAACCTACACTGTGGTTTAAAATAGGCTAGATTAGGCTAAGTTTCATTTGTCCACTCCGACATTTGTCACTCCTACGTTTGTTCTAGTACCTTATACATACATATTTTGGTTTATATTTTTGTAATACCTTTATTCCTGAATGTTAGTTACTACTGAGTGACTATTCAGAAGGAATTTCTCCCAAAATTTATGATTGGCTAGGCACAAATATATCCACACAGATTTCTTTTTCTTATCCCATTTCTTAATAAGAACTTATGTAATTGAGTTTTTAAACAAGGATAACAGCAACCCATAATGCAAAGGACAACCAATTAGACTTCTACGTATTTTTATCATACTGAATTCTATGTTTTAATCGATATCCTGTCTATATAAAAAAAACTAATATTTAATCAAATTCCCAGTAGAGCTTCGAAACCGATTGGTGTGCTGTGGATTAGAACCGCTTCGAAGACATGCTGAAAAATCATGTATAGCATTGTATTACAGACAATTTTCAACTCAAATTAAAAAAAACTATATGTTTAATACCAGGATTGTTAGCTCGTGCCTCGGACCCATCGGACCCTGGGCTAACAAAACTGTTTTTATTCTTTCAATTTTATTTTAATACCGCGGGAAGTTGTCTATAATACGATGTGCTAACTGTGATAACAGCAATTAAACATTGGATTTTTGTATCGAATTTAGTTTCTCTTATGTTAAATGGATTTGTCTTATTTATTAAATAATGCTTTTATAAATTTTGTCATATTTCTTTTATCAAACACATAATTGCCTTGCAATGAATTGAAATGTGTGACTTTGTAGTTAAGTTATATTCCTAAACATTCTCGTTTACTGTATCACAATATTCATTCTTCAAATAACATTTTACATTATTTAATCTGAAAAGAAGAAAAAACATTATAAACAAGGACAATTGTGTGCATAAGGAATCAGGGATCTAAAAGGATAAGACAATAACCGATAAATTGATATACATCCCCAATGATGATACACAAAATTACACCTTCAGTAGATTATAATAAGTGGTTGGAACGTTTGAACAATCAACTGAATGAAAGAACTAATCAAAATTAACTTAAGTCCCCAAAGTTGTTAAGCCAACGAATAAGAAAACGATATCATAAAACTTTGAGGACTAGCCCATTGTCCCCTCTCTGTCTGATAAGTAAAGCTTTAAATTTTGGAGAAAGCATTGAGAATGTAAACAATTAAGGTGGCAATAGCTCACACACATTTTTTCATGGTTAGATGTGGATTGATTAAAGTAAAACAATAGAGGTGGAAGGGGTTAAATAACTGTATAACCCCAAGCCGTGGACCCTTTGCCGATCTTCGATTTGGTCTTTGAATATCAACCAATAGCATCGTAAATATTAACACAGCCAAGGTTATCAGGTTATCAAAACAGGAGCCAGGTAGTTGTCTTTGTAATACATCTCTACTTATTACATTTAGTGTTTATATAAAGTTGACGATATAATGACTTCATTAAATAGTTGTATTACTATAGATGTAGAACTAGCAACTGCGCTTCAAGCATTAATAGCTCCCTATTCAAGAAAGAGGACCTTTAAAAACCACCTTGGAACCTATATTAACATTCCCCAAAATTAAGATCACAATCAGTTAAATGGATCTCAACTGATCAAATAAAATCCTCACTACTTTATATAACACTAGCGTCTACGCCCCTAGAGGCCTCCAGTGGCACTTTAAATGTTGTCTATAATTTTCTAATAATTTCAATGTTGTGTTCAAGTCTATACGTAATTTTTTTTCTCAACCTTTTTGTGATTTCTCTTGGGAGGGTTTTGGTACCCTTCCCCAAAATAGTTATAAACCATTCCAGGAACCGATCGGTTCAGCAGTTAGCGAGATCCTTTGGTACAAACAGACAAACATACAGACAGACATCGTTCTACTTTGTATAAATATAACATTATAAAGTGATTTTCTTTATAGTATATATTGATTCAAATAACACTTTAAAATTTTGCAGAAATAACAAAAAAAATCTTTTGTTTTAAGCTGCGCCAAAATGGATATTGTCATCTTTGATTAAAGCTGCGATAAAATGGATATTATCATCTTTGATTAAAGCTGCGCCAAAATGGATAATATCTTCTTTGATTAAAGCTGCGCCAAAATGGATATTGTCATCTTTGATTAAAGCTGCGCCAAAGTGGATATTGTCATCTTTGATGGTGATAAAATTATTTGCCAAATTTTGCTCTATTCATTCTTTCACTTCTAGGAGCTCTTAAATTTCAACTAAAATCTAAAATTAGCTACAGCGACACACTAATCTAGAGACACACGTTCTAAATCAGCCAATTAGTTAACTGTAGAAGAACAATCCGGTCATGTTAATGGTTGAAATATGTACAGACTTTAGTTCGAAAGTGTCTTTTATTTATTTCCTTCGCATTACCCCCGAATAAAGTGAAGCATATGACAAAATATACATAACAAGTCAACTATGAATAATTTCTTATAGATAAAGTCAGCTTTTAAGAAATTATAAATAAAAAAATGTCGTCACTCATATTATCAAAATGAATCGTACATGTATAACAAAAAATAAACAAAGGTGTTTGTCTGCAATCATTTCTTTATTAAGTTTGACGGATTATGAGGCCAGTTTTACCATCGAGATGTACTATATTTATTACTTCTTGAAACACTTATGATCTTTTTAGAATTAAAGTATTTGTTGTAATAAATTAGCACCATTATTCTCCTCTGTAGCGCATTGTAAGATGCATTTATTACGAACCATAAATTTCACAATCCACCCCCCCCCCCGGCCCCCTCCCTCTTCCCATCATACATTCTCTTTTCATTGTCCCCTTTGCTTTTGTCTTTCGCTCTCGAATTTTCATCTTTTAAGAATCCCTTTGAAATATTTGATACTTTCCCTCCATGTGTTAGTGGTGCACAAAATCCATCCCCCCCCCCCCAAAAAAAAAAAATTATTTATCCACACTGGTCTAAACCTACGATGTCTTTATTATATAGATCCTAATATGCTCAGATTTGTTGGTCTCCAAAGTTTTAAAACATACCTTCTCTGTGAGCTTAAAAACGTTGTGTGCTTTTATTCAATCTTTATTGGTTTGTTCAAGCTAACAGCGTTTAAACTTTTCAACCTCTAATTGAAATCTACAGAAAGGGTAATTTTGTTTATCGTTTATTGTGTTGCCCTTAATGTTTTATTATAGGCCCTGGGAAAGGGGGGAGGGGTTAAATGTGTAATACTTTGTATATGGGGGATGTTAAAATATTTTTAAGGAATATAAAGATATACATTGTTCTATGTTGTATGTAGTGGGTGGGTGTTACATTTTATGAAGTAAAATCTATTAATTCCATGTTACAAAATTCAACAAGGATGATGCCATCCATAAGAAGAATTAAAAGAAAGGGTTTGATTACTAGTAAATGATAAAAGAATAAAGTCCATAAAGCACCTACGTTTTGCATATCACTTTACATTGAAATCCCATATTGTCTAGAGCGTTATAGACATACTTATGGAACTGGTAAATTCTAAAGAAGGTGTTTTTAAGTAATCTTATGTCTTTATAGGATGACAAGATTCAACGAACTGGTATTGCTTAAGAGTTGATATGCTTTCTTTTTTATACCTGTAACAAGCATCATCATGCCGAATTTAAAATGCCAAACATTCCTAAATTAATGATAAGTCATAGCTATCCTGTCCGAACTGACACAATATAAGGAAGCAATGCATTGAAAAAAATCTATCTTTAATGAAAGAAGATTTGAATAAAATGTAACATCATATTAAATACCTAAATTTTAGACTATATTTTGAACGGCTAGAAGAATAATTATAAAAACTTTTATATATACATTTAATTACACCTAGTAACTATTTATAATCAATCTCATTTTTTGAAAAACTTATGAATGGAGGGGACTAAAGGCTGTTTATTACACTAGTCACCAAAGTTTTAAATGACGTTTTATTATTCGCTGGTTTAACAACTTTGGGGACTCTTACAGAATTTTGATTAGTTGGTTTGTTGAGTTACGTGTCCAAACATTTGAAACACTAATTATAATCTAAAGAAGGGATAATTGTGTGTATCATCATTGGGGATGTACATAAATTTATCGGTCATTATCTTATCCCTTTAGATCCAAGAAGAAAATAAAACTACATCTGAATTTGTCTACCTTACACCTTACAAAAACCATAATAAAATTCATAGCCAAAACCTACTCAGAATATTTTGGACTGTTTTTTTCCAAAATAAAAAGAAAAATTCAAATATACAGACCTAAGAGAAATAAGAGACACAATATTTGTATAATAAACACATATATTACATAAGCAACAATGGAGTTTTATTAAATTTTTAGAATAATATTACTTATGGAAAATATAATAATAAATAAAAATATAAAAACTTCTTTCTCGTCTATCAGGGCTAGTCAGTGCAGTAATTGAGGGTTGTCAGTCAATCACTAAGTATACTTTTTTTTTAAATTAAAAGGAGGTACTTTTTCTTTTCATATCCTATTGACTATCAAGCCAATCTTTATTTTGGACAATGAAGATTAATTTTAAGAGATCTAAAGGGATATTGGCCGATAAATTGATATATACACAATCTTGATATACAAAATTGCCCCTTGTAGATTACAATTGATAGTTGAAACATTTGAACACTCAACTTAACAAACCAACCAATCAGAATTCAATCCAAAGTTATTAAGCAAACAAATAAACAAATATCATTATAAAATCTTTGGGTACAAAAAAGCAATATTCCCTCCCTTCTTGAAGTTCTAAATTCTCAAAACAGAAAATATCAATTGTTTCAGATGGACCAAATCGATAATTTTGTAGGCGGGTGGGGGTATGGTTTTCTTAAAAGAATATTATAAAAATATTCATTTTGCAAGATGAAATTCAACCAATAATGATATGAAGTTAATGGGCAAAAAATTGATAAATTTTCTGGAACGCTGAGATTTGACTATGGTACATAAATCAAACTAAAATTACACAAATGTCGGAACAAAATGGACGGTGGTGACACAAAATCTACATTTTTTTTAAATAGCAAAAAGTAATAATAATCAGGAAGTGTGTTGACAATGGGCTGTTTATTACACTAGTCCCCAAAGTCTTATATAACATTTTCTTATTCGCTGCTTAAAAACATCGGACACTTTAATTGAATTTGATTGGTTGGTTCATTTAGTTGAGTGTCCAAATGTTTTTAAAACCAATTGTAAACTACAAAAGGGATAATCTTTAGTATCAACATTGCAGTACATCAATTTATCGGCCATTGTCTTATCCCTTTAGATCCCTGAATCATAATGCCAAACCTCCAATGACTCCTAAAATTTATCCTAAGGAGAAGATAAATGTGATTTCAAAACCCATTCCAGAATGGATTCGAAACCGATCAATATCTGCTGGATTATCATTGGCTATTATAAACATGATTTTACAGTTAAAGAAATATGAATCTTTTAGGAACCTCTTTCAGTTCCCCCACATGTGAGTTGTAAAACTGAAAGGCCACATATTTTGTGTGTATAATATAAATGTAGAATCATATGAGATCTTCAAATAGATTGTTAGTCTTATAGACAGTAAGAAAAACATCAAAACTCAATTACAAGGTAAAAAAATAACAAACAATGCTATACAAAAAGTAACATAAAGATTGTCTGTTTGTTTGTGTATTTTATTAATGTAAGTGAATAAACCATACAAAAATTATTACATTCTGAATTGGTACATAATAAGACCAAGATAGAAAAATTATCTATTCTCTAGTTTAAATAAATCTATTGTAAAATCTAAGAATAAGCTTTTACATTTCTTATACTATTTTGGCTTTTCATATTTCTTTCATTTATGATGGACATAAAATGTGGTGCAGGGATCTAGAGGGATAAGACAATGGCTATTAAATTGATGTACATCTCTAATTATGATACATAAAATTACCCCTTAAAAATATTACAATTTTTATTACAATGTTTTGAAGTCCCCAAGATTGTTAATCAAATGAATAAGAAAACTTTATGATATGATTTTGGGGACTAGTGTAATAAACAGCTCAATGTGTCCTCCCGCCCTGAATGTAATGTCTCAAACTAAATATGGGATTAGATGAAATATTAAAGTTATACAAATATCTTCAGATTTGCTTGTAAAATAACATAAGCATTATGATATCATTTAATCATTAGAATTAGTATTTTAATTCAAAATATTTGATTTTCTGAGATGTTGTGATATAAAAGTTTGTTGAGGAAATATTAATATATTTTCCAATCAAATAAAGGACCAGCCATTACAACCTCTGACCTGGACCTTTTATTGGTAATGTAGATAGTTGTATTTTTCTTTTTGCAAAAAAAAGATTATTTGTCAATGAATTTATGTAATGGTTAGAACATAGCTTTTAGAAGAAAAAAATCCTTATTTAATAATGGTATGATGTTTTGTAACTGTTGGATCTTTAAAATCTTTACAATACCATTGAGGAGATTTCTATTTTTTTCCTAAAGAATTAATTTTAATAAAGATTAGAATACTAGTTATATATCACATCTTTTTTAAGACAGCTTTCCGCGGATATTAAAATGGAAAAATATAAGATTAGGACAAGTTTTGCTATACATGATTTTTCAATATGGCTGTAAACTGGATATCAATCGGTTTCGAAGCATTATATATTTATAGAATGAATATTGAATTTTATAATGAATTATTGAAGAGTATGAAATATGATATAACTCCATAGTGGTTGAATACAAGAATGACAAGCAGTGTTGTGAGGGTTGCCAAGTGATACTGTTCAATTGATGTTGTAACATTTGTGGAAACAGATCACCAGATTTGTTGTACAATTCCTTTCATTATCCCATACATTTATATTTAACCATTTAGAGACCAATTCCTACATCTAACATGTATAAGTAATAAGTGTAGATATATAACCCAGCAAATTACATTCTGCTTTTTGTATTTTTGTGGTGTTTATATTTCTGAAGCAAATAAAGACCCAATTGAAAGTGATTAGAGTTAAACATAGCCCTACCCCCTCAATCCTTTAACTTTAATTACCTCACAAAGATATGTAAACCACTCTTTTTACGGTCTTTTCAGCTCACAGAGCAATTGCACCAACATATTTTAATCTACTGTTTGTACATTACTAAAAAATGAGAGCATAATTAATTTTATGTTTAAAAAGTTTTATCCCATTGTAAAACTCTCTTTTGTGGTTGCATGATATGGCACAAATTACATGTAATAAATATTATAAGAAAAGACCATGTTAAATAGAGGGTTTCTCAAACTTATTGTATTAGTGGATTTAAATGTGACCATGAAAATGTTAATGATTTTTTTTAAAATTATTTAAAATAAGGTTGTAAAAAACAATAAAAAAACTAATTTCTTTATTAGTAAGATTCAGCAGTAACTTTTGGTCAAAATTGAATAACTTGCCACAGTTAAAACCTTCTGAAATCCAATAAAACTAAATTTTCCCTATAAAATCACAATTTACATTTTTAGGAGGAACTGCAAGCTATCAATACTTGAGTATTTATAAAAATCATAATATACTAAACCCTCTAATGCTGACATCCCACAAGACACCACACCATCAGGGATCTAAAGGGATAAGACAATACCCGACAAAATGAATTACATCCCTAATGATTATACACAAAATTTACATTTAGTAGTTGGACACTTGTGATCTATTTAATCAAAAATTAATTAAAGTCTTCAAAGTTGATGAGCCAATGAATAAGAAAATGTTATTATAAAACTTTTGGAGCTAGTTTAATAAAAAGCCCATTGACCACTCCCTCCCCTGATATTCCCTCTCTCTCACTCTCAAGCATTTACTTTCTCTATTTCACTTTCATCCAGGGATCTAAAGGGATAAGACAATGACCGATAAATTGATGTACATTCCCAATAATAAAACACCAAATCATACTTTCTGTACATTGCAATTAGGGGATGAAATGTTTGGACAATAACTTAATGAACCAACCAATCAAAAGTCCCCAAAATGATAAGTTAACAAATAAGAAAATGTTATTATAACTATCACAAATTATATATCAGATGTCAAAGAATAAACATCACCTATTGTAATGCTATTCTTATAAAAGGGATAATTTTTTCGCGTATTTTCCGTATAAGTTGTGTATTAGAGTTTAGTCCAATGCGCTTATTAAGTCAAACTGTTCTTAATTTAAACTTTGTGTTTGATCAAAATTAAGCGTGTTTGACAGTATGTTTGCACCCAATTTTATAGAATATTGCAAAAAAAATACGCTTTTTTTATAGACAATCATAAAGGATTGCTAATAAACAATTGTTTTATTAGTTACAACAAAAGATTATTTCAAAGTATCAGATATTTTTTAGATTTGCTTTTTACATTTTCTCACACAACTATTTACTTCCTTGAAAATATAAAGTATATTAGGATATACTTGGAATTATTTCTTGGCAATAATATATACTGTCTAACATTAGTAATCAAATAAATTCAGTTTTTGTTATCAATATAACATTTTTCTTTCTTATTATTTTAACCCTTACAGATCGGGGGGGGGGGGTCATATTGACCCCCCCCCTCTAGTTTTTTCAATGTCATTTTTTTTGTAGGTGAGATAGAGAGTTGTGACTTCATGACTTTTTAAGTTTAGTAATTATACGTCGGCAAGAGTTGATTTTATTAGGATATCTGGTCTGTGTCGGTCGTGGTGTCCGGTCAAAGTCGGTTGGGTAGCACAAAAATTAAAAAAAAATTCTAAATAAATCTTAATTTCTACATTATGACTTTTGTGTATAAGGTAGAAACCTATATTTTTTTGGTGAATACTGACCTTATGAGAAAAGTGGTGTTATGACCGTTTGACCGCACCCTGACCGACTTTATGACCGATTTTTGTCCGGCTTTTACTACAGACATATATCATGAATATCGTGGCTTCTATTACAGCTAGAGACCTAAAATTTTTTTTGGTAAATCCTTGAGCAACAGTAAACAGATAAAAATATTAATTGGTGCCGCCAACCGCCGTTTTACCACCGTAACCGCCGAAAATGGCGGTTTCCGTTATTTGCCGTTTTTCGGCGATGATCAGAAAAAGTATTTTTTTTGTTATGAAAAATAAAAGTTCGTCCTAAAATTTTGTCATCCTAGCTGCAAAATTGGCCGCTCTACAGCTGTTTTAAAATTTAGCGGCTGGCCGCTAAAAAGCGGCTAAGGAGCGGCCTGACTGCTATGACTAGAAAAAGTAATTTTCTCTAAAAATACACATGAACCACCAGAAAAAAATTTTACGTCTTTATCTGTAACAGAAGCCGAGATAGAGGGGGGGGTCAATATGACCCCCCCCCCGATCTATTAAGGTGGGAATTGGGGCCCGATCTGTAAGGGTTAAATATTTCAAATTTTAAGCAATAAAGATCGCATTAGTATAACTACATTAGGGAAAAGCAAATATTGTGATCTCATAATATATATTTAAGATATGAGAATTCTGTATTTGGTTATGCATTTGTATTGTACACATTCTATTTGTTAACAGGGATCTAAAGGGATAAGGCAATGGCCAATTAGCTAATGTGCATCTCCAATGATTATATACAAAATTACTTGAAAAACTCAACTAAATGAATCAATCAATTAAAATTCATTAAATGTCCCCAAGGTTGTAAAGTCAAGAAAAAAGAAAACGTTATTATAAGACTTTGGGGATTAATATACATCCCAATGTCCCCCATCCTCCCTGTTTTTTTTAGTATACTAATACCTACCTAGGTTTCATTCATAGATATATTATATTTACAATAACAAATATACATACAGTGTGTTTTTTTTATGAGAACTTTTTTGAAAGCAATTTTACCCCACTTATAGTTATCAGAATTTAATGATTAATGGCTTATTTTCTTCGTTTTTTAATGCAATTAATAGAACACCAAAAAAATATTTCAGTTTTTATTTAAAAAGTACAGTAAAATCTAAAATTCAAAACTTAGGTGTCAACTTCTAAAAATGGTTTTAGTGCATTTTTCTTATGCCTAAATCTTCTAAGAAAAAAAATTGATTTTCTGTAGTCAACTTTTGGAAGTTCTCATAAAAAAAACACACTGTATAATATACAAAAAACATCAAGGAAGCTATTTATAATGACGTCATAAAATGCAAATGACCAATGACAGGCCGATACACAGACTAAATTAAAGAACAGTTGGACTTAATAGATGGAAACACATTAATCAATGGAAAATATGCAATAAAAATTACTTTCATAAGATTTTTTTAGAATATGGAATTTCTCTAGATATATTTGGCACTTTGGCATATATATTCTACTATCATATAATACTATACATATATATATATATATGAAGTTGTGGATACAGTTTGCATTAATTAATATTGATTACACTCATATATTATAAATATAATTATGTTCTATTCAATAAATGATTATTATGTCATGTTTTAAAGATGTTTTTGCAAAATTAGGCATATTTTTATAAAAGAAAAAGATTTCAATTAGTATTGCAACTAAATTATTATATACTTCATACACCTAACACACATTAAAAAATGGAAAATGTCTCTAAACTGTATCTAAACTACAAACAAGGAGTCATCTTTGTGAAATAGTCCATGATTAAGAACAGTTTGACTTAAAACGAGCATTTGACTACAACCTAATACCCAACTTTATGGATGATAAAAATGTCCTTCTTTCTTGACAAAATTATTTAGTTGTCTACTTGATGGTTTAAAATTTATCACAAAATGTACTATTAATCAAATTTTATTTCAATATAAATATATGCAAAAGTTCTCAATTCTGATATATATAATTGTCAGTATATTTGTTTATCTAAAGTTCTATACCTACTGATATAGTAATGCAAACTAAACAACAAAGAAAGAAATGTGTTCACATCATTAACAAGTTATCTATGACTGTGTAAACACAATGTTAGCATAGTCTCATATACATTATAAATGTATTATGTTCATATTAGACCTATGAATTCATCAAAATAGATTTGTAATCAAATACTATAAACATATGTAAAAAAAATAGTATTAGTCTAGAGTCCAAGGATTGGGGTAAGATATGCCCACCTAAAACTTTGAAACCTCTCATTTTAGCAAGCTCTTAATAGAAAAAAAACACTAGATTAACCCCCTCAAAGATTTGATATCCCTAAGTTTATCCCCCGTCAAAACAAAAAGCTTGGACGCCCCTGAAATTTGCTTTGGTACTCGGTAAAAGGCGGAAGAGAAGGTTTTATATCATAATCCTATTGTAGTAAGTTTTTGTTTTATTTGTCTATTGAAATATAGCAAATTACTTAATCAAATTTTAGTGAAGCTTCTTATAGCTGCCTAAATGTATTTAGGGTGCGTATCTAATTTTTAAATTAAATCTTGAATCTGCACGGAACAATATATATAAGTATGTTTTTTGTTCTCTTGTTATTCCAATGTTAGATACTCTACTATAGCTCCATTATGGACATACAGACTACTGCAGGCATAAATAATTTACCTATTTACACATTAAATCTAATTATGGAAATATGTATGTATGCCTCTCCCTACCAATACTTATGTTTTAAGGGCACCAGAGCTGTTATGCTGTATTTCCTTATAATCTTAAATTAAGTTAATTACCTAACAAGAACAATTTGATATTACTTCATTGACTACACCACTAGATGAGTCAAAGACAGACAGAAATTGTTCTTTTTTGAATTAAGGATATTAAACTTGAAATATATCAGCCTTTTAAATAAGGAATAAGATATACATTAGTTAGATTTGCATCTTTGAGTAGCATAACTTTTCTATGATTGTAATATGTCCCTTTAGTCTATCTGCCTGTTTGTCCATTTGTACTTCTGTTTTTTGCTGTATTAAAGTTTGTTGCTGCACTTTTTACGGATTGGAAAACATTGAATTTTTCCCAGAAAAAAGAGCTAAAAATTAATATATTCTGAATCATGTAATAGACTACAACCAACAAAATTTGCATCTTGGTAACAACTCTATGTAAAATTTTATTTAAAATGGATAATCTTTAATTATATTCAAGTGTTTATCATTTTTTTATGTTATTATTAATCTCAAGATATTATAAGTGGTAGGCATCATGATATATAAATAAAGAATAACACATAGTATCTTTTACAACCAGGGTATTAAAAGATTTTTTTTTCTCTCTAAAAGTTTGAAAAGTACTATATGTTATAAAATGAAGGACAGTAAAGTATCATACAGCTAAATCTGCTAGTAATTATAAGTTATATAGTAAGTTTGATACAACATACGAATTTTTTATAAGATCTCTCAATATCCTAACTGAGAAATACACACAGGATTAATTAATCTTACATAAACTTGTAATATATATCTTTAGCTATGAGAAATAATTAGATTTTATATTTTATCTATATATGTATTATTACAATACTTATAATACTTCACATAATATTTGTGCTGTTATTATCCTTATTTAAAGTAAAAATAATAAGATATATGTATTTATGTCTCTCTGTCAGTAGATAAATGACCTATATGGTTCTTCTCTGCAATGAAGATTCTAATAGGTCCAAAGAGTTTTATAAATATTTAAATATAAATTACCTCCTACCTATCAAGAGAATTTTACTTCTTCCAAAAAAATCTTTAAAAAAAACTTTTTTTTTTTAAACTTAATCCCTTTCACTTACACTCAAGTGCCACTAAAGGCTTCCTTATCATGGTTTGATAAATTTAATGTTGGTCATAAAGTCTAATAATAAATCAGATAAATTTAAATCTTTAATATGTTATTGAGAAGGTTACTTAGTTTGAGGAAGATAGCTCATATTACCGATGACAATAAAAATCCTGTATTTTGTTAAGTTTGAACCAGTATTGAAGATTTAAATCGGACACATGCCATACAAGACTATCCCATCATATAGAGTACATATAAAGATTTTAATACTTCAGTAACCGATTGGTTCTTCATTTTAAAGAAGCTTTTTACATGTCTAGGGAAGTTCTTAGGCTATTTTTCAAACCCCTTCCTACCCCTTTCTATAGCCCCTAATTGATATGGGTTCAACCTCTAGTATAGTTTATAATAAACTAACGAACGGTCACATGGAGGCTTCTTGAGTAACATTACAGAAAGGGGGTGGAAGGTTGACTATAAATTTTAGTATAATTATTAATTTTTCTTTGGAGGGTTAAGGTATCAACCTACACCAAAGTTTCATTTAAACAGGTGGACAAACATACATCATGTTACTTGTATTTGTTGTACATAATCTCTAGGTAAAAATGTATTTTTTTGCAATATGCATATTAATCTGAATGTTTTCATATTTTTGATAAAAATAGCATCATTAGTTTATGTAATTGAATTATCATATGTATATTATAAATATGAGAGGTTTTTCAGAGAGAGAGGGGACAATTGGCTGTTTATTACACTATTTCCTAAAGTTTTATAATAATGTTTTCTTTTTAGTTGGTATAACAACCTTGTTGACTTTATTTAATCTTGATTGGTTGATTCTTTCAGTTGAGTGTTTGGAAGTTTCAACCACTTATTTTAATCTACAGAATGGGTGATTTTGTATACCATTATTAGGGATGTACATCAATTTATAGGTCATTTTAAATTAATTCAAATATAGCATTCACATCATATTTCATTGTATTTATTTAGTTTAATTCAAACTTAAAAATGATTTAATCTGCATGATAAGAAATACATATTTATGTAAGCAAAAATAGAACAAGGATGAAAATATCCATAAAACGTGGTTTAACAAATCAGACATTAGAAAAAAATTAGAGTACCTCTTAAATTTTAAAGAATTAGAAACCAAAACAAACTTAGATGTATAACTGTTTTATAATAACGCTTATTAGATGAGTAGATATTATCTTAGAATCTGGGTTTTAGTCTATAACATAAAAACCAGTTTGTTTTTAACTGTTTCCAATTGTTAAAGAAATAATCCGTTCTTGTTTGAAAACAACATTTAATAACTTCCCTAACGTTTAGAAAAGCTTCGCTTTAAAAAAATAGATAGATGGATAACATACTTATTTATTTTAAATAGTATCTACTTGAAAATAAATGTATTTCTATTACACGCAGAATTACACAAAATAGTTCAATACGTTTATACCAACTTATGTTTCTTTGATTCAGTAAAAAAAGCAGCAGAGCATACAATCATTAAAGGACAAACAGATATAGTAAGTTATAGAGCAGTTGTATCATTGGTCATGGGAAAGAAAAAGAAAGAGCTAGAAGGATAAGGTGAATTGAAAATTAGAAAATTATGAATTTTTGGAAATACATTATAATAACCTACACCCCCCCAAAAAAAAAAAAATGAATATTAAATAGCTTGGACGGCCTTGTATATGACCGACGGACTAACAGACCAAGTAAGTTGTATGCTAGAAGCTCTTTCAGTACTTTATCTTTAAAAGCAGCCAAGAAAATGTTCCATAGCATTAAGGAAAGACGAACGACCAAAGAAAATTAACAGGCTGCTTCGCTACTAAAAAAAATGGTTTATGGAGGATGTTTGAATGAAAAGCAAGGTTCAATCTTTGATAAAAAAAAGGACAAGAGTGTCTATAAGAAGCTTTCCGAGGATAACAAGATGGATAATTATAGGATTAATTAAAACAAAAATATAATTTGTCATCTTCAAAAATCACTTTTGGCTTTTTATTGTAAACTTTTTGTTGTTAAATTTTAAAAAACCTTTTGATATTGTGCAAGGAACTGCATTTGCAAAAAAAAGGGGAAGAAATAATGGCAAAGGTTCAGAAATAGATAATGGAAGTATACAATTTTGCACGCAAATGGGGATAGGTTAATGGTTTATAAAACCTCATCCAGAAAAGTCGCCATGTACATTATCTTCAGTTGCTTTAAAATTAATGTTAATGAGCTTATAAATTCAACTAGAAAATACCTTAAAAGGCATTTTATTTTAAAAATACTTTTTAAGGGCACCACTACTACTACTCTAAAATTGGAAGGGTGCCGTAGCCTGTAGCGAGCATCACTTTATCAGAGTACATCAAAATCTGATGCATCATCCAAGTAATAATAAATCGATTTGTCTGAAAATTGAAAATTCTTTGGACCCTTATTATTTCTGAAGATTTACTAAATGTATAATACAAAAATATACTTTTGTTCGTGGATTTTTGTAAATAACAATGAAGAGAAAAAAAGAACAAAAATAAGTAGGGTTGAAATATTAAGAAGCAAGAAAGTGCAAAATTGTCTTTTAAATTAAATTGGTAGGAAGATCGAATTAGAAAGTGCAATTTGCTCCCTTTCATTTTATTAGTGCATCTACTTTATAAATAGCATAGGTACGTTCTTTAAAAAGTCAGTTGTCAAGATCTTAAGCCTCAGACGGACAGTCAGACAGACATCGTTCAACTTTATATTATAGATATATCTTCAGGTTCATCTGTCCTTTTTAAGGATAGTCCAATAGACAATAGATGATGTTTTTAAAAGCGAAGCTTTTCTATAATTAGGGTCGGTCCGTCCGTCCATACGTCCGTCACAAACGGATAGCTTATTTAGGTAATTTAGGCTTGTTACAATTGTCCTATCGATTTCAAACTTTACATGGTGATTCCTTTAGTAGTTAGGTACGATTTAGAAAGCGTAGCAACTCTATAATCATTACAAGAATGTCCGTACGTACATTTTAAACATGTTGATTTTCTTACTTTTTTAACAACCAATTTTTTCTGATTTTTGATAGGTTTATTCCTGGGACAACAAAGTGTACTGTTTCAAGCGAAGCAACTCTATAATCAAGTCCTAAAAATGTAAGTAGGTCCATAATCATTATCCTGTATCAAGTAGTTTTTCAACAAATTTCAACAGTTAGCCAGATCTTTTGGTACAAACAAACAGACAGACATTCTATTACTTTATTTTAAGGATAAACAATTAGATGAAAACAGTAAAAGTGTCTGACTATGACGTCAGAAAAAATTAACAATTAACCAATGAGAAGCCAGTATTCACAATGGGAAAATATATAGCGGCCTCTCATTGGTTAATTGTTAATTTTTTCTGACGTCATAGCCAGACACTTTTACTGTTTTCCAATTAGATAGTATGTATGTCTGTCTGTCTATCAGCGTGTTACATAATTTGCAATTTAAGGTGGTTAGGAACATCCCCACACCATTCCCAGAAACAGAGCCCCTAGAGGTTAGATGAGAAGCCGATAAAATCCTATGATAGAAGAGAAAATGTAATATTGCAAGACCTAGCATTTTTTGTCAATATTGTTTGTCTTCATTTTTTTCACCTAAAAAATATATTGTTAAAAGTAGTGATGGCAATCCGTCGAATTTTTAGGCCGGATTCGGATTCCGGATTCGGAATCCGGATTCTAGCAATATTTTAAAAGGATTTTGAATTTTTTAAAAATTAAGTGCTACATATGTCCTAAAAATCAATGTTCTTGGTGTTCTCAATAATTCACTTCCGAGAATCGAACCAGATTTTAAAAGATATTATATATAATTATGAAAAATCTTTGCCTTCAAAGAGGAGGAGTTGAAAGAAAAAACTCAAGAAGCTAATTCTAGCCTACCAAATAAGAATCTGGAATCCGCTATTAAAAATCGGATTCCGGATCCGGATTCCAAAATTGGCCAAAAATGATTCCGGATCCGGATTGCCAACCCTAGTTAAAAGATTAACCCATAAAAGTAACATGAAGTGTACGAGTCTACCAGATTGTCTGTCAGAGTCGAAGGATCTCACTAACCGCTGAATCTATATAGTTCTCCTTTACAATGAAGCTTCTCATAGATCCACTAAAGGTTTTTTAACTATTTTGTTGAGAAATCGACCCTAGCTGCTAATTTCATATATGTCATTATTAATATTTTATCTAATTTAAATTTTAAATGACAAAAATTAGTTTAAAACAGTTTTACAATTAACTAATTAACCAGTCAAAACAAAAGTTGTTACACTATGGTTGGTAACGTTTGTTTGTCCCAATGTCTGATTTGTAAAGCTTCGCCTCTTAATGGGTGTTGACATTCTTGTTTTGCCTATTCACTTAAGCTATAGATACATTGTTTTGTTAGAGAATCTTTCAATATTATGTAATATTGACTAATACATACTTACACAAGGCTATCACTACATCCATATATGCGAAGTACAACAAATCATATACATTGACAAGCTAAAAAATACAACGCTTTAGATATTGAAGTAATAAATAAAAAAAAAATTTAAATACAGAAACTTGTTCGAGAGATGCTTCGCTTGTATATTTTGTGTTAATATCCTGTTTTATACTGTTTTATCAAATAAAAATACGCTAAATATAGCCAAAAATGTTTGAAATAGACAAGCAAACTTTTTAGGAACTATCATTCAAGTTTTGAAATTAAATGGATAATTTTATCAAGCCTAAATTTTCGATCTGATATTGAAAAACGGGAAAATATCATTTTTTAAAAAGTTTTGCTTTTAACAATATATACATATTATATATTCTTTTGTGTTTACTAAGTGTTACTTCCTACCTAAGTATTACAGGTATTAGCACACTTACCAGAGGAGTTCTAGAGAGATTAGGTACACATAATCACAACAAGGACAAGTATGTACATAAGTAGTGCAGTAATAACAAACTATTATTAAAAAATAAGTTGGTTTAACAGTTGGCTGGTTAATCAAGAGACATGGCAATCTTTTCCTCAATAATAGTGATTGAACTTCGACGTTAGTCGATTTGGTTATTAAGATATTTTAAAGATAATTGTTCAGGGGTAAATCTTTTCCTTCCCATAATGCTGCACTACTAATGACAGAACAAGTTCTGAAACTTTAGGGGGAAGATTCATTTGTAGTCCATTGTAATATCTATTTCTTTCTGTTTTTCTATGATCTTAATGACTAGGAAACTAGGGAGAAGGAAACAAAAATATTGGCAAAAGGTGGATATTATTTTGGTCCATACATTCAAGAATATTCATTATATAAACATAGTCCCTCTTAACAGAGACATGCAGAATGGGGGGTGTAGGATGGTGTATCAACCTTCCCTGGCAAGATTAAGGGGTTGGACTTTACCCCTTGCCACCCTCTATCAAAAAAATAAATAAATAGTTGACTTTGAGGGTCCTCATTTTACTCATAAAGAAAAATTATAAACATATTGATGGTAAAAAAATGCTTATTAAGCTGCTAACATAGCATAAATATATAACTTTTTGCATACTAATATATTTGCCTCTTAAAAAATATAGATCAAATGAATATTATATTCGTAGCTATTCTATAATTATTAATCTCAGTCTTTCCGTTCGTGTGTCTGTCTGTCTGTCTTTCTTTATGTATGTATGTCTGTCCATTGCATTTATTAATGCACTTTTATAAGGTACTTTTAAAGGATTCAATATGCAAAGACATCTTAATTGGAAGTGATGATCTAATTAGTAGTGAAACAATTTTCTTCCATTAATAAAATGTTAAAAAAAAATAACTTATGTTAATATATATGATTTTATAAAGTAGTAATTTTTGTTGTCTCAAGTTAAAGATCTCGGAAACAGCTGGTCTGAATTAGTTGTATTTTTCAAAGAAGCTTTATAAGTGTCTTTGAGTTGTAGTAGGCTACGTAAATGACATCCGTCACCTTCCCCTAAAAGCTAGGGGCGAAGCAACTATTACTTTTATATAAAACAAAACATTAGTACTTACTTTAAGAATTTAATGATATTTGTACAGGATGTTTAAGCTGATTTATACAATACTATCCTTGTTTTCTGATTAAAGATTCTTATAAGATTATTTTATAATATAAAGATATCAAAAATGAGAAACTACAGTCTGCCAAAATGTCTCTAGAGAAAAAGTTAGTTTGTAAGATTATACAATTAAGAAATAAGTTTTTCTTAACTTGTTTTTCTGTCTAGTTCGTCATTATAAGAGGGCAGGGTGTGGGGTTTATTAAGCTAATTTTATTTTGCAATTCAAAATAGTTTTAGAATTTGTATCAAGTTTCAATTAGTTCTGTTCGTCATTATAAGAATATAGGAAGTGGACTTAATTAAACTAAATTATTTTTAGACAAGTAAAAATATTTTTTGCTTAACCCATTAGTGCCGAACCGGGTTTTAAAACCCGGTGCCAGAAAATGTAAAAAAAACCGGTTTTCGGCTTCATAATTGCATCATTCTCAGTATGAATCCCCCCTCTACTACCCTGGCTTTCATTTCCCCCTGGAGCAGGTAGTTTTGCTTACTTCCGTTTGCCGGTATAGATCAACAAAGTTTGAAAATCATGAAAATTCAAAATACCCCATCTAACTTTTTTGTTTTTATAGTAAAGTCGCTGATTTTTTTCGTTAAATCTAAAGTTTATTGACAAGTACATCTATTTGTGAATTCGTTTTATTTAAATTATTATTTTTTATATGATTTTTTTATCGTTTTTTTACGCCCTATATAGGCCCGGTTCGGCATTTCCATTTTGAGTCTGAAATTTTTATTACCCGGTTTCACTAATAGATCTTTTTTGACAACAACAACAAAACAGGGTTTTTTTACCCGAAATCGCCGGCTAAACACGAAATTTGAAATAAATCGCTTCGTATTATACTTGTAGCTCTTTAGATTACATGAGGTTGTGTAGTTTTCAATTACGGATCGTATCAAAGTTCTAAAAAGTGTTCATCTCACTTTTGGCATTCAAAAATTACATTTTTCGATTTTTGGTCAAAATAACCGGGTTTATACAGGTCAACCGGGTTTTAAAACTGGGGGAAAGCACCAAAAACGGGTGTTAATGCCTGGTTGGTATTTATGGCCAAGCCGAACCGGGTTTTCTTGCAACTTTCCTGTGCACGCCACTAGAGCAAAACAAAAAAATACGAATTCCGTTTTGACCATTATAAAGCTTCCCTGAAACTTACAGCTCGATCGGCCCATAAATGTGGCGCTCGGCACTAATGGGTTAAAATATCTTTTTAAATACTATTTTTTTGGCATTTAAGTTGATTTTTTTTCTTCTTGGTATTTGGTGTTCTTTTAGAGGGACAAAGTGAAAAAGAGTAGAGTAAGGAGAGAAAATTCTACATTAAAATCAGAAAGGAAGTTACTTATCGAGTAACTTTGGTGTAAGATATGAAATGAGATATAAAATAGTTGAAGATTTGAAAATAACTTTTTATGGATTAATAGTGATTATTCAAGTTGTTTATTTAACTTTTGCTGACCACAGTTGGCTGCAATACCAAAGTGTTATTGGACTGGCTGAACTTTGGAAGTAAGTAATTGATCTTTCCTTGAGAAAACTTTAAGTAATTGTTTTTCTTGTATTTTCAAGCCAGCATAATTATTCAAATGGTTTGGTGTGCGGGACAAACAAAGTTTTTTTTGCTAAGAAATGTCTTTGAAACAAATCTTTTACTTTATCAAGAAAAGTTATATTAAATAATTAAACCAGTTACTTGAGTTTTGACAGTAGTTTTTGAAATGGTACAGTTAAAAAAATTATTTTAGAAATTAGATAAGTAAAAACATATGATAATCAGTGTGTATCCATTTGTAGATTTTAACAATTTAGCTATTGCTTTACAACTCTAAGTTAAAAAAGACATCCAAGGACGTCCAAGGGGGGGGGGTAAAGTGGGGATTATCCCTCCAAATTTTTTTTCATTCCCCCCCCCCCCCTCCAAGCAAATTTTCCCCAGGGGGGTAAAAAAAAATTTGCATGCCATTTTACCAATGAATTAATATATTTTGGTAAGTAAATGTTTAATGGTAGATATAAATGTAAATATAATACAAGTTATATAGTTTTCAGATTATAGAAAGAAAATGAGTAAAAGTTGGTGAATGGTTGCCAATTTTTCCATTATTCAGCAATTGTATAAGTGTTTTAGTTAATGGATAAGTTGAATATAAATGTCAAAATTATTTGTTATATGTGTACATAAAAAATATAATTGAAGTGTAAATTTTTTTCAGTTGCATGTAATGTTCCCCTGTGCTATATTTAACAAAAACTTAAAAAATGGATTCCTAATCTGAATTCGTCTAATATATTTTATGAATAAAAATATATTATCTTTTTGTTAAACAGGCTTTGTTTAAAAACTGTTTTTGCTTAAAAAAATAAAAACATAAAGGAATGTTTATTCAAAATTTATGTTTTTACAGAAGTTTGTTATATTCCCTTGTTTATACAAATAACCTGTTCTAATTTAAATATTTTCATTAGCAAAGTAACTTCACAAATCCCTCCTGTATGTCCTACTCACTTTACTGAAATTCATGTATGTTCCTTATTTGCAAAGCATTATTTGTTTTGTTCCTATATTAAACTACAATTTGAAATAAACATTGCACTGTTAGTCATCATCCATGTTAAAGCCTAAAGGGTATTCCATGTGTCTTCTAAGTTGTACCTAGCCAATATTTATGTAAATGTAATATTATATGTCTGTCTGTCTCTCTATACTAAGATATCTTTCTAACCACTGAACCACTGAACCACCTTAATATTGAAGCTCTTCATAGGTTCTGGAAAGTGTTCTAGAAAATCACACCTAGAAATATCACCTAAAAAGTTTTTTTCTAGAAGTATCTATGGCGCATTTGACTATTTTTTCTTCTGTACTATAGATGCTTTTTCAACACAATCTATTTTATGTGGGTCCAAGCCAAGTTGGTGTAAGAGATGGTGGAAATATTAGTTTATTGTTAGAAAAATAGTTTTTGCTCACGCAAATTCAAGGAAGGGATTGTTTTGCAAAATATCCAAATATTTTGTATAAAATAATGTACATAGATTATATCTATTATAATTGTAATATCTAATTGTTTTTGATAGTGAAACAAAACAGTTTTCAAAAGTAGATTTTTTACATTTAGAGTCAGATCTTAATTTTGTCAATCTGCTAATATGTTTGTCTTCAATACAATCAATTTCAAGTTTAGTTGATGATTCCTGTAAAATTCAGGTACAATTTAGAAAGCATAACAACTAAAAGTCATTAACAGAAAGTCCATACATCTTTTCTTAACAATTAGGGACATTGTTACAAAATGTTGGTAGATTTGTAATCAGCATTCTGTAAGTAGTGTACACTAAGATTTTAGCATATTTGCTAAAATATTATTCGCTGTAAAATATACACACCAACACTAAAGGACCGAACCTTGTTGTAATGTTAAAACCAGAAAGGAAAATAATAAATCATTCTTATAGAAAAGGAATTTTTATTTATTTGCCTAATAATTCATGAAAATAACACCTACATTTCTTTAAACCAAACAAAATATTTTGCAAGAATAATTTTGCAATTTCAATAACTCTTGTTTAAACAAAGACGATCATGTCTTGAAATAGCGCATCAATTATAATATATATATAATTATTTTTGTATGGAAAGAACAGAAAGGTATAATGATATAACAATA
The DNA here is from genome assembly GCF_053477335.1 of Acartia tonsa. NCBI lineage: Eukaryota > Metazoa > Arthropoda > Copepoda > Calanoida > Acartiidae > Acartia > Acartia tonsa. The sequence continues at coordinate 40,674,694 of NC_137267.1, read as the reverse complement.
AAGAAAATATGATAAATATAAAATATCCTAATACTTATAGAGAATACTAGTGGTTGCGCCATCCTAAGACTCAAATCTAAAAGTAAAATAGCCTGAACCCATTTTAGGACCTATATAAAACTCTCCTAATATACAGAACGCAATAAGTTCAGCAGTTATTGACATCTTCAAAAAAAATCTTCAGATAAAAAATCCTTACTACTTTATATAAAAGGATCCCTAGCATTGAAAAAATTCGTAATATTAATACATTTGGTATATTTAAATTTTGATTTTAGAAAACCTAAATAGCTATTTATGTAACATTACTATTAACTGCTAGACTAAAGTCAAACTGTTTGTTAATTAACTTAAATTGTAATACCGCATTAATTAAAATATTCTTATATACAGGGTTATAGGGGTGGGCCAATGAACAATTAATTCAAATTTAGAGTTGTAGGTTAAAGGTCGTGAAAAACAGATTTATCCAAAAATTCTAAGAAGACTGCAAATTTTATCTAATTTTAAAAAAGGAAATATAAGAAAAGTTCCAAAAAAAATATTTATTTTTATGTCATAAAGAATCAAACATGCTGTAATTAATCACTAGTAAAACCGCCCATGCAATTTGTTAACCCTTATACTAAAACAACAAAACAAGTTTGGATAATGATATTAAAATATGAGGGTTTAATAGATTATTTCTAACAAAAATATCACAATAAAGTTTCCATCTATTAAATAATATTTTTGCAAAAAAAATTAATTGTTAGAACCAAAATAAGTAGTTCTAATTAATTTTGTTATCTGCTTGTGTTTGTAATGATTATATTCAATCAGATTATTATGGAGTGATTTTTTTTATCTTTTAAGTAAAATATCAATGTGTAAAGGATCCACTTGCCCCTCATAGATTAATTCTAAATGAAAAAAAAATTGCTATTACTGTTATTGACATTATATAATGAACTTAAATGTAACAGAACAAAAAGGATTAATTGAAAACGTCAATAAAAGCTAAAAAGAGAATGCGCATTAAATCAGGGATTTAAAGAGATAAGACAATGGCCGATAAATTCATAACAATTAGTGATTGAATCAATCAAAATTGAATAGAAGTTCACAAAGCTATTAAGCCAACGAATAACAGTTATTATAAAACATTGGTGGCTATTGTAATAAACAACTCAATGTCCCCTTTCTTCCTGGCATTAAATGGTCAATGAGAAAAATAGGTTTCCCACAGAAAACACCAAATAAGAATTGCTTGGATAGCCAAAACAACACAACCTTTTTCATTCAGGCGTTCTGGGCAAAAAAATGTCTGTGTGTCTATTAAGATAGCAGTAACAACTGAATTAATTTGTCAATATTGTATGGTTATATTTTATTGGTCATATTCCGGTTTTCTTGTATAAAGACTATCTATATCTAGATGATATGTTTTTTTTTAATTAGCGTCTGCGTCCCTTGCTCATATTGTCACTGTACTAGCACTAAGAAAGCATAACCTATCCAAGGACTTTAATGGGTAGGAAAATCTTAACAGACAATCAGGATTTACAATAAAAAATAAAACATTTGGCGGAATAAAAAGAGAAAATAAAGATATAGAATGAGCATTAATTATCATTTAATGAATGCTCTAATGGGATACTGGGTCAGAATATCTTTCTATCTATTTATAATAGCGTAGATTCTTTATAATTAATGTTTATCGGTACATCTTCCCATTTCTTAATTTTTTCTTTACACATTATGTTTTGAATAATTATTGTTATTTTGGTTTGTTGTGCTACTATCTATCTAATGAATAATATGAACTAATATAATAAAATAAAGTGTTAATGTGAAAATAGGCCATTAAAGGCTTAACAACAATGCTATAATCACTCATAGTGATCATACGTGAGTATAAAATTTTGTAGCAAAGCTACTCTATAATTAAATTTCTATAATGTCCCTTCCCCTCTCATGTAAAGCAGAGAGGAAAGGGACATTAAGCTGTAAATTTCACAGACACCCAAAGTTTTTTTTTATCATGTCATTGTGTTCGTTGGCTTAACAATTTGGGTACTTTATAATTCATTTTGATTTGTTTTTTTTTGAAACTGGTGTTCAAGCTTTTCAACTAATAATCCTTATATGTAAAAGGGGTAAATTGTTGAGCATCATGAAGGACGTGTATAAATTTATCGTCAAATTTCTATGCTTTGAGATCCCTACGTGTTTATAGGGTTAAATTTATCTTTTAAGTCCTCCTCACTAACTAGACCCTTGGACCAAGTGTGGGGGGGGGGGGCTTATTGTTGTGTAATAATAAAAAACAATAAACAAATGTAAATAATAATAATAACCAAATTTACCATGATCTATGACAAATTAATTACTTACTGATGAGCCAGGACTTATTTTTTTATGGAGTCAAATATTTTTTCTTGCATCATATTAAAAAAATAAACAGTTTTCCGTGGATAGAAAAATAAAAAAGCAATAAATCATTATAATAGAGTATTAGGGTGTCTGTCTTAACTAAAAAAATCTCACTAACCACAGAACCGTTATAGTTCTCCTTTACTATGTAGCTTCTCATAGGTCCTGGGAAGGTTAATAGCTATTTTGGGGGAGTGTAACGTCACCCTCCCAAAAGAAATTGCAAAAAAAGAAACATAACTAACCACATCTAGCGGCAAAAAGTAAGGCAGTAATAACAAGCTATACATTTTTTATACTCACTAATCTACAAGAGGGGCCAGTTTGTGTATCATTATTGGGGATGTACATCAAATTATAGGTTATTGTCTTGTCTCCTTAGAATCATATTGTATCGTGATTGGGTTGTACAAATTGAACTATATTTTTTTTATCACCATAACTTTTAAATACATAAGGAGTAATTATGTTTATCATAATTTGGGGGTTACATAAAGTTATCGTCCATAGACCTATCCCTTAAGATCCCTGAAACTAACCAAATTTGATTGAAAATGAGTTGGAAGTTTACATTCAAATTTGGTTTAATTTATGGGTTATGGGATAGGACAATGGATTTTAAATTTACCCCCGCATCCTCCCATTTCCTACTAACCCTTATATTTGATATTTTAGCAGTGATTATAGATTAGTTTTACTGTCATTGACCCTTTCTTCCCTGACTTTTATTCACTTTCAATCTCTCTCTCTCTCTCTCTCTCTCTCTCTCTCTCTCTCTCTCTCTCTCTCTCTCTATCTATCAATCATTTATGTATGTTTTGAAATCCAGAGCATTATTAAAAACAACACATTTTTGGAGCATTGAAAGAAAATAAAGTAGCGGGTTTCGTTGTATTTTTACAGTAGGGTTAGAGCCTTCCCGAGGGGCTAGAAATAGGAGAAAAGCTACTATGAAAACACGTAGACCTTAAATCTAAATATCAGTCTTGGTCAGGTTTTTGTCTATTTTGCTGAGAGTTAGAGTTAATACAGAATGCAATGAAAAATTTATGGGTATTGCATTAAAAATATGCTCTTATAAAATACATTGAATATTTGGCAATTAAGAAACACCCCTCTCTAAAGTTTAAAACTTGTGGTTCCTGTAATCCAAGGTCATTTAAGCCAAGGTGTCCACTCAAATCAGCACATGTTTCAAAATATCAGAATACATGGATCTTAGGGAATAAGGCAATATAAAATTAATTGTTATCCATATCCAATAATGATAATCGAATTACCCCTTCTGTAGATGAAAATTGTTGGATACTTTTAAAGAAACAAATCAAGTACCCAAAGTCTAAAAGCAAACAAATAAGTAATTATGTTTATAAAACTTTGGGTACTAGTCTAATCTATAATTACCCTTCCCTCCCTGCCATGTATCATACATTATCAGAATCAATGGATCTTAAGGGATAAGACTTGAGACGATATATATTAATGTACATACCTAATGATGGTTGTCAAATTACTGTAGATCAAAATTGTTGGACACTTTTGAACCTACAAATCAAGTATTAAAAGTTTTAAACCAAACCAATAGGAAATCATTTTTTTAAAACTTTGGGCACCAGTATAATACTGGCAAATATGAAAGACTATGTGTATGTGATAATTTGCGACAATGAATGCACACCCCCAAGCCACACTTTATTTATGCATAAGCATCCTTAACATAAACAAGCAAGTACATTTATGTCCATTAGCAGAGCAGCATAGCGGTAAGAAAGCTTAATAAATTAAGATAAGCCAAAAATCAGCCATGTGACGTCACAAAAATGACAAATAGGAGGAGAAGTAGGAAACCTTTAATAAAGAGATGATTTTTGAGACACTTTGTAAAGTTACAACTTTTAATAATAATTTTTCAAATCTGACAGTAAGAAAAAAAATTAGTGTTTTTTTGTTTGTTTAGTTTAGTCGGATTAACGGGCATTTCTTGATTGTACATCAGCTTTGATACAACTAAACTTATGTCTGTCTGTCTGTCCGTCGGTAATGTTGCCGATTTTTAGATTTAGATGAGCAGATAATTCACTTACCTTTACTCACTAAAAGGTAAAAATTAAATTCTTTTAAAATTTATTTTTGTTTTTCTTTTTAAAACTCTATAAATGTTTGGCTTTATATTTTGCTTATATAATTTCTTATAGCATCACTATTATTAAACGTTAAAATACGCTTTATGAAAGATAATAATCTTTGTTATTACAAAAAAAACATTAACGCATATTGTTCTAAACTTCTTTTAAAAGATTAAACAGATTATATTTTATCATTATTAAATTCGACAATTTGGGCAACTACACTTATATCAAATGTGGTCCAAAAAAATCTTCTAAATGATTAAGTTATGTCAAAAAAAAAGGTTTCGAGAGCCCCGCAGAATTAAGACCCCCTAGATGTTAGAAACAAGTTTTTTTGTAATCAAAAAAGTTGGCCGTTTTGTTTGGTCCACTCGACATTTGTAGGGAATGTACTAAAGATTCTACAAACTTGAAGTTATATCTTTTCACTAAGTTAAGGTTTGTTGTTTAAGACAAGAACAAAATAGATAAACCATATCAATATAAAAACGTCATATCTAATAATACCAGATATGAAATTGATATGATCATCGACATTTATGTCCATACACTGCAATTGAAAAAGCATGTATAGCATCGTATTACAGACGATTTTCCGAGAAAATTAAAATAATAATTAATATAAATTTTGTCAACTTAAGGCTATGGTCAATTGGGGTCCCTTAAAATTGTTCATTTTTATATTCGCGAAAAGCTGTCTATAATACGACGCGATAAATGACTATTAGAATTTTGAAAAGGCATTGTCGACAAATAACTTTAAGCAATTAAAGAGGGTTATTTTTTCAAAAATTATAATTTACTGTTACGGACATACAACCTATAAATATATATATATTCATTTTATCATCGCTACTAAAAACTATTTCCAATAAACACTAATATTCAAGATTATTACAGATTTAAAGATAAACAGAATAGTTTTTAATCGCATCGTATCATAGACAGCTTTCCGTGGATATCAAGACACCAGTTTTAATAGCCCAATTGCTTTCCGCAGATAGTAAAATAAAAAATTATAAAATTTTGTTAGCCCTGAGTTACCAAAGTCCCGGGATAACAAAATTGAGATCATTTTTATGATTTTTATTTTCATATTAGTTGAAAATTGTCTTTCAACATGATTTTTCAGTATGTATGAGAACCGGTTCTAATCCAGCGGATATTAATCGGTTTTGAAGCCATAAATGAAAAAGATATATAGAATATTAATCAATAAATAAAAGATGATAGATAGATAAGACAAGTAAAAATAGATAGATAGATAGAACTGTCAAGTCAATGTTATTACACGAGATTTTTTTCACTTTTCTTATTTTCATATTTTTCCATCACTCAAAATAATATTCTAAACACACAATATGTTAATTTAAAACCTTTAACATCCATGACAGCTTGGGGCCAACATAATTCTGGTTTCTTGATACCTTTATCGGTCCTATAATACAGTTATGGTTAGCTGACATTTGTTTAAATGACATATCTCTGACACTATTTGATGTATTTGTTAAATATTTGTATTACATAGTGTGTGTCATGGATGAATATTAGGAACTAAGATTAGTCCAGTGTTTGTTGGTGAGAATATTCCGTCATTTCCTCAAAGCATATCACCTCTCTCATATTCCTCTTTCTCTCTCTCTCAAAGTATATCACCTCTCTCATATTCCTATCTCTCTCTCTATGCCCCCCTTCCTCTCTATCTCTCATTCTCTCTCAAAGCATATCACCTCACTTGTATTCCTCTTTCTTCTCTCTCTATACCCCTTTTTCTCTCTCTCATTCTCTCTCACTGTATATCACCTCTCTCATATTCCTATCTCTCTCTCTATGCCCCCCTCCCTCTCTATCTCTCATTCTCTCTCAAAGTATATCACCTCTCTCATATTCCTATCTCTCTCTCTATGCCCCCCTCCCTCTCTATCTCTCATTCTCTCTCAAAGCATATCACCTCACTTGTATTCCTCTTTCTTCTCTCTCTCTATACCCCTCTTTCTCTCTCTCATTCTCTCTCAAAGCATATCACCTCTCTTATATTACTCTCTCTCTCTCTATGCCCCTCCCTCTCTCTCTCTATATATATATATGCCCCTCTCCCTCTATCTCTTTCTCTATACCCCTTTCTCTCTCTTCCCCCCTTCCTTCCCCTCTCTCTTTCTTCTCTCTGTCTCACACTCTCTCTCTCTTTCTCATCTCTAATTTTCTCTATTTAAGCCTCTTTCTCTCTTTCAACAAATCATCTGATCACCCCAACTCTTCTGAGTCTCTATAAGTTTGTTCTGTCAATTTCTCTCTAAGCATCTCTTTCTCTCTACTAAATATTCCTTATCTTTCTTACTCTCTTTCCTATACTATAACTTTGTCCCCCTTTAAATGTATCTCTATGATTAGTTAAAGGCCTTTTTGAGTTCTCTAGCTATCTCTCTCTGTCTCTCCTTTTGGTATAGTATCACAACTCTAAGAGGCTTTCAAAGCTCTTATACAAAAGGCCTCTTTCTCTCTTTCTTTTTCATACTCTCTTTCTCTCTCTCTCTCCCTCTCTCTCTCTCTCTCTCTCTCTCTCTCTCTCCCCCTCTCTCTCTCTCTCTCTCTCTCTCTCTCTCTCTCTCTCTCTCTCTTATCTCTCTCTTTCTTTTCTATTTATCTATCTATGTTACTCAGGCCTGAGTATTATATAGGATGCTATTCTCTAGGACAATGCAGGGATAGGACATTAGATGGTAAATTAATATTCATGAAATTTCAATGTTATGCATTTCTGCCTTTGATTACACCTAAGATTTGAGAAATAATAGGTGGTTGAATTATTGTTCTTTTTATTCTTGGCCTATAATCTCAGATACATGGAGACTTACAATACAGGTTTTTATTTAAAATAATACTATAATATAAACAAGAGCTGGATCTTTAAATCGTTTATAGGTGATTTAAACCGGGGCGATTCATTCAGCGCGCCATCAAATTATTAAATACCAATCTTTAAATTGAAATGGCATGGGCGATTCAGCGCGGTCAGTTGCGCCGAACCGGTTCGGCAATGGTACTCAACTAGTGGCATTGCCGCGCTAAATCGGGGTGATTCATATTTAATAAATAAATATTTTTTTAAAATTAGTTTAATATTTTATTGCAAAACTATCGTGAAAACATTTTATAGTTATTTTTAAAATAAATTTTATATTTTTTTATATAAAACACCGTACTGACCCAGTTTAAGTTAAAAAATTGTATCGGCACGTATCGATATTTTAGTGAGTGCGCAGGGGATTTAACAACACCGCGCCGAAAATCTTATAAAAATCCATGTTTTATAGGCGCGCTGTGGCTAACCACCAGCGCACCTACGGTTCACCTCTGAATCGCCCCGATTCAGCGCACTATAAAAACGATTTAAAGATCCAGCTCAGGATGAAAACATCCTGAGCAAAGCACCAAAAATGGGGGTTGATCAGGCAACGTCAGTTATTTATATTTGAGGTGGGTTAGGAGGGGTAAGTCTACCTCCGCCCTAATTTTGTTTTAACCCTTAACGGTCGGGGGGGGGGGGCGTTGAACGCCCCCCCATCCGGTTTTTTCTATCTCATTTTCTGTGTGTGAAAGATAAAGAGCCCAAACTGCTTGACTTTTTAAGTATGGGTATGACACACAACTGAGAGTTGGAATTTTTTGAATATCTCCATCCTGGCGGGCACAGGATGCCAGCAAACCTGGCAGGGTCATCCAGGTAAAGAGCAAAAATATTTTTTTGACTAAAACAAAGCATTTTATCATACTAAAATACTAAAAAATCCTCTAGTAGTACATCCTTATATGAAATACAGGTGTTCAAGTCACTTTCAGGTTCCAGGTATGATCCTGCAGGTCCTGATCCTCCAGGTCTCCAGAAATCTTTAAAAGGCTCCTGTGGCCGCAATTTTTGACTTAGAGACTTCAAATTTTAAACTTAAGCTTTTCTTACATGTCTACAAAACGCATTAAAATTTCATGAAGATCCGCCGCCGTTTTCCCGCCGACCGCCGACTGCGGCGGCTGGCAGCTGCCAAGTACAGCTGCGGCCGCTGAAATTTATATTTTGATATTTCTAATGTAAAATTTACATAAAAATAAACATTTTCTGGGAAAAAATTTTTCTTCTAGCTTCAAAAATAAGAAAATTACAGCCGTTTGAAATTTTTAAACAAAAAAAGACCTAAAACAAAGGTTGTTAAATAAAAGGGTAAAGGAAGCGAAAATTGACTTAGACTTATAAAAGGTCGGAAATTCATTATCAAACAGGGGACTTGCACAAAAAAATTTAGCCCTCTAGCTTTAATAGGAACTGAGATAATTAGGGGGGGCGTTGAACGCCCTCCCCCCGACCGATTAAGGTGCGGCAAGGGGCCCGACTGTAAAGGGTTAAATAAATTAAGGGTGAGGGGAATTATTTCTAGGCACTATTTTTCCTTGGAGTGGTGGTGATATCCTCCCTTAAAATAGCTATAAACCTTCCCAGGACCTATAAGTGGCTACTGTAAAGCGAGCCATGTCGGTTCAACGGTTAGCAAGATCCTTTGATACAAGCAGGCAAATTACAGCCAGACCACAGACAGAGAGACATCATGTTACTTAATTATAAGATCTATCTATGTATCTATATTTCACCCTAATAATAATAAAGCTAAAATATATGTTTAGCTGAATGAGCAGAAATGTCGCATCCACTTATTATGATCCCAGGGATTTAGCCACAGATCTTAAGGGATAAGACAATGGGGGATAAATTGATGTACAGTAGGGCGGGTTCATATCGGAATTAGACAAAGAGGGGATATGCAACAGATAAAATTAACCTTAAAAACATTTCTGCCCGAAAAAGAATTTTAAAAAATTGAGTTTTAGAACGCGACCACTAAAAAATATATTTCATTACTTATTAGTATGCAAAGACGACATTTAAAATTTTTTTGAATCAGAACTATGGCTTCATGGTGCTCCCTGGAAAGGCCTTGAGGAGCTGAATCAGAAACTTTTGTCCGTTTCAAAATATCTCGTTCCTAGCCTTAGAAATCACTAAAAAACCACAATTTTTTAAGGTTTATTGAGAATTGTCTAATTTGTAGAGGATTTTTAGATTTTCTCAGAAAAGGAACGAGATTTTTTAAAACGGTCAATAGTTCCTGATTCTACTCCTCAATGCCTTTCCTGGGAGCACCATAAAGCCATAGTTCTGATTTTAAAAAAATTGACTCCTATATACAAATAGCTAGTCAATTGAATGTCTGGTCGTCAGCGGTTTTAAGACTTAGAATAAATTTTAAATCATCCAGAGGTGTATTATACTCATACAAATCATTTGCAGATCCCTGCTTTGGCCTCAGAAAAAAAAATGTCCAAAATCGACCCACCCTAATGTACAGTACAAAATTGTTATACACAAAATTACCTCAGTCTGTAGATTAAGATTATTTTTAAATAGTATACCTTAATCAGGATTTACTGAAAAATCGCATAGTTTTAAAGTGAACGACTCAGTGAAAGTCCTACGTCCCCCCCCCCCTTCCAATAATCTAGAAGCCTTACTTCTCTATGATGAGTATAACCGTTTTTGGACCTTTAATAAGCTTCACTGTAAAAAGAGTCCTATAGTTATTGTTACAAGACAGATGGATTGACACCCTGTTACAAATTATGCAAGTCTGCGCCCTTGTATTTAGGGTTTTAGTAACCGAAGAGGAAAATCTAGACAGGAAAATAGCCTAAAACTATCCTAAGACTTCTAAAAAATGAAATATCCTATACCCATCCTAATGCCTTTGTGAAGATTCCCTTAAATCTTTAACTAATACATTTGGGTAGTTCTTGAAATCTTAATCTACAGATTAATAAACCCTACAATATTTCTACGATCTCTCCACTGACAAAAAAAAACACTAATATTGTATTTTAAAGTTAAAATTCGGATCCTAACAAAAGTTAGAAATAGACGGTCAACTTCATATTCCACCCCCCCCCCCCCCCCCAGGACCTCTAGGGGAGTAGCCAATAGTTAAACTTAAAAAGTAAAATGCATCAAATTTAGAATTTATTTGAGAGAAAAAAAAATCACAATTCAAAGAGAAGAAAAGAAACTATTTTTCAATTTTCTTCCTCAATACTCTATGTATGTATAGTGTATATAGATATACTAGAGTTGGCTCGATATAATTATCTCCCTATTGGCTAGTTTTCTATATACATATCTATTTCTCAATAAATCTATTTTCCTCACCCGGCATTACTATCTAAAAGAAAGTAAATATTTAATAATCTAAATGATTTTAAAAAGATTTTTAAATTATATTTTTTCTTTACATTACCATCACCAAAGGGTTAATGATGATGATTACAATTTTAGTTTAATATTTGAACACACAAAGTGTCGCCACAATCGAATTCTTTTAAAACAGAGTTTTCTTACATTTATTATTTTATAAATTTAAATTTTCTTTTTTATGATTAGAAATTAAATACATTGATATAAGGTAAATAGCAACATGAAATTAAAAAAAGGAATTTATTTTTAATAAAGTAAAATAATGGGTCTTATCGTTCTGGGCAATGAGAGTTTATTATGGATTATTGGAGCACTATGAGTTTTATACACAATATGTTTGGAAGATTCGAGCTCGATTATAGACGTTTATTTCCTATATAGATCTGTCATGGATCTTGATGCAATACCGCAGGCCGTTTTGTACATGTTAAAAATTGGAAGATTTCATTAAATAAAAGTAATCGCAAATATACTTAGTAAATAATCAACCTTTAAACAAGGATAGTAACGTCCTATAGTAGCAAACGTGTTGAAAAGAAAACCGAAAGTTTAAGATTACAGACAAAAAATGGAGGACATGTGTAAAAATACAAAACCATTCAATGGACTTTCCCTCAAAAAATAATGAAAATTTTACTTTAAATTTCAACATTCTATCGCCAAAACGTATCAGACGGACAATTGAAATTTTAGAACAGCTACTTACATATGTAGTACCTACTGGCAATGATTTTAGAGTTGCTATGATTTATAAGTTATTCTTTACTGAAACAGGAACCATGATGCAAAGTTTGAAATCGATAGAACAATTCTAACATGTCTAAATCAATTATATCCTTTACATACATACTTACAGACGGACGTACAGAATGTATTTATAGAAAAGCTTTGCTTTACATAATCATAGAAAAGTTTTAATAATAACAGTTGTTATAAAATCTAAGCTTATATAAACAATGATAAAATAACACTAAGCTTTTTGGATGATTATGTCAAAAATCATTGAAAATGACATAATAATATTGAATTTTTGTTTCAAGAATATATTTCCAAAGCTGTACTGAAATTACATTTAAAATTATTCGTTTTATCCTTTTTTTCAATGAAATTAATTTATTCTTTAGATTATTTTGCAGGAATCCATATTCAATTTTCTTTCAGTTTAATTTATTGTATCCAATAAAATCTCTTCAACAGCTATTGTTAAGTTTAATGGTACACTGACAAACGTCCTACTACGACAAACGTCCTAATTCGACAAACCTCCTAATGCGACAAACCTCCTAATACGACAAACCTCCTAAACGACAAACCTCCTGAACGACAAACGTTCTAAAGGACAATCCTCCTAATGCGACCTAATTTTTTTTTTTAGAAATTAAAGGTCGAATTTTGTAATGCAAGGATGTATTTGGTTCGAAACATTGCCATTTGATAGTCAACACAGACTTTGCGAAAACTGTCGGACGGATTTTTAAATTTCAGCCTGAGTACAAAGTTATTCAAGAAATAAAATTCTATTTTGAATTAGGTCCGCGTGTATTGTATTTTGGATTTATTGTTCAACTTTTTAACACTTGCACTGGTGGATTTTTTCCTCAAATTTTGAAAGATTTTTTTTATTTAATAACTTTTGAAAAATTTTAGGACGTTTTATTAAGAAATGTCGCATTAGGATGTTTGTCCCTTTAGGAGGTTTGTCGCATTAGGAGGTTTGTCGCGTTAGGATAATTGTGGCATGATGAGGTTTAGGACGCTTGTCCCTTTAGGAGGTTTGTCAGTGTACCAGTTTAATCAATCTAAGGTTAGGTTGATGAACAAGGACTATATTTGTGCATAAATAGCTCATTAGTATGGTATTAGTATGGTATGGTTTTTTATCTGCAATAAGATCTCAATAACTACTGAATCGCTGTAGTTCTCTTGTTTAGGCAAGCTTCACATAGATACTTTAGAACCAGTTTTCAGCTATAATGATAAATCTTTTATATAATCCCATTACAGACAATGTTTAACGAATATAATGTAAAAATCAAAAGATTAATTACAGTTTTGTTAGCCTACACCTTCGGCCTGTCAGGTCTAACAAAACTGGTTTTAATCTAAAATTCTTCATTTTAATAGCCGCGGAAAGCTGTCTATAATACGGTGCGAAAAATAACTAAGCATATTCTTTTAAAGTCCAGTATGGAAAAGCGTTGCCTTTAAAAAAAAATAGGTCTTTAATTTAAAAAAAAATGTAAAAGCATTTTTCATTCGTTTAAAATCTTTTTGAATTTTAAAGAACTTTATTTTCTTTTAACACGGGATTTTAAATTTGTGAGATTAGAAAATGCATAAAAAATGCAAAATTCAGACTCACATCTTTTTAAATAGAGAATCCCACAGGGATCTTAAGGGATAACAATAGACGATAAATTGATTGACATCCTCAATGATTAATTAAAAGAATTTTCCTTCTGTAGACTAAATTTAATGGTTAAAAATTTTGGACTTTTAAATAAAAAGTACCCAACGTTTTAAGCTAATGAATAAGGAAACATATTTTTAAAAAGAAAGATTGGGTTCTAGTATAAAATTAAAGTCCAATATTCCCTACCTCCCTGGATATCCAAGACTTAGATTTCTCTAATTATTCACTAATTAATGTAAATTGTAAAAAAATAATTTATTTTCTCGTATTCATTCGAATCCGGTGGAGAGGAACCGGTTCTCAACCATACAAAAAAAAAACTATGTCTAGCATCGTATTACATCCAGCTTTCTACGATTATAAAAATGTACAATCATAAGATTAAAAACAGGTTTTTAAGCCCGTGCCTTCGGCACCTCGGGGCTAAAACACTGGTTTTAATCTTATAATTGCACATTCTATATCCGCGGACAGCTGTTTATAATACGATGCGAGAAATATCTATTCTTCAATTTAATTCATTATTCACTCTTAGAGTTTTCCATTTTCTTAAATTTTATTTTAGTTTATTAATGACTTTGCCCCTAGCATTCACGAGTAGCTCTATGAAAGGGGTATAAAGTTATCTCCAATTTATATTTTTAGAGGGGGGGGGGCAGTCTTTTCGTACTAGCAGTCTATCGTCGGAATTTTTAGTACATATTGAATAGGGTGGGTTCATATCGGAATTAGACAAAGCGGGGATATGCAACAGATAAAATTAACCTTAAAAACATTTCTGACCGAAAAAGAATTTTAAAAAATTGAGTTTTAGAACACGACCACTTAAAAATATAATTCATTACTTATTAGTATGCAAAGACGACATTAAACATTTTTTTTGAATCAGAACTATGGCTTCATGGTGCTCCCTGGAAAGGCCTTGAGGAGCTGAATCAGGAACTTTTGTCCGTTTCAAAATATCTCGTTCCTAGCCTTAGAAATCACTAAAAAAAAAAAAAAAATTTAAGGTTTATTGAGAATTGTCCAATTTGTAGAGGTTTTTTAGATTTTCTCAGGCTAGGAACGAGATTTTTTGAAACGGACAAAAGTTCCTGACTCAGCTCCTCAAGGCCTTTCCAGGGAGCACCATGAAGCCCTAGTTCTGATTCAATAAATTTTTGACTCCCATTTACAAATAGCTATACAATTGAATGTCTGGTCGTCAGCGGTTTTAAGACTTAGGATAAATTTTAAATCATCCAGAGGTGTATTATATCTATATAAATTGAGTGCAGATCCCCGCTTTGGCCTCAGAAAAAAAATGTCCAAAATCGACCCACCCTAATATTGAAACAAAAAAAATATTAGAATTTAATATCTATGGTGTTTAGAACATCTTTAAATGCAAAAGCAATAGCTTCTTACATTTTTATGAATTTAAGGTTTTTAAATGAAAATTACATAGAAAAATTATAATTAAAAACAGAAACAGCTGTAAAATTATCAGATTGCTATGGGAAACCATATTTCATATTTAGATACAACTGTCTTTCAAATCTTATACTTTTCTTATACTTATACTCTTTTCTTGGCTAGACTTAATGCAGTTGGATAGGTAGCAATTTCTCTCCAAAAACACCGTGGACCATTCAACACCACCCCCCGTCCCCTCAAGGATAGTATACAAAAATATATTTTTGAGAGGTTGAATGAGTCGTTTTGTTGAAGATTATTGATTATATGGCAAAGAATTATACATTTTCATTTATTAACTTTGTATTTTTAAAGCATCTAGATGTTTATGTATTAGTCTAGAAAGATCTTGAACAACAGGACTGATAGGTTTGCAATTTTCAGGAAATCTTAGAAAAACTTATTGATTAGGAGGTTGAGGGGTGAGGATGGGGAAAAAAGAAGAAAAAAATTCCCATATACCAGACAGGAGAAAAAAACTATTTACATATGAGGGGAGGGGTGGGGGTTACAATTCACGTTGGAGAGATATTGGCGCTGTGTTTGATAAGAAGAAGTATATTTGAACATTTACTTTTCTTGAGTAAGTGTATTACAGAGTGTGTGTTAGGTATTTAAAAAATAACAAGTATAAAAATATTTGCTAGCAAGCTCTTTAATATCCTTTTTAAGACATTTTTATATGAAACTTAAGATATCAACCACTGAACTTAGGTTCCTTATTATAAAGTAAGATTCACATAGATTCTGTTTCGAGGGTTTTGAGCAATTTTAAGCTATTCTAGGTGCTAGGGGCGTAACCTCAAGTTAATTATAAAGGATGAGATTAAATGTTGCTTTATCCTCAAATCAGTCACACAAATTTAAAATAAAAAGTGGGGGCGGGTAATCTTTCGTTTCTTAGTATTATACCCTAGATTAGGTTACATCTTCGGTGGTTAGCGATATCTTGAAGGACAGACAAAAACGGGTATAGTCCCTTTCGTAACATCGGACCTAACGGGGCGATTCTTCGTATTTTTCACAGTAGCTTTTCTCCTATTTCTAGCCCCTGCGGGGGGCTCTAACCCTGCGGGGCCAATTACCTAACCCTGTGGGGCAATCACCTAACCCAATATAACCTAACCTAACCTAAAATAAGCTATAAAAAGCCATTTTAAAAATACGACGAATAGCCACTTATGGGGCGATGTTACGAAAGGGACTATTCCTACAAAAACACTTACTACTTTATATAACATGGCTGACATAATATCGATAGGATATTTTCAAGGCACTTAATTGACATTTACTGCTGTTCACTGTCTGGCTTTAATTAAAGTGGTCATCGAAATAACGACACTCTAATGGCATTGACAATATACTTATTGTAATATGATTTATACTATATGCTGAGCCCCTAGCACCTAGGTGCACATTATTAAAAGTGGTACGAAGGAGATTTAAAAATAGCCCAAAACCATCCCAAAGCTTTATGTTATAGGATAAATTTTTGCAGTGTTTTTGTAACACACATACGAACGTATTGAGAAAACGATTATAGAAAGGCTACGCTTTAAAACTCGAACACATATTTTTTTTCTGTAGATTATCTATCTATTTTTGGCTTATATTTGTTTATAAATTCTCTTCGTTGAACCATGAAAATGTTTCTAGAAAAACAAACAAACCCCGGCTGTGGAATAGAAAATTCTTACAATTTCCCCGTTTTTTTCATTAAAAAATTATACCCCCACCCCCCTTAATGAAAGATAGAGCATCAAAAATAAGATAAACAAGGATGACAACTTCCATAAATGCGAAGCTCTTAAATCATTAGATAGAACAAGCATAAAAACTTGTAGAAAGTCGAAACTTAATAAATGCAAAATATCAATTTTAAGTATAAACAAAAATGTTTATAAACTTCTAGCAGAATTCAAGTATGTAAGGACATACTTCTTTCCTTTTGAGATTTGATTATAGAAATACTTCGCTTAGAATAGTGTATCGTGTTGTCTTAGGAATAATGGTTAAAAAAATAGATCAAGAGGTTAATTATATCATACAAAAATTGTTGTCAAAAACTTAAAACCTTCAACCCATCTCCTCCGAGGGCAAATACCTTCCAAACAATCTAAAATTTTTAATTTAAAAGTCCACAACAAAAGAGAAAAAGTAGAATTTTTTAAAGAGGTTGGATATTATTTGGTGTATAGAGCGCAGAGTTTTCCCTTCCTTCCTGGAAGCTTATTTACACAAAATACACCAAAACCACTAAAATGTTACAGAAACTAGAACAAAAATATACATTAAAATTCAGTCTGACAAACGAACATTAAATAGCTTGGAAAATTTTTGTTGTTAATTAATCGCTTAAAATGAATATTCTGATACGAATGCATAGTTTATAACACTGAGCATAGCAAATATTTGTCCTGGGAATCTCTATAAGAAATTTGCTGAAAAACAGCTAGAAAAAAAATAAGTGGTTTCAGTGCTTTTTGTTAAAAAAAGCTGCACGCTTTTTAGAATTGAACATCATTATTACTACATTGTTTAAGATTTGAAATTGATAGGACGATTATAACATTCATAAATTGGGACACAATACAATCTGTCCCGATTTTGTATTACTTTTGCGGAACATGATTGCAGTTACGTCATATTTTTCTTTCCCGAAAAAGGGAAGGGGAGAAGAAAAAAGAGATGGAAGAAAAGTGGGTTTTCCCCATCTCTTTTGAAGAGATTTTCTTCCCCCCTTTCCTTTTTCGTTAAAGAAAAATATGACGTAACTGCAATCATGTTCCGCAAAAGTAATACAAAATCGGGACAGATTGTATTGTGTCATAAATTGGCATTAAGGTGTATATATTACAGACAAACGGATACAGCCTTATGTAGAAAAGCAATGCTTTCTTAAAAGTAGGTTAGATCTTATGTTGCATAACATTTCTTCTAATTATTGACACAGTAAACATTTAATATTTCCTCAAAATAAGAACATGATTAATAATTTGCAATTTATTTAGATATATTAATGCCTATTTTCCCTGAAGGAGAAGGGCTAAGTCATTTCATAGCCCATAAAAAGGTCACTGTAAAGCTAATCTAAAAAGCATTTTTTTGTTAACAGTAAATGTAATCTAAAAGAAGAACAATTTTCTAATAAAATAGTAATGGAGAAATAAACAAATAACAATAAAGAAAATTAAAGTTCAGAAATTCAGCTCATCATGCCAGGATCTATAGAAAGCTTCCCAAAAATGAAGAACTAAATTTGTTAGGTGATAAGCTAACCAACTGTCATATAAAACAACCTTTTAATAAAAGTCCCCAAATTTGTTTAGCA
This sequence comes from Acartia tonsa, assembly GCF_053477335.1. Taxonomy (NCBI): domain Eukaryota; kingdom Metazoa; phylum Arthropoda; class Copepoda; order Calanoida; family Acartiidae; genus Acartia; species Acartia tonsa. The sequence goes on along the minus strand of NC_137267.1, from coordinate 40,656,659 downwards.
AATGAATGAAAAACGGAATTATAAAATTTTGAGAATTTTTGCAATAAACAGTCCAATGTCCCCTCCATTCCCAACTATATACAGTAGCACTGCTACTAATAGAGCACAAAAACCAGAATATAAACTGCTGAAAAAGAACTAGTGTCAACAATAAAAGAAATTAGGCTAAACATGCAAAAGGATAATCAACACCCCAAAAATCAATTTAACATATCATTTTTTTTTGTAGCGCAGCTACTGGATAATTTGCTTTGTATGTTCGTCTGCATTTCTTGGGAAGATTTAATAACTAAGTGTGGTGTCCTTAGATGAAATTTGATTTTCTCTGCTGCTACAATAACTATAAGTGCAAAATTCCTCTTTAAGATTTCTTAAGATGACCGATTAATATCTACACATAAACATTCTCCTTCATTCTGCTGGCTATTGGATCTTAAAGTTTAAGACATTGATACGTTGAAACAAATCCTCCATTATGCTAAATTACTCCTTCTATAGATAAGAATAATTGCTTTAAAAGATTGGACCAATTTTTGTACTAACAAATCAAAATTTAATTGAAGTAACCAAAGTTTTTAAACCCGCGATTGTGGCTCAACGCGTAGCGCATACTCCACGTCTAAACTAAAGACGTTAAAAATTGGTGAATAATGCTGCTATGTCAGGTGCGCGACATAATTAGTAAGAGTAGGGGGAATGCCTTGGCCCATAAACAGGTGCAACTCACTACCATGCACAGGACTTATCAGACAAAGGTCGTGCAATCAAAGGGTTGTTTGTCTAATGGATGTTATTTAACCTAATATGCTTGGGTGTTAGAATATCGAATCCTTACGAGTTTATAGTAATGGTAACCAAAGTTTTGAAGCAAACTATTGACAAAAGTGTTTATAAAACCTAGGTACCATTGTAATTTAATTATAAACTGCGCTACTACTTTAAGTTATCGTTTTAGTTATGATATAATATAGGTAATTTATATTACAAAGCAAACTAACTTATTATTTAAGGCATGAAAAAAACATTTAAAGTGTTTTTTCATGGTTTAAAATCTTAGTCAATAGAATCGCAGCTACTCTATGATTAAATTCATTTAAACTAAAAGACGTCATACTGGCCCACCATTGGTAATTTAGTCCTTCCTATCCAGTGAAGTTGCAGACCAGTAAACCATATTTTTAGAGTAACTATGCCATTAAAAACCAACAAGTAAGTAAACGTAAAAAGTGGAATGTAGGTTTCTATAATTAATTATGTTGTCTAATTAATACAGGGATGCAGAGATATGTAAATGGAAGAAAAATGTTATTATTCCAGGGGCCGTGTTTCATACTTTTAATAAATTTTTAAAAATGTCGAAATTTGAGTATTTTGATGGGGTAAACACGATGTAAAAAGGTTTATTATATGTATTCAAAAGGGATTGGGTCTATATTAAAAAAAATATTATACTTGTATGCCAGAATCCTGATCCCTTGTCCCTGAGTAATACCAGTAAAATATGTAATAAGAATAAAAAGATATTTTTCTCGTATTCATTCGAATCCGGTGGATAAGAACCGGTTTTCATCCATACGAAAAAACTATGTCTAACATCGTATTATATCCAGCTTTCTACGAATATAAAAATGTACTTCAACACTTCGGGGCTAAAAAACTGGTTTTAATTGTACATTCTATATCCGCGGAAAGCTGTTTATAATACGATGCGAGAAAGGTTTTTCTGTTCAGTGAAGATTCAGATATGTCTTGTGGTTGTTATAGACTCTTTTTTCTTCTTTAAAGCAAAGACTATTTTAGCTTCAGAGTAATAGTTATTTCTCGCATCGTATTATAAACAGCTTTCCGCGGATATAGAATGTACAATTATAATGCACCTCGGGGCTAAAAAAACTGGTTTTAACCTTATGATTGTACATCTTTAAATTCGTAGAAAGCTGGATATAATACGATGCTAGACATGGTTTTTTCGTATGGATGAGAACCGGTTTCTATCCACCGGATTCGAATGAATACGAGAAAAGACTATTAGCTGCACCCCTAGAGACGAGGAAGAAGGTACCTTCCCCAAAAAGATTAATAAACCATCGCTTGACCTATGAGAAGATTCACAGAAAAGGAAAACCCTATCGGTTCTGCGGTTAGCACACAGACAGACAGATATCCTATTAATTTTATAATAGTTATTTAGTGCATCGAATTATAGACAGTTTTCCGCGGATAATAAAATATAAAAAAACACTAAAATTTATATTCTGTGATTATTATTTTCAAATTCGTGGAAATTTGTCTTTAATACGATGCTATACATGATTTTTCCGTATGGCTGAGAAACGGTTATAATCAGCGGATATTAATCGGTTTCGAAGCAATCTGGAATAGTTATTTCTCGTATTGTATTATAAACGGCTTTCCGCGGATGTAGAGTGTACAATTATAAGATTAAAACTAGTTTTTTTAGCCCCGAGGTGCCGGAGGCACCTGCTAAAAAACTGGTTTTAATCTTATGATTGTACATTTCTATATTCGTAGAAAACTGGATATAATACGATGTTAGACATATTTTTTTCGTATGGATGAGAACCGGTTCCTATCCACCGAATTCGAATGAATACGAGTAAAGGTTTTAAAACAAATTTATAAATTGATGTACTCAATGAACGTGAAATTGTTTTTTTTTTATGATTTACGTCAAACTATGTTCCCTTTAAATTTTAACTTTAGACAAATAATGTATTAGATTCTTCGTTATATATTTTACTAAGCAAAGGGCCTTAAAACTCATCAGGACTAATAAGAAGCTTTGCTGTAAAAGGGACCCATATTGGTTTATCGGGTTTGCGAGATCCTTTGACTCACAAAGACAGACATCCTGTTACTTTTATATAACGATACCTGTAAAAAAAATGGCATGAAACTTTTAAGAAAACTCTATTGTCATGACACAACTGAATGAAAAATGATGAATAATTTTTAATGTTTACTTTAGAGTCAAAGGGTTGCTTGAAACAATATTTTAAATTTGTATTATCCGCTGGATTAAAACCTGTTCTGTGCCAAATCGTAACATTTTTAAAACAATTTTTCACGAATAATTAAACAATGATCATAAAATTAATACCAGTTTAGTTGCCCCGGACCTTCAGCCACTCGAGGCCAAAAAAACTAGATTTAATAATATAGTTTTTAATTTTACTATCCGCATAAAGCTGTCTATAATACGACACGATAAATAACTATTTACTTTATAGTTTGCCCCTTTGTACATTATTTTTCAGTAACGGGTAGCTCAGGTGGTAATTGAAGGTATGTTGGAAACGTTCCCTCATTTTAAAACTTTGAATGCAGTACCCAATAACTTGGGCTAAAACATTTTTAACGGAGAAATATGCCAGAAAAGGTTTGTCATTATAGTAAAAAACTTAATGTATATTTTTAATTGGTTTTATGCTACTTTCATGCTCTTCTTTCGATCCCTTATTAAACTGATTAACTAGAAACTATGGCCGAAGTGCATATTTCTTACAGAAAAAATATGATGATATGTCAGTATGTTTGTTCTTACTACATTTATTTGCAATTACAAATATTTTAGCACCCAACCAAAACTAAATCTGTGTAAATAAGTGTGAGACTTTTTGCTAGAAATAAAATTTATATTCCAATCACATACAGAAACAAATATAGGTGTAGAGACTGGGGTCACCACGCTGCAATGGATAGGTTTATGGAGGATATATCAATCTCCTATCCAACCAAATTTCTGGTTTGGTAGATTGATATTTTTGGAGGTATGGTTGAGATGATATATTTTTGCTTTTAATTTTGCCAAGGATAAGACTATGAAAAATAAATTGATGACGAACAAAATAACCCATAATTCAGATTTAAATTCTTGGATGAAAAGTTTGGAATGATCAATTAAGATACACATAGACATCCTGTTTCTTTTATAACAGGATTATGTTTCCTTCATATAGGACTGCAAACCACAGATTAAGTAAGTATACTAGCTTGCCCGCCTGGAAAAGTTTTGATACAATTTTTCCCCGAAGAAAAAATGTGGTTGATTTATGCAAAAAAATGACCCATGCAAATTATTTTTTCCGTTTTGCTTCATAAGACTTACACTCATAAGACCTAAAGGCATATAATTTATTTTTAAATTGAATATTTAAATGTCAAATCCACACAAGCTGTGCAAGTACTCCTTGATGAAGGCAGGGTTGCAGCAATCTTCATGTTGGCCATGACCTTTATTAACAGTGGAGGCTACTTTGTCTCTGTTTGAATTAATGAAAACAGCTTTCAATAAAACTGCTTCCATTTTGTATTCTCAGGTCTGCTTCAACTCATGGACACGTATCGTATGCTTGGGTTCTGAACATCATTGACTTTTTACAAAAATAAGTGTTAATTGTTTACAAAAATAATCGTTGATTGTTTACAATGCAAATAGAAAATTTTTTTGTCAATTTATTTACACAATATTTTTGTTAATTTTTTTTTACACATTTTGGCCTCAATTATGAGTGTAGGTCTTATGAGAGTAGGTCTTATGTCAACTTAGGTCTTACGTCAGTTTAGGTCTTTTGAGTGTAGGTCTTTTAAGTGTAGGTCTTATGTCATATTAGGTCTTATGAGTGTAGGTCTTATGTCAGTTTAGGTCTTATGAATGTAGGTCTTATGAATTTAGGTCTTATGAGTGTATGCCTTAAGAGTGTAGGTCTTATGAAGCAAAAATTAATGCAAAAATTACGACCACACAAGGACTACAAAGTTCTACAAAAAACTTGCAAAAAGTACTGAAATCTATTGAATTAGAACTATGGATTCATGGTGTTACCAGGAAAGGCATTAATGAATCAGGAACTTTTGTCCGTTTCAAAATATCTCCTTCCTAGTCTGAGAAAATCTCTAAAAAATTTGACAATTCTCAATAAACCCTAAAAATGATCTTAGAACTTTAAGTAGATTGTATGAAAAGAAAAAGGCCACACGGGGTTCTCCTAACCCTACATCACCTAACCTTACTTTACCTTTTAAAAAGAGAGGTAAAAAAACCTTGCTTAAAAATTTTACTACCCATTTATCCGAATAAAAAATGTGAACTTGATCCCATATAATCAAAGTTCACAAAGCCTATATATATTTAGATCAGTTTTTCAACAATATTTTTTGTTTATTCATTCTTATAATAAGGATGACAACAATTAACATAAGGTAACGTGGACTAAAAGTTTTTAAAAAATTCTATGATCGAAATCTAGAACTAGAGAATGCGTCCCTATAATCCAGAGGCTCTGCGTTGGAAGGGATAGGAAAAAGACAGAAAAAAAGTTTAAAACCATTCCAACATTTACAAATGAAAATAAACAGCCAAAAACCATCTCGGAACCAATGTGAAACTTTCCTTACACTTAGAAATCTTAAGCTATAGACAAAACAAGGATGACAACATCCATAAAAGCGAAGCACTAAAACGGTAGGACAAACGGGCATTATCACTTGTATAGAGTCAGAACTGAATAATCAGAATATAAAAGTATAAGAGACGAAGCAAAATTGTAAGTAAATTTGTTGAAAAACTACTTGATACAGGATAATGTTTATGGACATACTTACAATTTTAGGACTTGATCATAGAGTTGCTTCGCTTATAGTATTGTACTTTGTTGTCCCATAAATCAATATACCAAAAATCAGATCAAACGGATAATTAGAACACATAAAAATTTGTTGTTAAAAAAGTAGAAAAATAAACATGTTTAAAATAGTCGTACGGACATTCTGGTAATGATTATAGAGTTGCTACGCTTTCTAAATCGTACCTAACTACTACAAGAATCACCATGCAAAGTTTGAAATCAATAGGACAATTCTAACATGCCTAAATTAACGAAAAAAGCTATCTATCTGGGACGGACGGACCGACCCTAATTATAGAAAAGCTTCGCTTTTAAAAAACATACTACTTTATTTAATAGGATAGTCAAATAAACAGACCGACGTATTGTATATAAGAGTAGTAGCTCATTGGTCAAAAATATTTACTATACAAATAATAGCCTTAAACCAGATCAGAAAATAATTAGTAATTGCCTTAAACAATGTAGCTTTTAGGGTCCAGTCATTTCTGTGAATACAAACGCAAGAAATAGGAAAAACACTTTTTGAGTAAAGTCCTAACTGTGTTTTGTACTGCGAAGGTTACCATTCTTTACGTCTTTAGTATGGTTGAAACTTTATGTCTAATCAGTGATTGCAAAATTGTTGGCTATGGCGATGTTCCAAGTTTTACATTTTATACAAAACACTCTTTTATATATGTAGTTAGAATTCAGCTGATAAATCTACCAAAACCTGGAAGAGAAAGGACAATGGGCAATAATAGTTATTTCTCGTATTCATTCAAATCCGGTGTATAGGAACCGGTTCTCATCCATACGAAAAAAACTATGTCTAGCATCGTATTATATTCAGCTTTCTACGAATTTCAAAATGTACAATCATAAGATTAAAACCAGTTTTTTTAGCCGGTGCCAGCACCTCGGGGCTAAAAAAACTGGTTTTAATCTCATAATTGTACATTCTATATCCGCGGAAAGCTGTTAATCGCATCGTATTAATAACAGCTTTCCGCGGTTATAAAATGTACAATTATAAGATAAAAACATGTTTTATTTTAGTAGAAACTGGATATAATACGATGCTACACATATCTTTTAGTATGGATGAAAACCAGTTCTAATCCAACGGATATTAATAGGTTTCGAATGGACATTACTCTTACGCCCACCATGGGATATTATCTTAAGTAACATCCATCATACAAATAACCCTTTGCTTGTATAACCTTTGCCTGGAAGTCTTGTGCATGGTAATGAGTTGCACATGTACAAGGGCCAACTTTAGTCAGAGTGGACAAATGCAGGAGTGTCTAAAATATTTAATAATTAAGTTGATAAGTATTAAGCCCTCCACAAGTGATAGGTAAGGCATTTAAAAACCTATAAGGTGGTTTTTAAAATGTTAGGTTAAGTGTCTACACCTGCCTTTTTTCTATGACCATTGGCATCTTTAGATTAATTATATTCAATTTACCTCTAATTTGACATAATTAACGCAAAGATTATTTTATCGCCCATTGCGTTTTACATCTTTACTAGTCCCAATTTCTTTATTTTCATACAAAAAAACACAAAACCTGAAATAATAAATATATTTCTTATTTTAGAAAAAAATCGACAAATACATAAATCTATTTATATTTTATATAGTAAAAATACAAATGAATTAAATATTAAAACTAAAAAGCAAAACTTTAAAAATAAGTAGTTACCAAAATGAAAATAATAGTCTATTTTTAAAAATAGTTGTAATGGATAGAAAGATCTAAGAAGAAAATAGTAAAAGTTTAAATAGGAAGTGTATTTGTTATCATATATTGGGCGCGTCTTGTAAACTGTCCTTTAGAAAAATACTGAAATAATTTTATTTGTAGAGTAGATGATCGATTTACTAGGGTAATCGATATTCTCTCAAAGTGCATTATTACTTTAGGTCGGGATTGGTTACGTAGGTTAGGTTATATTGGGTGTTGGGTAGCTCTGCAGGGTTAGGCTACCCCAGGTTTAGGTCCCGCAGGGTTTAGATATAAGTTCACCCAATAAATGAATAAAGGGTAATGTGTTTGCTAGCCACAACAATTAAATCTTAACTGGAAATAATTTTCCATTATGGCTTCCAAACCAATAAGCATCCACTGGTTCTCAGCCATACTGAAAGATCATGTATAGCATCGTATTACTTACAATTTTATTCGAATATTTAAAAAAGTACTAGTTTTTTTAGCCCAGGACTTTGTTCCCTCGGGGCTAACAAAACTGGTTATAATTTTAAGATTTTTCATTTTGATAGCCGCGGAAAGCTGTCTATAATACGATGCGATAAATAACTATTCCCCGCGCATAAAGAGATATTTCAAAAATTAGCTTCCCTTTATTTACTGGACGAAGTTTAAAAAGTGGGAACAATTTAGAAGCCACACCATATAATATTTTGAGTTTAGAAAGCCCCAGGACAAAATACCAATAAGACTTGGATTTACTGTTTTATATTCTTTTCAGATGTAGGGCAGTTTTCCTCAAAATGACTAGCCGAGCACCGAAACCATCTCCGCCTTATTATGAAATACATAATGAAGTGGGAGTTATAGTTAGGTCAGGCAAGGTTAGGTTAGGTTATATTGGATACAGGGTAGCCCTACATGAAGGGTTAACAAATACTATGAAAGGATACATAAAGCTAGGTGATAAATTTTTTCGCGAAATATTTTTTTCCCAAGGGCTACCGACAGTTTAGTATTAAGAAAAAGCAACGCCACCAAAAACCTTTATCTATTTTATTCAAGAACATATAAAAACTTTCAATCATAAAATTTCTTTAATGAATTTATTTTTGTAGAAACTACATCTTTATTTTTTGTTAGAAGGTAATAACAATTTGGTTACAGCACTGACGTTTTTTCAATGTAACCAAACTTCTTTAAAATTCATAATTTAATTCAGATTTGATTCAACAGATTCAAAGATCTTTAAGAACTTTTGTATAAAAAATCCAATAATGTCAGAATATATGTATAAGTATAGATGTATAACCGAGAAAACTATCTGTTTCCAGTGGAGGGAAACTTTTACGTCAGCTAGAAAATTGCTTTCTGCTCTTTTGTAGCGACTTGGCTGTGTTACTATTACCAAAGTTATTGGCTAATATCCAAAGGCCCAATTGATAGTCGGCATTGGTACTCACCCCGTGAAAATATAGTTCTTTAACCCCTGTCTCCTCTATTTTTTACTTTAATAATCTATAACGTCTATCAACGAAGAAGCGAATAAGCCATGCATTTTTACACATATTTTAACTAATGTAAGGTGGATCGAAGAGATAAAAAAAATATTAAAATTTTTCTGTTATTAGAGCCTGACTTTTAGAGAAAAAAAACAAACTTAATTTTTATGTGAACATCGTTGAAATGTGCTCGTTCCTACAGAAAGTTGTTCAATAAATCAAACATGAATTATTACACATAAAAAAGTGTGCCTCAAAATTAGCAAAATAAAAGAAAGTATCCTATGTTCTAAATAGCTAGAATATAATATGTAAAATATAATGACCCCCAAGTTTTATGATTGAGCTATTCAAAGTACCAAAACCCAAAGTTTTTCATTAATAATTTGTATCTTTTTATAATGTGCAATTATGTTTATCATTGGGAGTAAATTCGTTTAATTCATTGTCCCATCCGTTAGAACCCATTATACAGTGCAGTGGAATGGAGAACTATAGATATATTTTGCAGTCATTGGACATAACCTTCCTTGATTTTGTGTGGTTGTGTGTTTATTTTTGTGTGTTTATGTGGGTGTTTTTGTGTGTGCGTCTGTTTGTGGTGTTCAATACGTGAGCAGGATACAAAAAAACTGAGAAAATCAAACAAATCCATGAGAAATTTTATTCGGTTACAGTTTTCTTTAGCAACTCAAAACGTTCAAGAAAAATTTTTTGTGGAGCTTCTATGTCCTATGTTATAAAATTTGTCCGTTTATATGTCCGAACGTAACGGTATAGGGAAAGGTGATTTTCTCCGCTGCTATTCATTTTAAGATAGACAGCTGAAATTTATGGTGAAGATTCCCTTATTATCCAGTACTTAATTTACTTGTTACGTCGGTTTGGCTATCCATGTTTTTTTGGACTTCGCTAATTATAGATGTCATCCTTCTTAAATATGTATTTAATTTTAATGCTACTTATTTTCAATATGTCCGACCGTCATTCCGTTATCTTCTCTGTTAACGTAAGCTATGAAAAATGACCTTATCATATTATTTTAAACTAGCGGCTTCGCCCAACCCAGGTTCTAATTAATACCATAAAAACACCTAGGTTTTACCACTTTTATGGTAAAATTTTACCAGCCTATACGATTTAAAAGGTGGTAAAATTTTACCGTAACCGTGGTAAAAACACTTTTTGTGGTACTCTCTAACGCTTTTTACCAAAAAGTTGGTCAAATTTTACCAAGTTTTTTTTTTGTCAAAGTCCAAAAATCTGGACTTAGCCTAAAAATTTACCTTGTCAATTTTTACCAAAAAGTTGGTCAAATTTTACCAAGTTCATTTTTTTTGTCAGAGTCCAAAAATCTGGACTTAGCCTAAAAAAATACCTTGTCAAATTTTACCAACTTTTTGGTAAAAATTGACCAAATTGCGTTTTTTGTCTAAGTCCGAAAATTCGGACTTAACCTGAAAAATAGAGTTGTAAAATTGACCACATTTTTGGTAAAACTTCCAAAAGTGGTAAAATTTAAAAAAAAAAAAAAAATTTTAAATTTAGGCTTCATTGTATAGAAGTCATTATTTTAAAGTACTACAACTGATTATGAAGAGCTGTTTTTAATTTAAAACACAAAAAACGGGTTTTTTTGTTTCGTCAAATTTTACAAAAAAAATGGTAAAATTTGACTAATTTTTTGGCTAAAATTTTTGCTGGTAAAATTTACCACGAAACTGGTATATTTTACCAGGTTGACCAGCTTTACCACTTTTCTGGTAAAACGATTTTTTTTTTCTGGTATTTCGTAGAACCTGGGAAGAGGTTTAATCAAACCAATTTTTCGTATTTTAGATTAAAAGAACCTTAAAAAAAATTTGGGGGAGGGATTTTTCATTTTTTGGGGGGGGGTGTCCCACCCCCCAAGAAAATAGTTATAAACCTTCCCGGGACCTGTACAAGAGATCCCGATCGGTTCAGCGGTTAGCGAGATCCTTCGCTACAGACAAACAGACAAACAGACAGACAGACAGACGGACAGACATCATTCTACTATCATGTATTATAGATAGTAAGATTTTAGTTTGTCCGTTGGGATCTCCATTCATAGGACCTGGGATGACTTTGGCTTAGAATGGCTTAGGATAGTTATGTGTATTTTTGTACTCCTCCCTCCCACTTTCATTATAGAGCTAGTTGTTTAATATTAAATTTAGACATCTAAAATATTATTTTAGTTAAATTTTGCATTTGCTTTTGGACATAACTATTTTTTGCTGTATATGTTTCCAACAAGTTTGTGTATGTAGAATGTCATATTATTATTATTTAACCTTTGTTTTGAGACAAAATGTTAAATCATCAGCATTTATGCCCTCATTTTTCATTTTTTTCTTTTTTACAATGAACAATATATACTTAGTGTTAGCAAGAGTAGCGACCAGGGGCGTCCAAGCTGGTTTATTTGGGAGGGGTAAATTTTTTTAAGGGGGGTAATTTGTGTTTTTTTTTGGGGGGGGGGGTAAAATGGCACGTGAGGTGCGGCGCAAATTTTTTACCCCCCAAAAATGTTTACCTGGGGGTAAAATTTGCTTGGGGGGGTAATTACCCCCCCTGAAATCTGTTGGTGAGGTTAATTACCCCAGCATAAACTATTGGGGGGGGGGGGGGGTAAATACCCTCCCTAAAAATTTACCCTCGGGGTAGTAGTATATTTAGTAGTATCTCATTCCTATGCATGAAAGCACAATAATCAACTCAAAAGACTTGTTAACTGATGAACCAATATGATTCTCCTTTAAAGTGTAGCTTCAAATAGGTCCTGGTAAGGTTTTAAACTAGTTTTGGGGAGGGTATCACCACCCTGGCAGCATGCCAAAATAAATTGCACCTAGAAAAAAGATTTTATATTTTGATAATTACTGAAATGTTTGATTGATTTATTTTATAGAAGCTTAACAATTAATTTTGATTTAAACATTTTTTTCTTAATTATTGAATGTGACTTCTTTAAAAAGACATTGTTTTGACACACCCAGTGCATTGCTTAATTAAAGGGCCATTGCAAACTATAACATGTATTTTATTTTGGTTCAGAACGTTTTAATCTAGTGGAACTTTATAGTCTGTTGATTTTGGGCGGTGGTAAAAAATCTTAAAAAGTAGAAGTAATAAATCGCGCGAAGCGCGCCGATATTTTTATATAGGGATTATTCATTTTGGAGAAGGGGTATTTACCCACCCAAAATTGTTTGAGGGGGGGGTGGTAAATAAATACCACCTCCTAAATGGTAGGGGTAATCTTCATATGAAGGGGGTAATCACCACTTTATCCCCCCCCCTCTTGGACGTCCTCGGTAGCAAGGCATTTTATAGAGGTCTGTCAAAAATTTCCGTCTAGATCTATCATAGAATTAATTATTTTATTACAAGATGTTTAAAATAAACATACATACATTTTAAAACTTCATTATAGAGTTGCTTTTTATGTTTATATTATGTCTATTAGTCTTAGGCATCGATTCCTAAACATCCACTAGGTAGGATAAATCCCCCCCCCAAAAAAAAAATTCCCCGGGGAGTTAAAATTTGCTTGGGGGGGGGGGGTAATTACCACTCCTGAAATCTGTTGGCAGGGGTAAATTTCTTTGACCCCCCCCAAAAAAAAAAAAAAAAAATTGGGGGGGGGGGAACCCCCAGGCACCCCCAGGGTAGGGGTAAATTTAAAATAGAGGGGGGGGGTGAAATTAAAAAAGTTTTAGGGGTGGGTAATCCCCACTTTACTTAAAAATGAACTTTAGATTGGAGTTAATTTGTTTTTAAAATTACAACACATCAGGTTAATAGAACAATTTCTTCATGATTAAATAAACGATCATCGTTACAGACCCAAATATAGAAAACCTTCGCTTTTAGAAATATTTATGTATAAAATATGCTATCTTAATAGACATAATATATCTAGATGGTCCATCTAATCAAAATATTTGCCAAACTTAAAAGGTATTCCTATAGCACACAAACAACTTGGATTATATTTTGAATTCATTTCAAGTTGTCCAGCGACGAAATTTTTCAAGAATATAATTTTTAGAAAGCTAATTATTTATAGCTAATTATTGAATCATTATGCGAAGTATATGAAAGAATAATTCTCTTTCCAACCAAAATATTTCAACCAATGACATGTCTAGAAAGTGACTCTACTTTTTTCTACTATTTAGAGAGTATGTATCTACAAGATTATCTTTATTGCTCTCTTACTGTGTTGACTTTCAAAACTCATTAGTCACAAATGTTTATTTTTCATTATTTTAGCTAACTAACACACATTTTAAACAAATTATTTACAAATGTATACAGAATTCAACATAACATTAAATAGACGTATTTGTATGAAAACAAAATTAATTATTATAGTATGAAGCATAAGTAAATTAATATTAATTAATAACAGTTTGATTTTAACAAAGCGTTTGATTTTTTCTATTTACATATTATGTCAACTAAAAAAATAATACATCTATCTCAATAGCTCTGAACTGAGTGGGTTTCTCTTATAGAGAAGCTTCACATCGGTTCTGGAGTGGATTAAGACAGATTAAGTTTTAGCTTTTTTCAACAATTTTACTTACTCCTTTGAATACTAAGCCCCTAGATACTTGGGATGTATCCACTTCTATAATACAAAGTAGCTTGATGTCTGTCCGTCCGTCCCTTAAGATCTCGGTAACCACTGAACCGATCGGATTCTACTCTTCAGAGTATATGCCTTCTGGTCCTATGGTGGTTTTAAGCTATTTTCTTGAGGGGTTGGACAACCCCAACCCCCCCCCAAAAAAAAAAATCCCCCCCCCATTTTTTTTATTTTTAGTTACCTAGGTTCCTATTTTTCCTCCCATTTTTTTTATTTATGGGTTTGTTCACACAAAACTACTTGCAGCACCAGTAGTAATTAATTTATTTATTTTCTTTAATTAACTCTTGTGGCAAAGCCCCTAGAGGCTTGGGGCGAAGCCGCTAATGTATATATAATTCAATAGACAACAATGGGCTAAAAATTAAGCAAGCTTTTATTCCATTTCATAATCATTTGTACGCCAAAAGGCAACTCATATATTACAAAAATAGTTGATGATGACTCTTTTCAACCTTTAAGACGATTCAGAAACGCTTGTTTTAAAGAACCACCTTTTCTCTTCTTTCCTCTAGCAGCCGCGGCTGCTTGCATCCTGAGGCGGGTGCGGACTATAATCCCGCAGTGACCGCGTGCCTGGCGGTTGATTTCCTCTTCTAATTCTCGCGATGATCTAAATCATAATAAACTAAAATCATAATTCAATCTTAAGCTTAATAAACTAACTAAAAACACAGTTTTTGTTTAAAATTAGGGTTGGTTTGTCCGTAAGAGATGGCTTATCAATAATTTATGCATGTTAGAAATGTCCTTTCGATTTTAAACTAGACATAGTGTTTCCACTGATTTCTTGTATAGCTTTGGCTTTAAAAATACTGTTAATAACTGCTGCACATCCATATATAGCCAAAAACCTGCCCACAGACCATTATATCACCACATACCTATTTGAAGTCTCAACCAAGGGAAGCCTTCCCTTGGTTATTTGTACACATTGGTCCAGAACATTATCTACAAGGAGGAATACAGTGTTCTCTAATTCAGCTGGCAGGGCATACGGACTGCTGGCTCTTCCTGGCAGGTCCACCTGGTCATCAGTTATACCTGGAACAGAACATAGATATTTATAATGTCTTGCAGTACTGAAAAAAATCTATACATGTGTATAAGTATCGGGAAGTATATATT
>NC_137267.1:40501448-40641900 GCF_053477335.1 Acartia tonsa | reverse complement strand
CAAATAATAATAAAAGGAGAGGAATCGATCCTCTACTTTAGTTTTAAAAAAAATGATTTTTTTTGGGGGGGGGGCGGGGTTTTTTATTCTCTTTGGGTGATGTAGGTAACCTTCCCAAAAATAGTTGTAAAACTGTCAATAATATTTGAGAAGCTTCACTGTAAAGTAGAACCATATCATCGGTTTAGTGCTTAGTGATATAATATAAATTCTGCTACTTCATAAAGATAAATATTAAAGTAAAAATTACAGGTAATTTTCCCCTTCTAATAAAAATTCTCGCATTGTGGGAGGTCCAAATTTCAAAATTTCAGAAAGGGGCATTTTGTTTAAAGATTCATAAATGAGAATGTTAGATATTTTCGTTGTTAAAATATTTTTCAATGAAACAATTGATGTAATAATTATTTTTCGCATCGTATTAACAACAGCTTTCCAAGGATATAAAATACGAATACGAGAAAAAAAACATACCTAAATAATCAAATGGTAGATCAACGAGACTCACTTCTTGAGCTAGAGTTATAAATGGTAACAATACAAATAATAATATTTTCATCTTGATTCTTTAACTTCCAATAAACAACTAAATGATGCCTACCTGAAATATTTAACAAAAAAATGTTTAAAATGGGCGTGAAATTTTTTTTTGACCAGTTTGACCACTAAAATACTCCGCCTCTTTTAGTTCGTTCCGCCCATATAGTTTTCAGAGGAGGGGTGTAAAATTTTTTGAAGATTTATCTTAATCCATTGTTTTATAAACACCTTAAAATGAATCTAATGTAATTTCAACCCGTTTAAGATAAACTGTTTGTAAGATTTTTATTAGGATGTTTTTCATCTTCAGATAACTGTACAGTGTACATAGTAATGTGTAACTTTTATAAAGTAACCAATGTATTTTTTACTGTCTTTGGTATAATGCATTGGTCCACGCTCGTCGCCCAAGCCTCCGAAAATCCCAAACTCCTATTTATTAAGAAAAACACTGTTTATAAAGAAAAAGAATGAATAAGAAGGAGGAGTTATTTTACCAGATTATTTATTGGTATATATATACTCTAGCAGCTAAGCACTGAATTGCCTTTGTTGTTGTTGTTTTTTTCCAGATGCTACTTTTCTCGTAAGGGTGGTGATACCTTTACCCCAAGTATTATAAGAAGCTTTACTGTAAAGAAGAACTAAATCGGTTCAGGGGATAGCGAGATCCTATGCTATACACAGACAGACAGACAGACTTACACAGATCCTGTTATTAGAATTAGTGCTAAAATGAGGCTAATTATAGAGTAAATACTCTTGATTACAATTCAATTATTCCCTATTGTAGAAAATAAAACAAATTATCAGGCATACGCTGGGTAGAAATTTATTAAAAAATAATATGAAGGTGTTAATTACCATTAAAATATTGATATTTAGGGACGTGTGAAATTGACTGGAAATTTTAATATTTTGACCGAATAAAAATATTAAAAAATCAGGTCAGGATTTTATTGCCCTAAACATCCCCTTTTTTTAATTTCTAACCCTTTATTACTAATCTCCAAACTTCTCATGAACTTTATGATTTTACAAGTTTATTAAAAATAATTAAATGCTAATCAGAGCAATAAAAATCCGAGTATCTATTTACCATTTAAAAACACCAAATCTCTCCAAGATATATATTATTCAAGTTTTATACAAGTTTGGGTATCATTATAATTATTCAAATTTGGTTACTTTATTTCTTAATATCTGCGGAAAACTGTCTGTAATAAAATGCAATATATATGAAAATCATATCATCGCGATTGGGTACCACTATAATTATATAAGATGGGTACCATTATGATAATTTAAATTTGAATACTATATTCCTTAATATCCGCGGAAAACTGTCTGTAATAAAATGCAATATTAGAATATTACATAAAAGTGAAACTCCATCCCCCCTTTTAGCACACTATTTAAATTTGAATACTATATTTCTTAATATCCGCGGAAAACTGTCTGTAATAAAATGCAATATTAGAATATTACATAAAAGTGAAACTCCATCCCCCCTTTTAGCACACTATTTAAATTTGAATACTATATTTCTTAATATCCGCGGAAAACTGTCTGTAATAAAATGCAATATTAGAATATTACATAAAAGTGAAGCTCCATCCCCCCTTTCAGCACACTATTAGTTTTTAACATCTAGGCATATCTTAATATAATTCTATTTAGTTTTAATTTAACCTTTTTCCTGTTATAATTTTTTTGTTTCAAATTTAAAATCCACGGAAAAATGTCTATAACATGATGCGATAAATAACTAGTTAATTAAAGTCAACAAAACCCCCTCTTTCTACCTACATATTTTGGGGGTTAGCGAGATCAATTAGTACAAACATCAAATCTTTTATCCAAGATATATCATTGTTTATCCTTGTTTTTTTTTCTTCTTAAATTAATCTTACAATCTCTACATATATTCACAACCAGGGATCTCAAGAGATAAAACAATGGATGATAAATTGATGTTTGTACCCAATGATGATATTTGAATTATTACTTAGTTGAAAAGTTAAGACACTGCTAATTAAAAAAGCCGTCTGTAATACAATGCGATATATATGAAAATCATTTACATAGAATACATTTTACATTAAATTGATTATTCTTATCTAAATTTGGGTACTTTATATCTTAATATCAGCGGAAAATTGTCTATTATACAATGCGATAGATATGAAAATATGGTTAGCATATTTACATTGAAATGATTATTTTATTTTAAAATCCGTAGTAATCTTATCATTGCAATTTACCATTATAATTATCTAAATTACTATCTATTTAAATATCCGCGGAAAACTGTCTGTAATACATAGGGAGGGAGGAGAAATTGAGCTGTTAATTACATTAGTATCCAAAGTTACTTCCATAATATGAAAGGGGGGGGGGGGGGTGGGTTTATATCAGCAAGGATGACAACATCCATAAAAGCGAAATGGTAGTACAATCAAACATTAACATAAATGTATATGTATAAACAAAAAGTATTACATAGTTGCTACTCTTTCTAAATCTAAATAATACTAGCATGCATGAATTAATGGAGCACAGACGGACACATTATAGAAAAGCTTCGTTTAGACAAACGTTTAAACAGTATATAGCCTCTCCCCCCTTCCCCTGATGTATGATGATATATAATGTCTACCTATGAGAATTTTTTAAAAGCTAAGTTTTTCTATAATTAGAGTCGGTCCGTCCGTACCTCCGTCCGTCACAAACAGATAGCTTTTTTAGTTAATTTAGGCATGTTAGAATTGTCCTATCGATTTCAAACTTCAATTCTTTGGACAACAAAGTATAATGTTTCAATCGAAGCAACTCTATAATCAAGTTCTAAAAATGTAAGTATGTCGAAAACATTATCCTGTATCAAGCAGTTTTTCAACAAATTTACACTTTTGCTTCAACTTTTATATTGTGATTATTCAGTTCTGACACAGTACAAGTGTTAATGTTCGTTTGTCCTACAGTTTCAGTGCTTCGCTGTTATGGATGTTGTCATCCTTGTTATTTAAGTATTAGTATTGGGTTATTTATGGCCCTCCCTCAAAACTTTTATTAATAAATGGAATAATGAATAACCCTCCCCTCTTTTCCTATAACTCTTCTATATATGTGCGTGCTCAATTTTTAACCTCATTTGCCCTACTTCGGTTAAAATGTTTTTTTTGAGAGGGTGGGGGGGGGGGGAGGCGGATGATGTGTATCATCATTGGGCCGGTAAACTAAATTTCTGACAAAAAATATGTATATCATGAATGAAAGTAAAAGTCGATCTTCATGGCTAGTAGGAGGAGTAAAAATGATATATACAAAGAAGCTTAAATTTCATTGGGAGGGGTGCCGGCGTTGGTTCTAGGGATTAAAATATTATGAAAAATAATCCGAAACTCTCCCCCCCCCCCCCCAGTAAGCCTATTACGTTTTTAGATAGTTTTAGGCTACCCACCACTGCATATAGGGGCGCAGCAGCTAATGATATTACAATCACAAGCAAAAATATATCAGGAAATTAAATGTTCTATGTTCAATTGTATTAAGTTATACGTTCTATAAGGATGACAACATTCATAAAAGTGAAGCCCTAAAACTTGAAAAAAATAGATGAGGAGAGAGGTTGTTAGTGTTCAAAAGAGTATTTTGTTTGACAATCCTATCCTTTAAATAAAGTAACAGGAAGTTTTTCTGTTTGTCTGTCTATTTGTTTATTTTAAAGTATAATACAGAGCAGCAGTGGAATTAACCCAATCCGCCCCCCCCCCCCTCACTAATTATTATGTTTGATTATAACAACAACTAATATATATATCTAATTATGTGAATGGGGGGGGGGGGGTAATGGGGGTTAAATTATTTGTATGTCTGTCTATTTTAAATATATTAATTTTCAGTTCTAAGTAGAAAGACAAATAGAATGATTTGATGAACAAACAAGGATGACAACATCCATAAAGCTCTGAAATGGAAGGACAAACAAACATTAACACTAGTAGAGTGCAGGGAGTAAGGGAGGGGACAATGGATCGAAAATTCAATTTTTAGGAGTCTCAGACTTTGGGTACTGGCTTAAAGGGAATATACAAGAATTTAGCCGTTTCTGGCCAACCTTGGGTACTAAATATGAATGACGTCATGGGAAATCATGCAAAATCTCGCAGCATACGCGCGATAACAAAAATATAAACAATAAAAACAAACATACAAAAAAATTTCGATTTTAAAAATTTATTTTCATTGTGGCCGTGTACACTGTACAGTGTATATACTAAAATTGGAACGATAATATCTATTATAAAATAAATATAAATATATTTAGAAATGAATGATCAATTTATCATTTATATCAAATTGTATTTTGATTTTCAACAAAACTTCTAGTTTGATTTTTTAAAAATCATAATAAGTAATCAAAAAAAGACATAAAGTATGTAACATCTAAATTATTTGTTTCAAATTATAATTAGGGAAATTATTTATCTTTTGTAAATTGATTCATTTAAATACATTTGTTTTATCTAATTCGTGTTTATATAAGTTATTATTAGTGAAGTTTTTCTATTATTAGGTCTTACCAATCCGTGCGTCCGTAACGGTTAGCTATTATTGAATAAGCTTATATGTACAAAATTGTAAGTAAATTTGTTGCAAAGCTGATTAAATACATTATACTGTTTAAGGATATACTGACATTTTTAGGACTTGATTATAGAGATGCTTCGCTTATCACATTGTACCTTGTTGAAATAGAAATCAGTATTCAAAGAATCAGATGAATAGGATAATTTTAACATTCAAAAATTTGTTGTCAAAAAAAGTAAAAATTTGCTTATTTTAAAGGGACGTACGGACTTTCTGGTAGCAATTATAGAGTTGCTACGATTTCTAAGTCGTACCTAACTGTTATATGAATCAGCATACAAAGTTTGAAATCGATAGGAAAATTCTAACCTGTTTAAATTAACGAAAAGAGCTATAACGGACGGACCTATCCTAATTATAGAAAAGCTTTGCTTAAAAAAAAAATAATTTAACCCCATTTGACCAACCCTACCCCAATCACACCTAACACATGTATTTTGTAGTTTTACAATAGATAATTAAAAATGTTACCCCCCCCCCCTCCCTGCTTTTGAGAAAATTTCAAGGATGACAACATCCATAAAAGCGAAGCTCTAAAATGGTAGGACGAATATTAACATTTGTAGAGTGTCAGAACAAATTAAGCATAATATAAATGTATTATTTTACAAAATTATATGTATTTTTTTTTCTTAAATACAGAATACTGTTTAAACGAAGGACATACCGACCATAGCCACAGAATAGCTCTGCTTTATAAAAAGTAAGGTTTGACCCCTTGCTCAGATGAAAACCTCAACTTCCTGTTTTATTAGTAAAGATATATGGGAGGGATATATTTATATCTATTGGAAATAGCAAAATTTATCTAAAGAATTTATAGGTTTAAATATTTTCTATATATTAGGTTTGTCTGCCATAGTGCCCATAACAAATTGATTTTTAGGGTGATAGACAAGTCCTATTTGTTTCAAACCTTTTTTAATGACTCTTATAACATTTCAGCTTTTTAATTTGAATTTAATTTGCAATTTCCATTACTTCTTATGCTTATTTAATGGATGTACTATAACTTTGATCTTACACCAGATTTTTATGAACTTTAGTAAAATGAATTATGCAGCTGTATAAAATAACAATTTCTCCTTTCCACTTCTCTTGCCCCATCCCCTCCCCTACTGGAGGAAAAAAATCCAGAATCTAAAGTGATAAGACAATGGCCGATAAATTGATTTACATCCCCAATCATGATACACAAAATTACCCCTTCTGTAGATTACAATTGGTAGTACAAATGTTTGGACACTCAATTAAATGAATCAACTAATCAAAATGGAATAAAAGTCCCCAAGGTTGTTAAGCAAACAAATAGGAAAACATTATTTTAAGACTTTGGGAACTAGTTTAATAATAAATAGATAAAACTATTGGTAAAATAGTGACTAGGGGCGAGTTAACTAATACTCTTACTAATTCATATGTATAGCACAGGAAAGGGAATGGTTAGATTCATAGATAGAGGGTACAATGAGCTGTTTATTACTCTAGCCCCTAAAGTTTTATAATAATGTTTTCTCAATCATTGGCCTTAGAACCTTGGGGACATTAGTGAATTTTGAATGGTTGGTTTATAAAGTTGTGTGTCCAAACGTTTCAAGAACTAATTGTGTTCTACAGAAGGGGTAATTTTGTGTGTCATCATTGAGGGTGTACATAAATTTATCGCCCATTGTCTTATCCCTTTAGATACCTGAATTAGTTTTCAGTTAAAGTAAAGGAAATAATAAAATCAAAGTGGTCAGTAAATCGGGGAGGAGGGGTGGAGTTGTATAAAGTGGGCGGAGAACAGCTATAGCAATTTAGACAGGTAGCAATTTTTTTCTTTATTTTGTATCCTAACCATGGGTCCTAAAGGATCAGACAATGGTTAAAAAAATGATGAACACTCTCCAATCAAGATAAACAAAATTAACCTTCATCAATTAAAAAAATTAAAGAACGTGATTTAAAGCACTGGGTACTGTTATAATTTACAGTCCAATGTCCCCTTCCTCCCTGATTTCTCTCTATCCTACAAGGTAAATACATGGTCCGATATGGATAAACTTTAACTACTATCATGCACTTGGTGACCATTCCCTTCCACATTTCATTTACATTTTTACGTGCATATTATGGCAGGAGGAAAATAGTCGTTAATTTAGGTTGCTTTAATGGACATCATTGACATCGTTTACCTAGTAGAAGGGGATTGGACAGATTAAAGGGGCTTGATAGGGGCATCGTTATATTAGACAGCTACAAGTTTCACTTCATTAGAGTACAGGATAATCTTGCGTAAGATCTAAGTAATAATAAATCCAATTAGTATAAACTACAAATTTCTTATAATTGAAAAAACAGCATGTCTTGAATCAATTTGCTATTGTGTCTTTTTGCTAATATAAAACAGCAAGTGAACGTGATTATATACAGAGGTGAATGCACACTCATTTATACTATAACATTTCAAATCAAGTCTAAAATCAAAGAACCCCAACACTAATAAAATAGGCGAAAACCAGTGTTATTATTTTATAAAGGCAGAACTCAATCAGTCTAATGGGTACTCAATCGTATATAAACTTCGCTTCGCTTTTATGGATGTTGTAATTCTTGTTTTAAAACTTTTATTCAAGAGATAAGACAATACACGATAAATTGATGTATAGATAATTATCGCATCGTATTAAAGATTTCTTTGATAACACAATGGATGATAAGTTGATGTATATACCCAATGATCTATTATTACATACATCTAACAGTGAGAGTTTTAGATTAAAAAAGGTAAAAATGATGAAAGTAATTCAACTATGTATTGGCATGTATTGATGTTCAGATTTCGTGATTATTATTCAAAATATTTATTAATTTGGTGTTTTACCTAGAGGTCATAAAAAATCTGTGAGGTTGTAAAATTTCCCCCTTCCCCCCACGTAACGAAAAATGGCCAACCCAAGAAATTCATAAATTTGTTTATTATTTTATTACGTTTACTGACCAAAAAAATGAATATTTTTATTCCAATATTAAGATTGAAAATATAAACCCTTCCTCTCTGAACAAAATTATAAATTTAGGTGTTAATTAATACTTCCTTTGTGAACGAAAAATTTAATATTTAAATAATTTATTAAATTTATTAATTTAATAAGTCGCTAATAAATGATAACAAAATATCTTTCTCTATGTTATATTTTCGATGTTATATTTTTAATAGTCACAATCCAACTCATCAAATACAAAAATTAATAATCCTAAATCACATTTGACAAGTGTGGTTAATATTTTTGATTGACGTCATAAAATTATATTTTGTTCAAATTAAAACAATTTTTCTACAATTTCATTGCTTAAATTTATTTAAATATTACTTTTTTATTATAAAAGTGTTACAACCCATTAAATATATTGATATTTGAGTCCAAATATGGACTGACCACAAAATTTTTCAATTTTTTAAAATCTAATGCTACCTAGACTATGCCTGCAAATTATTCTTTAAAGATTGAATACTGTTTACAGTAGATTTAGATCTCCTAAATTGTTATACAAAAAATTACATAATTAAACATAAAATGCTCCCTGACAGGTTTGAAGCTATTTAGAGCGTGATGTGACACTCCTCTAATACATTTGCCGAAATTTGATTTTATTATACATTTTCCTGTCTTTCTCTATAGTTTTTTTTTTCAACCAACAATACCGATTTAAGAAAACTAAAAAAAATTGCATACTTTACAGAGAGCCATTTATTTTAACAGTGTTTACGCTACTAAAAAGTATTCTAGTGGTTGTTTTCTCTGAACACTATTTTTAGTGTTTATCTGTTTGTTTGGTCATTGCTCAATCAATTTACTCGATGTTTTCATAAAACTACAAGAAATGCTCTGTTTAAATTTACAGCCCTTTCTTCCTGAAATATTTACCACCTTGCATAATCAATATAGCATACCTAAAAATAAGGGAATGATTAATCTATGTTCTTATAGTAGATACGCGCCTAGAAGTTATAAACCATCCCATGACATATTAGAAGTTACCTTGTAAAGGAGAACCAAATCTAATCAGCAGTTAGCGAGATCCTTTGGTACAGACAGACAGAACCACACATAGATCATGTACTATAATGATTGTCCTATGACTGATTTTATTTTCAACTTCTACTTATGTCTAGTCAGTTTTTTTTTAATTTTTCATGGTGTACTCGCCCCTAGCTTCAAGGTTTACATACACATACGAATTTTAACTTGTGGGATAAAAAAATATTTGGTAATTTTGCATTTATCCCTAATTTTGTATGCTATAAATCATCATTATACTCCAATCAATTAGTATTAAAACAAAACAGCCAAAAATTGTAAAACGAATTAAATACACATTAAATAGAAAAATATAGAAATGCATTTAAAAAAAAAATTATTGATTTGAAAGACTTACAGTAAATTTGAACCCACCCTAATGTACATCCCCAATGATGCTACCCAAATTTACTTTTTCTGTAGATACATTAGTAGTTTTAACGTTTGGACACTCAACTTATTGAACCAACCAATCAAACTGAGGTTGTTGAGCCAACTAATAAGACAATATTATTACAAAACTATGGGGACAAGTGTAAAAAACAACCCAATGTCTCCTCTCTGCTTTTTTCTTTCTAGTATTACCATTTTTAACACCTCTTTTCTAAACTAAATTTGAATATATTAGAAAAACACCCAATCAACAAAATAAACAGCATAAAATCCGATATGTTTTACTCTTACATCCAAAAATACAACAAAATAGAAAAGACCTAGCACTGCAATATCATACCTGAAACCTTAAGTTGGCAAGGATAATTAAATTTTATATCATTTTTACTATCCTATCAAATAAAGTAGTAAGCGTTTTTGTAATTGTCTGTAGCAAAGGATTTCGCTAACCGCTGAACTATTATGGTTCTCCTTTACAGAAAAGCTTTTTATAGATCCTAAGATTAATTTAAGGCTATTTTATATTCATAAATATTCTTGGTATGGTTTTAGCCTTTTTCCCATTTCATATTCCTTCGAATATATAGCCCCAAGAGCAGTGGCGTCCAAGCTTTTTCATTTGGGGGTAGTACAATATTTTAAGGGGGGGGGGGGTAATTTGTTTTTTGGGGGTGTAAAATTTACTTGGGGTAAAATTTTTTTGGGGGGGGTAATTTAATATCGTAAAAAGGTACCTACCTAATAATGAAAAACTATTAATATTAAGGTAGGGGTAAATTTTAAATGGGGGGGGGGTAATCATTCCTTTACCCCCCCCCCCCTTGGACGTCCTTGCCCTAGTGGCTAGGTGCACAGCCACTATATTATAGAATATTTCAGTATTTCATCCCCTTTAATGCTTTTCTATAATTGCCTTTTCGCCTACCCCCCATCCCAATATTTAAGGGTTTATAATTAAGTTTTAAGGGAAGTTTTAAACATAAATCAAAATATGTATCACCTGAGTAAAAAATAAAAAGAATGTACTTAAAATTTGTAAAAATTTGATGCTATTATTTCCTCACACTATTCTCATGTACAGAAAAATGCATTTCATAGGAAAGCTCTTCTACAATTATCAACGTCTGTCTGTTCTTTCGGCAAAACAAATGGCTCTTTTCATGAGATTTTGAATATGATAATGTTCTATCAATTTCAAACAATTCAAGAAGCTTTCTGTAGAATTAAAGTAAAGGTAATTACCATATAGAAAGAAGTTTTATGTTATGGCCGCCTGTCCGGTCATAACGGTATTCTTACATACGGCTAGGCATCTATAAAAGTATGTAAAAAGCAAGCGTAAAATCAAATGTTTCGCGCCAAAGCTTTGCTTCTATATAGTTATCAACTTTATTTCTACCATGTTGAGCTTTTATTTTTTTGTATGTTTTCATCCTTGTTTATCAATATTCTGTTAAGCAATATTTAGCAATATGCATTTTATATCCCAAAACAGTTTCAAAAAAAAACATTGAGTGTCAAAACTCTACCACAAATTTATATTGTTTAAATATTTAAGTATACCTATAACCTATCAAATAAAGTAGTAAGATTTTTATTTGCTGTAGCATAGGATCTCGCTTACTGATGAACTAATATTGTTCTCCTTTTCAGTGAAGCTGATTAAACCAGGGAAGGTTTCTAAATATTTGGAAAACATTTTTTTTCCATTTTTATGAATCGAGATCGCAGGGTCGACTTTCTTAACACCCAATACACATAAAAGTGTCCCTTGAGGCCTCTATGCGGCGTAGCTGCTTGTATTTGCATAAATGTAGATGCACTTATCTCATTAAAAGTTTTATCTTTATATGTCTCGTGTTTCAAAAGCATTTTCTAGTCCTATGGATAATTTTCTTTTAATTTAAAATCTTTGCTTTTGATGAAGTTTTATATGAGCACCTGCAATATTTAGGCAGATTATGCATTTAGCAAGCAAACAAAAACAGTGACATTCCTTCAACTACTCATTGTAGCGCCTTCCCCATAGTTATCAAAATAGCGTTATCATAATAAACGAAAAAGAAATTTCAAATTATCAACAAAAATGATTTTTAAATACGTAATTGGTGTCATACAATTTTAATAACCATTTGCCAAAATGTATAATATTTTTGACAGATTACCATCAGATTTAAAAAGAAAGAATTCCTTTTTTATCCCACAGACAACCCTCCCCCCTACTTAAAAAAAGCTCGGGGGTTTTGTTTATCCCCCATAATTTCTGAAGAGATTATACCACTAAAACTTATATTTTCTTTCTAACACCACAATAAACCAGGGAGGGAGCGGACATTGAGCTGTTTATTACACTAGTATCCAAAGTCATTTAACATCGTTTTCTTATTCGTTGGCTTAACAACCTTGGCGACTTATATATTAAATTTTGATTAGTTGGTTCATTTAGTTGATTGTCCAAACGTTTCAACGACCAATAGTAATCTACAAATGGGGTAATTTTGTGTATGATCATTTGGGATGTACATTGTACAGCAGTTATCTGCCATTGTCTTATCACATTATTTCCCTGACTATAAGCACCGATACAGTAACTCCCTATAAATTTTCCCTCAGGTGCAAAGGTTTCAACTTTTCAAGGTTTTAAATGTTAAGGTTTTGATTTATGTAAAAACGAAGATGACAACATCCATGTGAAGCGAAGCACGGAAGGAGATTTAAAGAGCATTCGATAAAATCAAGAATATAGATATAATTAAGGAAAAATCCTGAAACCTTTCATCACCTTTCTCACCAAATTTTTAATTTTTTAATATCGATATTTTGTAGACGGACAAAATAAATTACATACTGAATGAACATAGGTAACAAAGAACCCAAGCTGATTATCTTGAATAGCAGCTCAGAATTTTACACAGCGTTACGGACTGATGGACAGACGGAAAGACAAAAGGAATAGCAATGTTTCATGGTTTATGTAAATTAGAGAGAAAATAGAAATTGGATTTTAAGTAGTTTTCTCGTATTCATTGGAATCCGGTGGATAGGAACCGGTTCTCATCCATACGAAAAACTATGTCTAGCATCGTATTATAAACGGCTTTCTACGAATATAAAAATGTAAAATCATAAGATTAAAACCAGTTTTTTAGCCCCGAGGTACCGAAGGCACGGGCTAAAAAAACTGGTTTTAATCTTATAATTGTACATTTTATATCCGCGGAAAGCCGTTTATAATACGATGTAAGAAATAACTATTATCAAATCTTGGTTGGTTTGCTCGCATCAAACTAGTAATATACAAACTTATTAACCAATAGTTATAATCTGCAGATGATGTAATTTTGTTTATCATCATTTGTTGTCTCTTGTCTTATCCCTTGAGACTCCTGGTAATACAGCTTTTAAATATGTTGTTGGCTGTTAACCTATCTGGTCTAAAGTTTTTTTAGAGTACCATTAAACATTAATAACTACATTTTAAAACTATTACTCATATGGTACTTGTTATTATAAAAACAAACAAAAAATACAAGGAAAATGTTTTTTGCCTTATCATCTTTTTTATTTTATTGTCTTTCATGTATCCTGATTATTTTTCTAAATATTTTGAAGGAAAATCCAGCAAAAAAATGCATTTGACAATATCAATTTGTGCAACAGAAAATTATGATAATCAATAATAAAAACAACGAGGAATAATATGTAAAAAAATAGGGCAGCCACAAAAAATGAATTACTATGATAGACATTATTAGTTGAAAAGTTTGGACACAACTAATTTGAACCAAACAATCAAAAACACAAGTTCCTAAAATATTCAAGTAGTATTATAAGATCATGTATTTAAAAAACTTTAGGTACAAGCATAATTTTCAGTCTAATGTACCCACCCTTCTCCCAGCCTTGGAATGTAACAAAAGATTTAACTTCCATAATGTGTTTCAGAGGAGCTTATAGCCTTGACAAATTGTTCCAATAATATATAAAGGATATATTTCATTACCACAATAGTTCTTTACTGATATGAAATGATAGAAAAATTACTTCAATGAGTTCTCATAATCCCATTGCGGTAAAATAATTCTAAATCCAACAAGGTTGACAACATGCATAAAAACAAAGCTTGCTCAAAAAGTTAACATGGATGCGTAGGGCTTGTCCCCCCACCCCAAAAAAAAACTTTTGACGTCATTGAATAGCACTTGTAGAATAAATAGCAAGGATGTTTTATACAATAGTTCACAAGATCTTATTCCTGTAACCAAATTGTCATGTAAATCATCATTTTAAATATAATGACATAAAAAAAGATTCTATCAAAAAGTAAACTGGCTAAATAGCTATAAAATGTTTAAAACATATAGACCTTTTGATTATAGACCTGCAAATTTTACTGTACATTTTTTATTGCAGAAATAAATACAAGGCTATAAATCAATAGGATTATTCTAACATGCTTTAATATGCAACCAGGGACATTTGGTAACTATAGACAGACACACTATAGATGTATTGTATAATATCTTCGCTTTAAATAAATTCCTCGGTAAAAAATATATTTTCTGGAATATTGCCCTGTAATGGTCATTATAGTTTCAAAACTTTCAGCCATTCTTTTTTTGCAGAAAAAAAAATATTTTATGTTTAGGGTTACAGTGAAAATTTGTTTAATTTATAAATTATCTTGACCTGTCCCTTGATGATAGGTTCGTAATTAAAGTAAAGAATAGAAGGTGCATGAGCATTGGCAGAGCAGTGACCCAGTCCCGATTTAGTATGGGGTCTTTGAAATCAGCTAATATTGTCGGAAACAAAGAAAAACAGCCGAATCCCTACATCCACTTGGGCAAGGTAGTTGTTAGGATTATAAATCTATGCTTGACTATAATCCTCAGATTCACCACTAAATTTCTGACTAAAACTAGTTATCACTCCATCAAAACAGCCAAATAATTTTAAAGCTTTGCCAATGTTACCCATTCCCTATTTTGTGCATGGGTATGAAATTTGACTCCTTTTAGAGTTGTTTTCTTGACAATACTTTTAATTTTAGATCTGCTCAATATTTTATTTTTGTTAATCAGTCTGATCACATTGGTTAAAATATGCTTAAGAAATATTTGCTTCATACTTTACCTTTTACTTCTGTACGTTCTATTCTTGATATGTTACATTCCATTGCTTGCTACTTGTAAATTTAAGTAATTCTATCATATAAAGTAGTAAGCTTTTTTGTTTGTAGCGAAGGGTCTCGCTAAATGCTGATTCAATAGGTTATCCTTTACAACAAAGATTCTTATATATACAGGGTGCGCCACATAAAACCGGACTTTTTCTAAATTGTAAACAAATTAACATAAAATCGTCAATTTAAAAGATTTTATTAAATTTTAAAAACTGGGAAGCAAACTAGGTATATGACTATTAGATCATTGAATAAAATCGCCGCCATCATCAATCACCGCCTCTACCCGCCTCCTCAACCGCCGGCAGTGCAAGGTCAAAATGTACCTGTCCAAGCTGGCGAAGTTCTCCTTGATAGTGGCAATGAGGGAGGTATTTGTGGTATGAGCACGTCTATTGGTGCATGCTTCGAAGTAGCTCCAGGCCCAAAGGTCCATTGAATTAAGATTGGGCTGCTGGGAGGCCACATTTCCTTAGGATTGTGAGTAACCGCAGGATCTAAATTCACCCATCTTTTAAGCTACCCTTTGACACGGAGGCCTTTATTTGGACCACAGTTGAGCACGACGTTCTATACCTTTTTGGAAATGGCATAAAGATTCAGCTAGGGTTGTCAGCGCAATCCATAGTCTAAAATGAGTTTTTAAGTTCCATATGGGTCTTTAACGTCGAGAACCGAGAAATTTTCACGATTTTACACGATTTTTGACGTTTTTGACATCTCTAAATCTGCCACGTTTCACTTTGCCGAAGTATTACAGCTAAGCCATTATAGATAGAGAGCTCTAGTCTTTTCTAGTGTCTTACTTATGTATCTAACAGTATCCCCAGCAAGTTACATAACTCTACCTCATCTACAGATGGGCTGAGGTCCGATTTAGTGGGCCCTAGTCAAGAATCCAGATTATATCACCAGCGCATTTCGAATCTGCCTTGTTGAACATAAGCGCGGCCAGCTCGGAGTATAAGCCCATCTTCGTCCAAAGATTTTTTCTGCTAAAAGTTCATAACCTAAGGTTTTTATAGTGGGGTCAAACGTCCAGATTGGTCAAGTAGATTTGACGCTATGACCGTTTAAAAAAAGTCCGGTTTTATGTGCCGCACCTGTATATATAAAGTCTTGTATGGTTTTTGACTATTTTTTGCCCTCTCATATGCCTTCAAATATAGAGCTCTTAGATGCTACGGGCGCAGCCGCTAGTTTGATAAAAAGCAATTAAAAACAATATTAACCCTTACAGATCGGGGGGGGGGGTCATATTGACCCCCCCCTCTAGTTTTTTCAATGTCATTTTTTTTGTAGGTAAGGTGGAGAGCTGTGACTTCATGACTTTTTAAGTTTAGTAATTATGCGTCGGCAAGAGTTGATTTTATTAGGATATCTGGTCTGTGTCGGTCGTGGTGTCCAGTCAAAGTCGGTTGGGTAGCACCAAAATTTAAAAAAAAATCAAAATAAATCTTAATTTCTACATTATGACTTTTGTGTATAAGGTAGAAACCTAATTTTTTTTGGTGAATACTGAGATAGCAATGACCTTATGAGAAAAGTGGTGTTATGACCGTTTGACCGCACCCTGACCGACTTTATGACCGATTTTTGTCCGGCTTTTACTACAGACATATATCATGAATATCGTGGCTTCTATTTCAGCTAGAGACCTATAAATTTTTTTGGTAAATTCTTGAGCAACAATAAACAGATTAAAATATTAATTGGCGCCGCCAACCGCCGTTTTACCGCCGTAACCGCCGAATATGGCGGTTTCCGTTATTTGCCGTTTTTCGGCGATGATCAGAAAAAGTAATTTTTTTGTTATGAAAAATAAAAGTTCGTCCTAAAATTTGGTCATCCTAGCTGCAAAATTGGCCGCTCTACAGCTGTTTTAAAATTTAGCGGCTGGCCGCTATAAAGCGGCTAAGGAGCGGCCTGACCGCTATGACTAGAAAAAGTAATTTTCTCGAAAAATACACATGAACCACCAGAAAAAAATTTTACGTCTTTATCTGTAACAGAAGCCGAGATAGAGGAGGGGGTCAATATGACCCCCCCCCCTGATCTATTAAGGTGGGAATAGGGGCCCGATCTGTAAGGGTTAAGCAAGATACGATATTAACTTTCTGTTAAAGGTTTTGTGATTTTTTGAATAAAACTAGAAATATTTGGCACATGCCTAGCAGGGCTGCTGCATGCAGGGGTTGTCAAAGCCTAATGATATTGTGCACATGCATGTGTGTGTGTGTGTGTGTGCACACGTGTGCCAAGTTGTGTGTGTGTGAGTGTATTATAGTGTGCAATTTAGTGTGATCTGCATTTATAAGGGTGAGGGAGAGAAAGAAGGAGAGAAAGCGTGAGAGAGAGAGAGAGAGAGAGAGAGAGAGAGAGAGAGGAGAGAGAGAGAGAGAGAGAGAGAGAGAGAGAGAGAGAGAAAGAGAGAGAAAGAGAGAGAGTTGCATGAATATTGTAATCAAAGCATAGGAAATTTATTATAAAGAAAAAATTCAATATCATTTTGATTTTTATG
Organism: Acartia tonsa; assembly: GCF_053477335.1. Lineage (NCBI taxonomy): Eukaryota > Metazoa > Arthropoda > Copepoda > Calanoida > Acartiidae > Acartia > Acartia tonsa. The sequence continues at coordinate 40,624,544 of NC_137267.1, read as the reverse complement.
TGGCGTAATTAAAAAAAATTGGAAGCAGCTTATAGTGCCTAATTTATAAAAAAAATTACGTCATACAATACAAATGACTAATGATAGGCCAGTATACATTTTACATTGCATCGGTCAATTAAGTTTTGATTGAACGGGGTTCAAAAAAATATATTTTCTCAATAATAACTCAATAGAATTCAAAAAGTAAGGTGTCAAATTAAAGATCTTACTATTTGTTTCGGTATGTATTTCTTGTATTCCCTGGCAAGTTCGAACCCATTAATCCCTGTTTCCTTACACCAAATTTCCCCAGAGAATGAGTGTGTTACGCGGCATTCCTAACTATCTCCGCGCGGCGCGTGGCTTGTAAACGAACAAAAGAGACGCGCACTTTTCCTTTGATGATTCCCATGTGAGGAGCTACGTTAATGAAAATAATGTATTGGTTGAATATACATGCGCTCTAATCCGTGGAAGATCTCAAATAAGCCTTCCTGCTTAGTTTGACATCATATGTGGTAAGAATTTATCTTTTAATTCTTAATAATAAGCGTAGAATGGTACAATTTTATGAAGAAATTTAAAACATTAATTTTTCAACAAATAGACCATTTAACTGCTAAGTTTTATCATACGAATATTTTCCTTTATTTTATTGATCATTTGAATCTAAAATTATCAATTTCTGATGCGATTTAATATGTTTCGTGCCAATTTAAAGTTTTTAGAAATTTTATATTTTTAATTAAATTGAAATCACGCAACCTCGATCTTACAAAAATAATAACCATTAATATTATGTAATTAATTCTTATATTTTTGTTTTAGACTTACTGTTTTCATGGTAATAAATACACATTCGTAAACTTCACTATGTTGGTCATTCGGAGGGCTTGGAGATAAGATTTCGAGAACGGCTAGGCATTGCGTTCCGAAACAATGAAAACAAGACAGAACAGATGCAGCTAAGAAGAATCTGTGAAGTTTTGATGAATGTGTTGGTTGTGATACCTTAACACACATTATTATAGTCGTAATCAGTACAGTTAACTTTAGTGACAATCATGGGTCCTAAAAAGAATAAAGGTGAACAATTGAGTAAGCGGCTGCGTCCAGCCGTTGATGCCCTAACCAGTGAGCTAAATAGAGTGATGAAGTTGGTCAGTGATACTTCAGAACTTGATGTTAGACATCTCACTAAGGAGTCAATCCTTGTCCACGACAAGTTCGAAACGTTCGACAGCATCATGGGCGGTTTTAGCAAGCTTGGTTTGAGAATCCAAGAGCTTGATGAGTTTAGTGACATTTATTCTGATATAGTTACTGTGCAAAAAGACTATAGTGCCTTGAAAGATGCTCTTGATGCTATAGAAGAGCTTAGTGACATTCAAAGTGTTGTTGAAGATTGTGAAAGTTATTAAAGGGCCATATTTTCCCTTGCCTGATTCAATTATAAACACTTTGTCTGCTTTGATGAAACGTTTGGCTGAGGTTAAGCTTGAACCTGTGAAGCCACCTACAATGACGGCGGGTGCCTCGACAGCATCGCCATTTGTGTCACCGTTTGGCACACCACAGTTCGCCGCCGGTTCTATATTCACGCCAGGATATATGAATCGTGTCGACGAACGTCTTCTTCCCAGCTTTGACGGCCAAGAAGCAGCCTACGTAAGTTTCAAAGACAATTTTAAAAAGCTTACTGTAGGACAGGACCCGTCATATTTACAGTTATTGTTGAGCAGTGAGAAGGTCTGTAAAAATAAAGAGCTGAGACTCCAGTTAATTCAGATTCAATCGCATGAATCTCAGTGGGCTTACCTTGACGCGCGTTTCAAGTCGAAGACACGTCAAATGCTCTGCCTTTTCAACCAATGGGAGAAGAAGTCTAAACCGTCGGACTCCAACCAGATTGTGACTGTGTTAGCAGAGTTTGGTGGTGCAGTTAGCCAGCTGGAGCAGCTGACTAAAGATGATGAAGATGATGAGGTTACCACAAGCCAGTGGTTGACCGTGATACTTCTTGAGATGTTATCCAAGAAGTTGCCCCGAGATTTTCAAGATAAGCTCAATTTGGCATTGGGCTCAATGGATGTCCCAAATCTGCCAAAGTTGATGCAGATTATAGAGGAACAGAGGGGCGCTATTTTAATGAGGTGTTCAACTGATATGGACACCCCCTCTAAGAAGAAAGGTAATCCTGCGACAGCAGCTGCGGCCGTAGGTAAACCTGGTAAATCTAAGATGAAGCAGTCATGTTTTGTTAATGGCTGTGATGACATGCACTTACTTTACAAGTGCCCAAAATTTCATGACCTGTCAGTGCCAGACAGGAAGAGTGTTGTGGAGAGTGCTGGATGCTGTAGGCTTTGTTTGCAGAAAGGGCATAAATCTGTGGATTGCCCGAAGGCAGATGTAATAGGCGGATGCAAGGTGGACAATTGTGGTCAACCCCATAACAACCTTCTGCATGAGAGTGTTGATATGGCTGCCGCCATCTATGAAGTACATACTTCCCCTGAGGCGAACCTAATGTTAATGTTACAACAATTAGACGTCGATGATGTTAATTGCCAGAAGGTCCCAGTGAACGCCATGTGGGACACTGGTTTAACTACCTCAATGGTAACCCAGTCACTTGTTAATAAACTTCAGTTACCTTTTACTGGACGTTCAGCAAGAATTTCTCTAGCTGATGGTGAAGTTAAATGTCTCCCGACGGTCAAGCTATGTTTAGTTGATCGACACAAGAAATATCACATGTTAGAGCCTGTGGTAGTGCCTCTCATTGGTCCAAAAGAGGCGATCTGCTCCATGAATCCTGTGGAGGCAGCTGTTTTGTTTGATATGAAACCTGAAGATTTTACTTTGGTTAATGGGCAGGTTGATTTGCTCATTGGGCACCTCTGCCCGTCGATGTTTCCCTACTCTGAACGTTCAGTAGGAGAAACCATGCTTTACTCCAGCCTGTTTGGATCTGGATATTTTGCTGTTAGTGCTAATGGATTAGCAAAGAGTAGGTATGTTGTCTGCTCAAATTTCGAGTTGGAAAGTGAAGCTATAGGGTTTTTAAAACCAGAAAGCTCAGATGTTCAGCCGCAGCCGACTGTTGGTGCTGCTTGTGATGCTATTATTGAACCTGTTGGTTCTGCTTGTAACGCTGCTGATGAACCTTTTGGTTCTGCTAGTGCCACAGCCGTTGACAACATGGCTACGGCGGGTGTTGCCGTGGCTAATATTGATAATGATGTTAGTTGTGCTGCAGTTAATCCTGATGATATTGGTAACGATACTTTAGCAGTTGATAACACTGTTACGGCGGATGTTGAGCCGTTGAATGATTCGGTTCCAGCCGGACAAGAGCCGACGGGAGTTTCGGTTCCGGCTGGACAAGAGCCGATCAGAGTTTTGGTTCCAGCTGGACAAGAGCCGACGGGAGTTTCGGTTCCAGCTGGGCAAGAGCCGATAAGAAATTCGGTTCTGGCCGGACAAGAGCCGACGGGAGTTTCGGTTCCGGCCGGACAAAAGCCGGTAGATGATTCTAAGTTTTATGACAGTCACACTTTTATTACTTGCCCTGGTGCTGTCATGAATCAAGAATCGACTTGGCTGCTGCCAACCTTGCCGCCCGACACAGGGTAGGAGGCCTGCAATATAGCGGGTGGAAATATGGCGGTTGTTGCCGCCAGAAAGTCATTGAAAAATTTCAAACCACACATATCTAATCTACAACATAAACTATTTATGTGAAAATGATCTTTAAAGAAAAAATATTACAAGTTATATGTTGAGCTTGTGAAAGGAACCTAAATCGGTTCTGTAAAGAATAAGTATTCATTATTCAACTAATTTTATTGTTCTTACCTAAGCACAAAAATTCTACAAAACTGTTTAGACTTTTAAAGCAGATTTTAAAAGATTTTGTTTCTTTAAGTATGATTTTGAAAAGCAAAAGTTCGTGTGTTAACTACCAAATGATTTTTGCAGAATAAAAATACCTCGAAAAAGTATTTTTATGGTTCACGTTTACTTAAAAAATGTTATTTCTCAGATTCTCATATGAAATAATGCATTAAAGTAAAGAACACAACATGTAATGTTATTATGATAATGTTTAAAATATTCCTCGTTATTATTTTAAAAGATTATCGCAAAAAATCAAGATATTTGTTTAAATTTGTAAGCAAATCAAAGATTTTCTTTCATTCCGGAGGCAGAGATTTTTAACAATTCATGTACAAAAGTTTTTCTTTCACTCCGGGAGCTGGGATTCCTATTAATCCACACGTAAAGATTTTTTTTCATTCCGAGAGCAGGGATTCGTAGTAATATACGTACCTAGCGATTTCGGACAATTTTAAACCTTGAGAAAATACTTTTAGCAATTATTTTCCTAGGTATATATATTTTCGTTCATGTTCAAGCATTTATAATAATGAACACGATGTATGATATTATTAAAATATTGATTATTATTTTATATGAATATCACAGAATTAATTTAAGATAAACTATGCATATTTTAAATTAACTCTACCTTCATTTTTATCGCAGATATTAAAATTGAAGCAGTATTTTTAAAAAAAGAAATGGGTAATTTCAGCATTTCTTAAGATTTATAAGTAACGCAATTTTTGATACAATTTCGTTTAAACTTTCAAATCGATGCAAGATTTTTTTCATTTGAAATGCAAACTTAAGTTTTTTATACGTTTACGCAAGTTTTTTCAATGATTTAAGTCTTTCCGGGACCAGGGATTTTTTTCGCGGAAAATTTCCTAGGTGCCTACGCAGATATAAACATTTTTATCCTTGTTGGATTGAAATTCGATATGATAAGAAATTAACAAAATGAGATTTTTACATCATTTAAATATTTCTTTATAATTTATTATAATCACATAAATAATTTAATATTATATGTATATTAAAATTATTACTATTTACCTTTGAACTGATGTATCTAAAGAAAAAATGCAGATTTTTTTCGCCGATGAATTAAGTAGATTCTTTGATATTCGTAGAATTAAGCTTAATAAGACCGCTTTACGGTGTACCTTAGCTCTGTTTCCTCGGCCAGGCATACCGCAAAACGGCAAAACTAAAGCATAAGATAATCTATTTTAATTTTGATTTGCTTTGATTGATGATTTTAAAAGTTTCTTTGAATTATTTCATGATTCTTTTTATTTTGTTTTGAATTAAACATCACTAATTATGTTTGTTCAGTTGATGTAGCCCTGCGCCAGAAATCCTGTTAGAAATTATGCAGTATCAAAAGTTGTGATGGAAAGTCATAACGTCCAACAGGATAGCTGGAACATGGCAATTATTAATATTTGATGGATTTGTTAGTTTGTATCTTGAGGGATTCATTCTGACTGAGGCCCCAATTTGCCTTTAATTATGACTGTTTGAATATGTATATGTTGCTTTCTTCTTAAAACAGAGAGAAATTGCAAATTCAGCATTTAGAGAAGTTCTTTTCTTATATTGAGCTTTTGTTTTATTTTGGTAAATTTAATTTGCATGTTTCAATTGCAATTTTAATTTTACGCAATTTTGATTCACGAAGATTTAAAATTATGAAATTTTAATTTTCCGAAGTTTGATGATTTTTACAGTCATATTTTATTTAGATTTAAGTATCTATTTTATTAAAACATGTTTAGATTTAAGGATCTTACTTATCTTATCTGAAAAATGTTTAGATGTAAGCAAGTATTTTTCCGTCGGAGAAAAATTCTAATTATTGAGAAGTTTTTTATGCAATTTTACTTTTCTTTTCTAGCAAAAAGATTTAGTAGAAAAAATGTCATTATTTAATCTTTCTTTCTTTTGATGAAAAAAGTTTGAGTTGATTATTTAATTATTGATGCGATTTTTAGTATAAAAATCATTTGCCTATTTTATTATGTAGGTACCTAATTTAAGTTTAGGTACTAACGATTATTAATTCATGTATTCGCAATTACATGGTCTGTAATTCTAATTTTATTTGAGATTATGAGGCCATGATATAATGAGATGTGTGAGTGGTAAATGTGCATTTCATGAATGTTGAATGCTTTTCCCATTCCTTATTCCTATCCTTATGTGGTAGTGGAGTCGGTTTGAGTTATTGTGGTGTTCGAAAGTTACCATAAATAATTTTAGGCCTTATGGCCATGACATTTTAAACTCTTGTGGTTTATGTGTTGTGAGATTGTGATTTCGTGGACACTGTCTGCACGCATATTGCAAAAATGAGGTATTGTGTTCGATTCCCAGTGAATAGACGGGTGTGTTTCGGTATGTATTTCTTGTATTCCCTGGCAAGTTCGAACCCATTAATCCCTGTTTCCTTACACCAAATTTCCCCAGAGAATGAGTGTGTTACGCGGCATTCCTAACTATCTCCGCGCGGCGCGTGGCTTGTAAACGAACAAAAGAGACGCGCACTTTTCCTTTGATGATTCCCATGTGAGGAGCTACGTGAATGAAAATAATGTATTGGTTGAATATACATGCGCTCTAATCCGTGGAAGATCTCAAATAAGCCTTCCTGCTTAGTTTGACATCATATGTGGTAAGAATTTATCTTTTAATTCTTAATAATAAGCGTAGAATGGTGCAATTTTATGAAGAAATTTAAAACATTAATTTTTCAACAAATAGACCATTTAACTGCTAAGTTTTATCATACGAATATTTTCCTTTATTTTATTGATCATTTGAATCTAAAATTATCAATTTCTGATGCGATTTAATATGTTTCGTGCCAATTTAAAGTTTTTAGAAATTTTATATTTTTAATTAAATTGAAATCACGCAACCTCGATCTTACAAAAATAATAACCATTAATATTATGTAATTAATTCTTATATTTTTGTTTTAGACTTACTGTTTTCATGGTAATAAATACACATTCGTAAACTTCACTATGTTGGTCATTCGGAGGGCTTGGAGATAAGATTTCGAGAACGGCTAGGCATTGCGTTCCGAAACACTATTTTTGTTCATAATGGCAATTTTCATCATTTTTGTTGCATTTTAGTACCTTAAAACCAACTTATTTTTTTCAAACTTAAATCACTTCAAATATAAGAGGTCTACAAAAAAAACCGATTGCATATCTAAATTCTAAGGATCATTTACTAAAAACATCGACTAGCTATTTAAAATAAATCACAAAAGTTAGGACAACTTCTTAAACAAAAAAAAAAGTTTCCTAAATGGAATAATCGAATGTAATAAGTGGTAAATAAATCTTCTGGAACACCATTCCACACATACAAACATACATCCGACCTCTTTTAAATTCTAAATATCAGGTATTTTAAGAAATATTGTTGGGAAGTTTACTTGTGTATATTTATTAGTTTGATTTGGGTAATAAAGGCAGTGCAGATATTTTACAATTAGACAAATAACAATAGACTAATCATAAGAAAGGATAATTTTTTCCCTACAATTTTCCTATTGCAACTCAATATTGTTCCCCACCCTATTTTCAGACACTATTTCTGTCCCTCAGTCATTCAATTTGTAATCTCATGAGGAAATTGTGATTTTCTCGTTGCTATTTAAGACAAATAGCTGATTTTGCGCCAGTAAATAATTGACTTGGTCTCTCGGTCATGCAATAAATGAAAATATGATTGTTTTCATAAAGGTTTAATAATTACAAATTCTCTTGCTTCGCTATTTATCGATGATGTCATCCTTTTTTTAGTGATATGATAAAAACGGTATCTAAAAAAAGAAAAATACATTCTAATGTATCTCTAATATGAAGGAAAAACAAAATATAAGTTAAAATAAATAGCCCTATTTAAATCAAAGCTGTAGGAAAACTTACTTTTTTTACTATGAATCATAAACATCTGCTAATGTGTATTCTAAAGTAATAAGATGTCTCTCTGTCCGCTGAGATCTTGTAAAAGGTTGGAATAATTGTTCTTAAATTTTTAGGGATGTTTTTCATTGGTCCTACTTAGAAGGGTTTTCCTGGCTTCTGTCAAGATAGATTGCTGATTCAATGTTTAAGTCAATCAATGAGCATCCTTTCAGTCACAGCTAACCTTAGCAACGCGGTGTTTAATAGGTCTTTCCGGCTTATCAAAAACGTTGGTGTGTGTCCGCCAATTGCGTAAATTAAGCGAGATAAAAATCAGTATTTTTCTATAAAAATCTATAGTCAATCACCGTGTCTTTCTTATTCCTAACAGTTGCTTTAGTAGGCAAATTATACCTGGAGGCCTGCAGCACCTGAACCTGGAGACCGATTGTAACTTTTTCTTTAAATATGTAAATAATATATTAAAAGAAGCTTATTTTGTTTTATAAACTCATCTCTAACTCTTCAAATAAGAAATTTTTATTTTTTTTACCTGTCCAGAAACCACCTGGAGGCCTGGAGCTCCGGAACCTGGAGGCCTATCCAAAAAATCTTAAAACTTGGGAAAATTCATTATATAAGGATGATTTTATCTCTAATAACCTATCCTCTCAGTCCAAAGATAAAGCCTATGCTTCCTGTTTACGCAAATGTGTCAAAACTCCCCCCCCCCCTTATTCTAAACTAATTTTTTATTTTGAGGAACAGCTATATAATTCTAATAAGTTTAAAGCATATCATACTCAATAAATATTTTGTATATTATTTGTGTATGTTAATAATTATATAACATTAATCTAAAATTTCTTTTAAGCATAATAAAAACTAGAACTAAATTTTGTGTTTTCCAAACTATTTTTCCCTTCCTCCCTACACCCTAACCAAATTTCATGACCCTATTTTTAAATCTACCCATCCAAAATTCAAAAACATCTTTATGAATATCTCTTAACAAATTTACTAGGTTTAGTCATATTTACAACATTTCCACCTAATATTCTGTTAATTCAAGATATTAGGTCAAATAATAAAGAAAATAGATAAGAAGTATGTTTTGATAGAGCTCATAGTTGTTCATCTTATTGTAATAACTGAAAGGTAAACTGGGTTGTTTGCAGTAGATATATGAAATAAAAAAACTTAAAACATGAATTTAATAGGTAAAAGTTTTTGTTATTTAGTTGTGATCAAGTGCCTTAGGAATGCAAAAGTGTGACATTATCCTTCAGGGATAGATATTTCAATATAAAGATTTATAATGTACATATTGTACAATATTCACAATACCTTCTTAGACTGAGATGTTTCACTGCAAGATAATTTTTAGAAATGTAGTAGGCATTTTAAGAAAAAGGCGTTTTTTGAGATGGGCGTTTTTTGAGATAGGCGTTTTTTGAGATGGGCGTTTTTTGAGATGGGCGTTTTTTGAGATAGGCGTTTTCTGAGATAGGCGTTTTTTGAGTATAGCCGTTACTTTGTGTTTGGAGCAAAAAAAGGCAATAAGATTTTGATTTAGTATATTTTATCACCCCTTTAAAATATACCTGGATTTTATTTGGATTCTGTGGCCGCCAGGATTGATCTGAAAATTTTGTAACTGTGCATATGTTGTAGCTATAAATTCTGAACACAAATTTAAATTTAATTTTCAGAACAAATAGTTATTTTTTTCACATTTACTGAAAACTATTATTTTAATGAAACTTATCGATTATGATCAGTTTCAGGACTTATGTAAATAGTCAACCATTTAATTTTTAAATATTAAATATTTCTACATACTGCTTTCCTAAACAAACCTAAATGTTTACTTACTTGGTTTCCCCCGCCTTCCCTGGCTCGACGTGGAAACCTACAGGGATCTTAAAAGATAAGCCAATGGATGATTAAATTATGTATATTCTCCATGAAATGAACAAAACTACCATTTCTGTAGAATAAAATTGTGATTGAAAATTCTGTACAACGCTAGTTTAAACCAACCAATCAAAATATAAAGACTTAAAGTACCTAATTTTTCTTTTATTAAAGGAACCATGCAAGAAATACACTGATCTAATTGCCACAAGTAGATCCTATACCCCAAATTTGAAGCCTTCAGCTTTAATAACAAAAAAGTTGTAGGCATTTTAAAATGATATTTTATGTACTATGAGAATTTTGAAAGATTTTCATTGCTCATGTTAAAAACTTTGAAATTAAACTACGTAGCCTAGAAACAAAATTATAAGCTTATAAATTTAGGTTGCCAGTAACTAATTATATTTTTAAAATAAAAATGTAATTTTGAAATGCCTTGAACTTTTTTGTTATTGAAGCTGAAGGCTTTAAATTTGGGGTACTGGGTCTACTTGTGGCAGTCTTTCAGCAGTTAAAGCATTGTCTTATTGCTTTCCAATTAAACAAACCTCAAATGGGTCACCCCCCTCCCTTTCCCTTCCCTGGCCCAGTTAAGGGTGGAAAGAAACCACCAGGGATCTAAAGAGATAAGACAAAGAAGGCTAAATTGATGAATATTCTGTACTGAACAAAATAAAAATTGTTGATAAAAAGTTTAAACACTGATAGTTTAACAGTTTAAACCAACTAATCAATAATCAATTACAGTACCTAAAGTTTTTTTTAGAGTCAACTATTCATAATAACTCATAATAACACATTGGAAGATCACAACACACCCCCGCCCCCCCTCCCCCCATAACTCCAACCAAAATCATAGCACAGCAATTTTTAGGGTAAATAAAAAAATATTACAAAATTTTTAAAAAGTCATATTTTAGTAACTACTTTTAACCCATGGGCCTTTCCAAAAAAAACTAATTTTATAAATTGGACAAAAATTATATTATTTACATTGTACTTACAGCAGGGCCTACAAAATTAAAAGTTAACACATTCTTTCTTTTATTCCATAAAAAAATTCCCTTTCTTGGCAACGCCCCTTAATGCTTTCACCCCCCCCCCCCCTCACTTATGAATCACGCAAATGGTCTATTTCAAATTTAAACTTTTCTTACTACTCTTCCCAAGTTACATTTCATGTAAACACTCTATATATTGAAGTTTTATGATAATTATTGTATTGAAATTATAAAATCCCAATATTGAAAAATATTTGTAAAACTTGAAAATTTGTTGAGGATCATACTGTAAATGTATTGTATAACTATAAACTAATATATTAAAATTTTTCCAGTAATATTATTACTTTTGTCTAGAGTGGAAATGATTAAAATCAAAGAACATAAAACATTTCTTGATAGGAAAGTAAATCTATCTTTATTTTTATTTTAAAAAATAATTATTTTGGAATTAAAAGATTTTTGATTTGTTTTTAACAACTCAACCCCTCCATTTTGGGGGATTTCCTGTTACCAAAGGCAACAAATAAACAATTTTTAATGGTTGCAATTTTTATGTACATTAATTTAAAAGATATTAATTTAATTTTTAAGGGTTCTGAAATTTATGAAAGCAATTGGAATATTTTCAAAGCTGACAAGTATTCTTTTTCCTGTTATTATAGTGACATTGGAAATTGGTAGTCATGTATACAGTTCTTTTTTAAAAGCTCCAGACTATACAGATCCCAAATACTACAAAGGTAATTATAAATTATATATATTTATTTAAAACAATCTTGCTTAGAAAATCTTGCTTTGTAACCTAATAGTCATACTCTCCAGATTTATGTATGGCACTTTTGACTGTGGTTCAGTTTGGCAGCAGCCCATGGCAAGCTAGACAGATTTACAATACTGCCCTCAAAGATATTACAACAGTTGGAAAGTGTTCTAATGGGATTATTTTGATTATACTTCTCATTTCAAATGATATGATTCTCCTGGGATTTGTTTTTAAATTGGTATCTTTAACTTGGTCGTTCGCAATGGAATTAGGACGTAATATAATGTTTGCTATAACAAGTAAGAATTTAATTTTTTGCCCCCAGTCAAAATGTTGTTGATTTATTTAAAAAAATGACCTATGCAAATATTATTTCTGTAATGCAAAAACTGCGACCACACAAGCACTTTAAAATTTTCCTACCCTAAGAAATGACTAAAAAACCACCATGTTTTAGGGTTTATTGAATATTCAGCCCAACCCTATTATATATGTATGCAATTTTAACAATTTTGACTTAGGAACATTACTTTCTACACCTTTATATGTTATAATTGAGACTGTCCTAAATTTTTTGGTTTATAGGTTTATATCGACACACTAGAATTGAAATTATGTAAAAATCTTTAAAATTGAGATCACACAAAAGCTTTAAAAAAGCACTAAAAACAGGTCTTTTTGCAGATTTTACAAACTTTGCAGTGCTTGTGTGTTCGCAATTTTTGCATTACAGAAAAAATATTTTGCATGGGTATTTTTTTGCATAAATCAACCATATCTTGGCTAGTGGCAAAAATGTTATCCAAATTTTTCCAGGGCGGGACACTTTAATGTAAAATCTTGGATACAATATTTATTGCAGTATGGGGTACATAAATAGTTTAACTTATTACATCTCAGATGGACCATATCAGGGCCAGTAGAGGAATTAAAACTAACTCGGATTATGTTTGTTGGGCTAGGGGGTGTAGCAGTCTTGGTAGCACATTGTGCAGAGTATTGACAGGGTGGGGCCCTAGGTTGAATAATTAAGATTAGGAAAGTTAGGTGTTAATTGAAGTCAGCTATATCTAAGCTAAACTTAAAATCAATTAGTTTTTAATGTACTATATTACATATATTTAGATTTAAAGTGTTTCTTAATGTAGGTTCTCTCCCCTTTTTGACACTTGAAATTGCAAGTTCTTCTTTCAACCTAAAGCTGCATGAACTTACAGCCATGGAGAATGTATACGGATTTAAAACTTTGAACAAGATATTCTCTTCTTTTGAAAATGCATGTCAAGTACCCATTTTTGTGAGCATCACTTGTTCAACCATCAGTATTATTACTAGGGTTTATGAAATTAGCACCAGCTCTTGTAATAACTTTTATGGTTGGTTAGTTGGAGAATATATCTTCTTCACAATTATCACTGTTCTTATTGATGTTTTCAAGGTTACTTATATCTGCTTCACTCTGGACAAGTGCTATAATAAATACAAAAGGACCATTTCAAATATAAGGTAAAATATATTTCTATGTTAGCTAAAAAATTAGGCTGAAACCACTAAAGTATTGATTTTTAAAGTAAATACAGATATTGGAAATTATTATTCCATTTGCTAATGAAAAAAAATTCTTTTTTTTTGTAATAGTATGGATAATTAAAAAACAACATCCATAGTAAGTTCCAAAATCACATTTACCCTGTAAAAATGACTTGTAGTATTACAGCCAAATAATCAGGTTTATCTTAATAAAAAGAAAGATAGCTCAAAGTGTTATACAGATATCTTGTTAATTTATTGGCTGAATATGTTGAGTCTAATTTTTGGCTGCGACTGTCTATTAAGATCTATTTTTTAATAGGGAACTGTATGTCAGAACTGAGGAAAATAGAAGGCCTGAAGTACTAATGCTCTTACATGATGTTGAACAAACAGGACACATCTCTGCTCTTGGATTCTTTGAGGTTAATAGAGGACTCTTAGTGGCCATTCTTGGAACTGTACTTACTTATTTCATCATTCTATATCAAACTATTACATGCTAAATCTTAATACATGTTAATAGACATGCTGGCTTGTAAGCAGAACCTCGGAGCTTTTTCTAGTGCGTATAAAAATGACGTCATACTGGCCTACCATTGGTCAATTTAAATGTATACTAGCATGACATTGGCAATTTAGTTTTAATATTCGCCAATCATTGGTCATAGGCACTATAAAGAGCTTCAAAACCACTATTATCTGATCACACTAAATTTATGTTTTTAAGAATGAATTAATTGCATTCTATTCACATCTAAATATAAAATGTACTTTTATTCTTAATTATTCTTTAATTAGATATTGTAGGTTCATTATTTGTGTAAATTCTAAAATATATTCTATGCCAAATTCATAACATATCTATAATAAGCATTATTTTCACACAAGAGGTTTTAAATCCATTCCGGAAAGAATTGCCTGTCTTATATTACTAACAAAACGGTTCTAATCCACCGGATATTAATTAGTATTGAAGCCATACTAGAAAGATTGATTCAATGACCTGTCCTTGTTTCCCTAGCTTGCATTACTTCTTTCACCAAGTTGTCCAACTCTGAAGAGAAATATTGGCATCGCCACTTTTCTTTTAAACTTTTATCATGGGTAGCTACAAAATATGCACAAAATAATGATTATTTTAATACTTGGATATTACACCAGATCTTCATGTTTAATAATAAAGTGAAATATGCAGTGAACTACTTTTTACAACTCCTATCGGATGAACGATCTGACCAATTAATGCATTCCATGGTACGAAATTTAAATGAGATTAAATTATCTATCACCCAATTTTAGAAGTCAAAGAAGAAACTAGAAAGTCAGAAATTGAGCATACCTAATTTTAAATTTTGAATACAATACATAGAAAAAAATATCCAAAAAAGCTAGTTATAGTTTATCTAGAGAATAAGAGGTCAATATAAGTTAAATTAATAATAAACTTTTCGTTAAATAAAAGCTAAAAAGGCATAAAAGATATAGTAAATATTAATTTTTCACCCATTGTCATTTCCCTTTTTAAAGTAATTTTTGAATGGTTATTAAATGGATATTAAATACTTATCAAATCTAAAACTTTGTGGGCCCACTATTCCTCTCGACTCTTTTTGTTGAGCTTCTGCAGAATTGCATATTGCTCACATAGTGTCAATATAATCATACAAATTGATTAAATATTGGTATCGGCGGAATGAGGCAGGTAATTGTATAAGTATACAGTGTAATAAAGTTACAAGATATCTCTAACCATTGAACCGATTTGGTTCTTCTTTACAGAGCTTGATCTTTAAATCGTTTATAGTTGATTTAAACCGGGGCGATTCATTCAGTGCACCATCAAATTATTAAATACTAATCTTTAAATCGAATTTGCATGGGCGATTTGGCGCGCCCAGTTGCGCGGTACCAGTGCAGCAATGCCACTCACCGAGTGGCATTGCTGAACCAAATCAGGGTGATTTATTAAATAAATAAATATTTTTTTTTAATTACTTTAATATTTTATTGCAAAACTATCGTGAAAACATTTTTACAGTTATTTTTAAAATAAATTATATATTAATGTTTTATATAAAATACCATACTGACACGGCATTTTATATAAAATACCTTACTGACACTGCTTTAGTAATAAAGTTGTACTGGCGCGGATCGATATTTTAATGAGTGCGCAAGCGATTTAACAACACCGCGCCGAAAATCTTTTAAAAATCAGGTGCGCTGTGGCTTACCACCAGCGCACCTACGGTTCACCTCTGAATCGCCCCGATTCAGCGCACCATAAAAACGATTTAAAGATCAAGCTCAGGATAGCTTCTAATATGTCCTGTTTAGAAGAGTACGTACATCCTTTCAAGAGAAGTTGCCCGTAGAAAGAAATGACTCCCCCCCCCCCCACTAAAACAACATCCCCATAAATACCACTATAAAGACCTCTAAGAGCGTAGCCGCTAGTATACATATATAGATAAAAATTGATTAGCAAAGCTATTCTAATACAATTTTTAGGCGAGTTCGTATGAACACGACACTTGGTGAAAATCTGAGTCCAGTAAATCTTTCCGCAACTTTCTATACAGAATTTTGGATTAAGTTTTTTTAGTAGAATAACAAGACAACAAACTGCCATTACTATGAATAATGAATATATAACCTATAAGAAATATAACCTAAAAATTTAAAATTAGTAACTGAGGGAGATAAAAATTAAGGCGCCAAAGACTCAGCTGGTTTTAAACCAACCCCAAAAAAATTAATGTCAGTACCCAAAGTTTTAAGTCAATAAATAAGATAACTAAACTATAGCTATACAATTTTGGGTACCAGCAAAATTTACAGTTTAATTTCCCTTTCCTTCCTGGTGAAAGATGTTTGCTTATAAAGATGCTACTCTTCTTAAAATCAGGATTATAACATCCTTACACATGCAAATCTGGGAGAAAATGGTAAATGCATTTTCCAATATGCTTCAAATCCAAATAATATCCATTGTATTAGAACCAGTTCTCAGCCATCATGTACTTTGTTGTATTACAGCCAGTTTTCTACGAATATTAAAATCATAATAAATTGACACCAGTTTGTTAGCATGGGCATTCAGCCCCTTAGAAAATTAAATTTAATCGTATGATTCAGCATTTTGATATCCGCAGGAAGTTGTCTATAATAAAATGCTATTAATAACTAATATAACAAGGATGCAATATCTTAGATAATAACCTTAGATTTTTGGAATAGTATGTAAAATTTGTTATTATCATATATTCGTTTCATGGTAATTCAAATTATTTTTCAAATAAAAGCTTTTTTCTATGGTTAGAAATAGAATTCAAGAATATTCTATGAAAGAAGAAATATAAAGTCGTCTTATTCTGAACTTGTCTCAAAAAGTTTCAATTTTTTTTTTCTTTATTAGCAAAAGAAACAGATTTAGAATGTCTTGTTAAAGTATCTGAGGATCCTAAAAGTCAAGTATATGTAGTTGCTACGCTTTTCTTTCTATCATTGAAATTATTCTAACAATCTATAAAAAGATTATTTTTTTTCATTTAAATCAATTTTAAGATTTTATTAATAACTTATGAATTTCTTCATGTAGTACATATAGCTATAGTCATTAATTTAGGCATGTTAGAGTAGTTCTATCGACTTTAAACCTTCCATATTAAAAAATTAGGTATATAATCTGTATATAAGATAGATTCATAACCTTAGATGGTCAAACAAACACAATAATCTCAATCAAACTTTTTTAAAAAATTGTTGATATGGAGTGAAATATAATTTATTCCAATAGTACGAGCCTTGCAACCTAAAATCTGTACACTAAACCCAAAACACTGTTACTTTACTAAATTCCAATAGGCCCAATTTACTGAGTAATAATCTAGATCTACTATATATATTCTAAAAAATATAGCAGATCTTTACTTGTTATATAAAAAGATCTTAACTTAATTTTTAAATAATTAGAAAATTACTCTTATTTAAAGTACTAACGGCTACGCCCCTAGAAGCCTCTAGGGGCACTTAAGTTAAGAGGGGGAAAGGTCGACCTCATCCCATATTAAATTTGATTTTCAAAAGAATAAAAAAATATTTTTGGGAAGGAGGGGGGTGAAGTCACCCTCCCCAAAAATAGTTTAAAACCTTACCAGGACCTATACGAAGCTTCACTGTAAATTAGAACAATATCGGTTCAGCGGTTAGCGAGATCATTCGGGACAGACATAAAACTCTCACTACTTTATATAATAGGAAAGTAAATAAAATTCTTATTGATATTTTTCAAGATTTTTTACTTATTTGTTATTTAAATTTTTTATCTGGTTCTCTTGAATGAATATTTGTTTAACAAGGATGTCAAGTTACAACATCCATAAAAGCGAAGCTCTGAAACGGAAAGACAAACGAACATTAATACTTGAAGAGTATCAGAACTGAATAATCAGAATATAAATGTATGTATAAAAGTAAAAACAAAATTGTAAGTAAATTTGTTGAAAAACTGCGTACATACAGGATATTGTTTTAAGGACATACTTACATTTGAGGACTTGATTATAGAGATACTTTGCTTATAACATCGTACTATGTTGTCCTAGGAATCAGTATTCCAAAAATCAGATCAATCAGATAACTTTATCACATAATTATTTGTTGTAAAAAAGTTAAAAATCAACATGTTAAAAATGGACATACGGACATTCTGGTAATAGTTATAGAGTTGCTACACTTTCTAAATCGTACCTAACTACTACAGGAATTATTGTGCAAAGTTTGGAATCGATAGAACAATTCCAACCTATCTATATTAATTAAAAGAGCTATCTGTCTGTGGCGTGCGGACGGACGGTCGGTCAGACGGATGGACGGACCAACCATAATTATAGCAAAGATTCGCTTTTAAAAATGGTTTTTTACCGTCCTTACAAAAAAACATTCCAAATCAATAATTCATTCCTAATTGTTCTAGATTTTTTTTGTCTAACATACCTGACCTTAATCTCTTTGTATTTTTTGGAGCAATGTTTCTCTATAAGTAACAGAGTTTTTAGTTATTTTGTTTGTACAATATGAATATCATATTGGGTGTAAATTAAGCAAAGGACTATGCAATAATTAAAATTTATTTACAATAAAATATAATTTTGTGTCATTATAATTTCAGTATTAATTATTCTATTATAGAAAGGTCTTAATGTTTATTAATTGAGTTCTTGCTGAACACTCAACCAAATGTGTTCTTCATATTGGAGAAGTTTTACATAGATCCCAGGATGGTTTTAATAAAATGTGCATGTTTTTGGTGAACGGAAAGGTTTTAAAGAAAATTAGCCACTGTGAGGCCACTATAAATTTTACCATTGGTCAATTACAGTGTATACTGGCCTCTCATTGGCTAATTTTTTGTTACGTCATAATCAGAGTCAGACACTTTTACTAGGTTCGGTTTTAAATTCCTATCATTATTCAAATAAATAAAGTTAATTATTGAGAATAGAACCCATCACCTTACCTACACTAAGTAGACTTGTATAGACTTAGATCTGTTGTCACAGTTAATCCAAAATTAAATGAAGTCGGACAATCGATCTATTATTACTTTGATATTGCACCAGATTTTTATTTACTGTGTAATACTTAAGTAATACTCGCAGCTGGCTAAAATAACATTTCTCTCCATCCAACACAAATAACCTATCCCTTTCCTTCCTACTGGATGATCGAACTGACCAATAAATGAGGTCCATATTAGCAAGATATATTGCAGACAAATGGTCCCCCTGGTAATATATCCACGAATATTCTATATCTATTAGACGGAAATACCTTTTAGAGCAAACAAAGCTGCTATAGGTTTTTGAAAAGCTGCGCTTTTAAAATCTATTGCAATTTTTTACTTCCGGTCTGTATCAGGTCAATATGATCCTAAAAAAATACTGTTCCTTAAATTTACAGTAACATATCTTAACTTTGCTGCCTAAAACTGTATTGTGATTATAGGTAAAACGTTAAGGTATATAGTAGGATGCATATATTTTAGATGAAGTAATGATAGAGATTTAAATAATACTAATAAATAGCAAGAGCTTAAAACTATGTCAATGAAAAGTAAATTGTTTTTTACAGAGCACGATCTTTAAATGTGTAGCCATTGCCGTAGTCATAGCCAGAGGTACAGCCACCAACCTAATAGCGATCTTTAAATCATATTAACCACGCATTGCCGTTGCCACAAAAAAAACAATGCGATCTTTAGATCATATTGGCAATGTGTAGCCGTAGCCGTTGTCATGGTTGGCCACGCTAAAAGTGGCTACAGTCCGTCAGTGTTGCTAAAGCGTTGCCAAAGCGTTGCTAAAGCCACAAAGACAGCTATTTTTGATAACATAAAACGATTGAAATTGAAGTTTTTATAAATTATAATTAAATGAGTGTTATTAGTATTGTATAAATAATTGTACGGGCACGGAATGAATAGAAAAAAAGGTATTGAGTATGTTGCCTTTCTAACCTTTCAAGGGACAACTTAATATAAATAAATACTATACTTAAAATACACATTTTGGGGATTTATTACTACAATATTATTGATAGGATTGAAAATGATTTCTTTTTAAAACGAAAAAAAAATAATAGGATAATTAACTTGAATTGTCTGGTAACTCTCCCTCTATCTTGTGTGTATTGGCTGCCTGTCCAGCCATGCTGGGCAATTAAGATTCCACTACTGTCATGCTGAATGGTCAGACGTGCCATGTCGTGCTGTGCCTTGCCCCTTCACGATATAGGCCATACCAGCCATACCAACTACATTGGATCTTGCCCGTAATAATACATAAATATTACTAACATTTAAAATGTATTATTAAAATAGTAATTTTGTATAAAAAACTTCACAAATTAGACGTTATAATTTCATTTCTTTGATGAAAATAATTTATTTTTAGGTGGGCCATAAAAGATTTTAGATATCCATAATTCTAGGATAGCCGGCAGTGCACTTCTGTAAAATCATTTAAAAATCCATGTTTTATTAGCAGCACTGTGGCGACGACTACGGCTACAGCTACAGCTACGGCTACAACTACTACTACAACTACAACTACAACTACGGCAATGGCTATGGCCACGGCTACAGCTACGGCAGCGGCAACGCCAACGGCTACACATTTAAAGATCCAGCTCAGATTTTAGTAGCGATGCTAGTCCGTCCGTAATGCTATGAGGGAAATGAGATTTTCTCAGCTGCTATTGAAGATAGACAACTGATATAAACAACAAGTTTATAATTTAGTTTGTCTATCAGTCTGTCGGTCATGCATAAAAAGACATTAAAAATATTTTTCAAAAAGGTTTTGTGATTTCTTTGAATTAGTGCATATTTATCAACTGGACACCATATCTATAATTCATTTTGTCTCTTTGCCCTTCCATAGATTTTTAGTGCTTTGCTACTAATGGATGTTGTCATCCATGTTTTATATTGTACAACTAAAAAATATATTTTTTTGAGGCTCTATATAATATTATCTCTATTGGCCAACACCCAGGAAAGTATGTTTTAAAATAAATGTTTCCTAATTATCACCAAGTGTATCACAATATCAAACCTTATAAATCGCATAAATTATTACATTAGTACAGATTTGATTTACTCGCAATTTCAAACATCTTTTGTATTTAATTTTCCATTGATTTTTTTCTTCAATTATTAAAAAAGTGACGACTATATCTGGTAAGCCGAGCGTTCTCGGCCCACGGGGTAACGAGTTCGGATTCAACGAGCCCTAGCCTTTAAGTATTCTACCAAACAAACAAGCAGGATTCAATCATACAGAAATTATATATTTAAACTGAATAATATTTACAAGTTATGTTTACTATATATATACAACAAAATATGACAATGGTTAGGTTTGAAGGGGGTGTGGGGCGCTAGGGCTTAGCGCCCGACGGTAGACAGGCTGTGGGGGCAGCGGTGGTAAAAGGGGAGGCAACGCCTCCCGATTATATAAGCGCGTGAGGGACTCGTGATAGTTGCATGTTTGAGTCCCCTCCCCACATTTAGGCAGGCTAGTTTGACCGCTGGGTGCGGGGTCAACAGCGGTCATGAGATGGATGGTGATATAATAGGATTAGTGCGGGGGGTTTGTTATCATAAGTCACAGCGAAGCAACTCTGTAAACGGCCTGTCCGTCTGGGTGTCGTATTACCACAACCTCCCCTTCAAGGGTTGCGTGGCTCCTGAGCCACCAGGCCTTGAACCTGGGGATACGACAGCCTATGCCTGCGCCGGACAGGCAGTTCTTGGGGCACAGCTCGATGGAGGACAGCTCGGGCTACACAGGCTCCCTGGGACACTCGTTGCTCGGTCTGACTGTGGTTGGTGATCAGCATTGTCAGCTCCTGGTTGGCTTCTAGGCGTGGGTTGGCGACGGCCAAGCCTCGCCGCTGGAAATTTTGCCTCGTCTGCAGGATCAGTTCTGTCGCGGCTGGTAGCTGGACACGGAGGCCTAGGCAGACTCTGGTGGTTCCTAGGGGTGGAATGGTGATGGCAAAGGGTGCATAGAACTCCATGGGGGCGCCTGCTTGATTCAGGTTGCTTGGTCTCCTAGCTCCTACACGGATGGGGATGGCTGTCATCAGCAGGGGGCACATGGCTTCTTCTTCTTCTTCTGGGGCGGCCTCTTCCATCGCAGTGGCTGGCTCTTCTCCTACAGGCTCGCTGCTGGCTGGCAGGTTCTCCATGTCCGCGTCAGGGTTCCAGATGGCATCTCTGAGTGGCTCTGGAGCGGGCGGCGGCGGCGGTGGTTCGTTGGGCTGCTCCTGCAGGTTCTCCTCCACTGGGTCACGATCTTGGCCGCTAGGCTGTGGGGCGGCTGCGGCTGGCTGGTGCACTGGGAGCTCTCCTGGGTTGCTAGCTGCGGGCGCCGCCGCTCCAACTGGCAGCTCGGTGGCATCCTCGTCGCCGTCCATGTCCACTTGGATGTCGTCTGGGATCTGGTGGGCAGTCACATCTCCAGTGTATTTGCGCAGTCGGCCTACATGCGCGGTAACTTCTGAGACCCTGGCTACGGGAGAGGCAGGTTTAATGACATAATGGACTTCTGTAGCTTTCCTCACTACTTTCCAGGGGCCAGTCCATCTCTTGGTAATCTTGGCTGCCTTCCCTGGCACCAGGCGGGGGGCCAGGTACCAGACCAAGTCGCCAACCTCATACTTGGCCGTGCCTTCGTAAGCTGCCGCGCTCCTCCTGATGGCTCCCTCCTCCTTCTGCTGGATGGCATCATACACTGCATAGTAGCGCTGCAAGAGAGCTTGGACGTTGGCTGGAACTGAAGCATATTCGGTCTCTGGCAGCCGTAGCACCATGTCCACCGGAAGTTTGGCCTCTCTCCCAAAGAAGGCCAGGAACGGGGTCACGCCAGTGGATCTGCAGGCCTTGGTGTTGTAGGCAAAGGCGATGGCAGGCAGGTGTGGCTCCCAGTTGTTATCGTCTCTGTCTAGGAACAGGCGCATGCCTGTGTTGAGCGTCCTATGAAACCTCTCCACTCGGTTGGACTGCGGGTTGTAGGGTGGTGGATGTGTCAGGCCAATCTCAAGCCTGGAGGCCAGTTCCTGGAATACCTGGCCGGTAAATTCCATTCCATTGTCGGAATGGATCTTCAGGGGGCATCCGAACGTGGCCAGGTGGCGGTGCAACAGGGCTTCAGCCACCGTGAGGGTGCGCTTGTTGGGGATGGCGTAGAGGCTGACAAACCGGCTGAATCCATCTTGGCAGGTGAGGATGTAGCGGTTCCCAGCTGGGGTCTCTGGCAGTGGCCCCACCAGGTCGATGAATAGGACTTGCTGTGGATACCCCTGGCGGGAGGGCACGTGGATCCCCTGCTTCAGCCTCTCCTTGGTAACTTTCTGGACACACTCAGGGCAGGTTTGTACCATCAGGCGGACGTCACGGGCCAGGTTGGGCCACCAGAAGTGCATGGCAACGCGGGCGATAGTTGCGTCCATCCCAAAGTGCCCAGCCATGGGGGTCCCATGGGCTAGAAAGAACGCATCCTGCTGGAGGGCCGAAGGCAGCAGGTATCTTGTCCTCTCTCCTGTCAGAGTCTGGTCAGTGGTGGTGAGGCAGCCGTGCTCGTCAAGCCCCAGGGCTGGGAAGCGGCTGGCGTACTGCTGCTGATCCCATACATGATGGCGGCCATCTCTCCCTTCCAGGATGGGTAGCGCGTCTCAGGGTCGGTTGTCTTGCGCCCCACGGCGGCAATCAGCCTCTCCTTGCCCTCCTGGCATTGACTCAGTATGGCAGAGATGGCGCGGCTGCTGAAATCTGTGGTGAGCTGGAACACCGCTGGCAAATCAAACCTGGGCGGCGCTCGGATGGGGGCCTTGCGGAACTTGTCCTTGAGTTGCAGCAGCTGGGCTTCCATCTCAGGCGTCCAGGTTAGGGCCTTGGCCGTCTTCTGCCGATTCATCTCGTAGGTGAGGTCTGCATACTCTGGGATGAACAGGCGGTAGTATCCAAAGAACCCCAGCAACGCCAGCAAATCCTTGGGGGTGCTAGGGGCTGGCCAGTCCAAGATACGGTCAATATAGTCCTCTTGCATGGCTATCCCCTCACGGCTGAGGGTGTGGCCCAGGTAATCCACCTTGGATCGGAACAACTTGGTCTTGGCTGGCTTGAGGCGGATCCCTCCCCTACGGTGGGCTTCCAAGAACTCTCGGAGCCTGGCCAGGTGGGCCCAGGTATCCTGGTGGAAGGTCAGGACGTCGTCAAGGTATGACTGGAGGTGGGCTGTGCCTAGTGGGTTTAGGACCCCTGCAATAAACCTGGAATAGACAGACGGTGCCGTAGCCAGGCCAAAGGGCATCCTTTTCCATTGATACAAGCCCCTGGGGGTGGTGAAGGCGGTGCAGGGCCGGCTGTCCTCGGACACACGGATGGTGTAGTATGCGGCCACCGCGTCTAGAGCACTGTAGACACGGTGCCCGCCAGCTCGTTCCACCAACTGCTGGATCCTAGGCAGGGGGTAGCTGTCCAGCTCCAGACACTTGTTGAGGGCTCTGTAGTCAACGGCCCAGCGGGTGCTCCCGTCCTTCTTCTTGATGGGCACCAGGGGGCTGCTCCAGGCGGAGTCTGACGGCTCTATAACTCCCTCCTGTAGCCAGGTGTCCAGTTGTTTCTCCAGTTCAGCCTCTTGCCGCGGGTTCAGATCCCTAAATCTCTGGCGGATCGGCTGGGTCCCTGGCTTGAGGCGCAGCTGCAGCTCAACCACATCTGTGCAGCCGGGGGTAGAATTGGAGAAGACGTCCCTGTACTCTGACAACATAGTCCAGACCTCCTTCTTGAGCAAGGGGTCCTTGCGTAGGAACTCATTGTCTTCCATCTCCAGGGCCTCCCACAACTCCTGCATGTTTATAGGCTCAGCAGGTTCTTGGAACGAGTGGAGACGCGGGGGAGGCGTATCAGAGACCTCTAAAATGTCAGGTTTGACCAGCTCCCCTGCCACTGGGAGGCCAGCATCCAGCAAGAGGGGCACCTCCCCCTCATTGACCACCAGTACTCTAAACACAGTGGCGGAGCCAGGCCTGTGGGCATACAGGCCCTCTGGAATAACAAGATCCTCCCCAAACCTCTGTTCTGGGGCAGCTAGTTGGATGGCATCCTTGGTGCGATGGCCTACTAGCTCAACAGGGACCGCCATGACCCCGCGGCCAGGCAGGACCACCCGCTTGGCTGTGCGGAGCTGGGGTGGCTGGCCATCAGTTGGAGTGACAGCGCTTAGCCTATACGTGGCTGGTGCGGGGTCAGCTTTGGCTCCGGGACCCACCGGCCGCGACTTGACGGGCTCGGCTTCTGGAGGGGCTGACGTGTCGGAGCCAGGTGTGGCTCCGAGGGCGTCCGGCCACGATTTGACGGGCTCGGCGCTGGGAGAGGCCAAAGTGCTGGGTCCAGCTTTGGCTCCGTGGGCGTCCGGCCGCGACTTGACGGGCACGGCGCCGGGAGAGGCTGGGGCCTGAGAGTTGAGTGTGGCTCCGGGTACATCAGACCGCGACTTGACGGGTCTGGACTCGGGCTTGGCTGGTGGACTGGCTGGAGGTCCCAGGTAGAGGGGGCCAGGTGGACACGGCTGGCCGTTGATAAAGGTGTCGGCGGAGAAGATTGGTTCTGGAGGGCTGGCAATCTCAGGAAACGTTGTTGGCAGGCTCTCCCTTGGCACCTTGGGCACTGGGGGCAACCCCATGGCTAGCAGGTTAGCTCCCTTGTGTGCGTTGAGCTCAGCGTCCACCCAGTGTGTGCCTTTCTCAACCACACGCGGCTGCTCAGGCAGGGGGCCTGGCAGAGGCCCCTCATAGCTTAGCTCTCTCTCGGCTGTCTCCCGGTCAATGGGGACGCCACGGAGTGGGATAAACTCCCCACGCACCCACAAGCAAGGTGGTTGCATGTCGAAACAGAGCCTAGTTCCGAACTCCTTGAGAAAATACCCTCCTAGGTTCAGAGGGTGTGAGAGATTCCGGACCACAGTCACGTGGTATAGATGGAGTATAAGAGTGTGTGAGACTGCCATATATAACTCTTTTAATTTTCCGATTACCTGGAGGGGCTGGCCTTCCTCATTAGCAGTCAGGATCTGGGTGTTGTCCGGAATCAACATGCGTTGCACTCCCATTGCGTGCATGAGGTGCTCAGAAATTACAGCAGACCCTGGTACACGGTTGCCAGAATCAATCATGGCATCAACCTGTACATGCTGGGCAGGGTCAGGAGTAGGAAACCTCACCCTGACATGGCAGGGGAAGTGGAGGTCCTGCCCTTGAGACAAGGGGGCCTCTCGTTCGGCTGGGGTTGGCAGAAACTTTGGTGGTGGCCGCACCGCAGCTATGGTGGTATCGCTTACCATGGTGGCTTAGACTGTAGCTTCGAATCACTAGAGCTTATTAATTATCACTTGGTCAACAATTTTATATTTATTTTTATCACTTGGTTGACATTTATACACACTTATGTGTTGTTATCACTAGGAGCTCTAGGTGTGATTCTGGAAGCACTGGCAGCAGGGAATGTCCGTCCTGCAAGGTTCAGAGGGGTGACGGCGGTAGGGAATGACCCGTCCTACAGCGCCGCTGGTTCGAATCCCGAAAATGGCGGCAGGGAATGGCCCGTCCTGCAGCGCCTCGGGTTCAAATCCTGGGAGGCAGCGGCAGGGAATGTCCCGTCCTGCCGTGCCTGTGGCTCAAAATCTGCTATCCGTCGCAGTGGTAGGGCTTACTTGTGTGCTGAAGCTTCGCAGCCACACATTGCCTTCTTAGGGAGACCAGCACCCAGCTGTCTGTCTCGTAGGTTTGGCCTGGGTGTCCTGGGGCTTGTCCCAGCTACACTTGCCAATTTAGACTCAGTTCTGTAGCCGTCTGAGCTAAATTATCCGATTGCCGTGGCTGCGCACCTAGCGCTACTCCTACACGACACGGAAAAAGCGTCTTAACTGGCGCTTTTAGCAGGCTAAATCTGCTTGCCGTAGGCCAGAGGCCCACATATTGCGTTCAAAATGATGGAAATTCGACCTAAAAAGGCCGTCTCACGGGTCAGTTGGCGGCTGATTGTCCCCTTACTTGCCAAAGGGTCCAATCAGAGGTAGAATAGGCTAGTTTCTGTAAGGCTCGATTGAAACACGCTGACACCAAGTTCTGGTAAGCCGAGCGTTCTCGGCCCACGGGGTAACGAGTTCGGATTCAACGAGCCCTAGCCTTTAAGTATTCTACCAAACAAACAAGCAGGATTCAATCATACAGAAATTATATATTTAAACTGAATAATATTTACAAGTTATGTTTACTATATATATACAACAAAATATGACAATGGTTAGGTTTGAAGGGGGTGTGGGGCGCTAGGGCTTAGCGCCCGACGGTAGACAGGCTGTGGGGGCAGCGGTGGTAAAAGGGGAGGCAACGCCTCCCGATTATATAAGCGCGTGAGGGACTCGTGATAGTTGCATGTTTGAGTCCCCTCCCCACATTTAGGCAGGCTAGTTTGACCGCTGGGTGCGGGGTCAACAGCGGTCATGAGATGGATGGTGATATAATAGGATTAGTGCGGGGGGTTTGTTATCATAAGTCACAGCGAAGCAACTCTGTAAACGGCCTGTCCGTCTGGGTGTCGTATTACCACATATAAAAGCATGCGGAAGTAATTTCATACCACTAAGAAACATGTCCATTTCTTATTTGGACATAAAAATACATTTCCCATGAATACTTTCAGAATATTGTCCGAAAGTTTTTGGAAAGAAAGGCCTTTCTATAATTTGAGTTTGTATGTCGCTGCTGGCATATAATTCGTTGCAGCCTTCTTGTTTTTAAATACCGTGCGATGATTCTTATGGCGACTTTTTAGAATCCAATTATTTTATTAGTTTACATTTTATTAATTCCTTTCTTATGATTTCAAGAAAAAAGGCGAATTATTCCATAATAGCGAAGTAAAAACAAACTTTTAAATGCTAAATGTAAATAAAACAGTAAATTATTGATCATTAATTAATAAAATTTAGGTAAATGTTTTCAAAAAATCAAATAATATAACTTTATCCACTTATTATTTATTTTTTTAAATGGCAAAGTTTGAAAAAATTATTTATATTTTATTATTGATTCTATAAGCTAAGTTTTTTTCCTTGTTTTTTTTTAGAAATAGAGGGGGAAAAACAAGCATGTTGCTAAAAGGGAAAGAAAAAAAATACGGGAAATGTTAGAAAATGTTCGAAATTTTGTGACAAAACTGTAACGGAGGTCTAAACCTTGAAACATGGATAAGATGTTTAAACGCAAATTGAACACAAACAAACGGAAATATAAAATATACAAATACAGAAGTGTTTTTGCCTTACAGAAAATTTAAATGATTGGGTGGTCGATGCCAATTCTTTATATAAATGATTTAAGTCTAAATAAATCATCCCATAGTTTAATTTAACCGTATTTAATACTGTTAAGTTTAGGAATATAAAAAACATTGGTCTGTTTATTGTACTAGTCCTTAAAGTCAGAAAAAAAACACTTTATTTTATTTGTTAGTCAAAAATCATACTAATAAATCTTAATATATTTATCATAGTTGGTGAGGTGTATATCAATTTAACAGACACAGAGACAGAGATCCTTTTACTTTATTATAAGGATAATCCCTGTTTATATTCAATTCATTAGCACAGATTAAAGAAGTGCACCTATCATACCAAGGCTGTGGCTAATAATGAGTAAATTCTGATTATTTTAAAGCATTGATTTTTTTAAATAAAATGTGACATAATTTTGCTGTTTTAGGGAAACAAAATAACAAACACACACAAACAAAATTTTTTCGCACACACCTTAACGCCTGGGAGGGAGGGGACTTTAGAATGTTTATTACACTAGTCCTCAAAGTTTTATAAAAACGTCAACAACTTTTATTGAATTTTGATTGATTTGTTCATTAAAATGAGTGTAAAAAGTTTTAAACCATTTATTGTAAAGGGGTAAATTTGTGTATTATCATTTGGGATAAACATCTATTTATCGGCTATTGTCTTATCCCTTTAGGTCCCTGCATAAACACACACACACACCTGCACATACACACACACACACACACACACACACACCTGTACACACGCATGTCCGCATGTAAATAACTTGCATTCCTAAAGCAGAGCATCCGAGATGCTACAACAGAAAAGTTTAAATTTTTAGTTGCAAAGCATCTTCAAAAGTGTCCGTTTGGCGATTCCTCATATGGCATATTGACCACAAGGAAACTTTTAGAATGAAATTATTTGGTTAGGTTTAAGTATTCCGCAAGGAAGGTGACTCAAACCCTTTTCAATGTTTGTTATTTCTACCATTGACTTTCTTCTTATTATGTTTTCTTCACAAAAATAATTTTGCAGTAAAGGTGTGCCATCGTAAGAAGAGCATAATATTTGAAGACATTAAGAAATATAAAATGAGTTTAATCTAAAACTCTTTAAAAAATTTTCCACCAAAAGGCATCTTAGACCAAAATAGATGAATTTTGAGTAAAATGTATATAATTTTATTTACGCTTCTGCAGGAATGCTATTCTATGTTATCAGGCTTTGAAATTAGGACTGAAATCGTCCTTGTTTACATAGACTGAATAATACACATAGAAGGTGTGTACACGAGAAAATGCGCGCGGAGTGCTTTAGTTAGTCAGTGACTAGACTCTCACCCATACCTAGGTCAACCCTGAGCTGACCGCTTTTCATTGAACTTTGTGATTTTGTGATGAATGGAAAAATAAACGCAGGGATAAAAAAAATACACAATAATAAAAATAAGTTTTACAATGGGATTTTTAAATTCATTTAATTTAAGACTTTTTAAGACCCACCAATAAACAAGGACGAACAAAATTGGTTACTTACTCATTAATAAGTACGGACAATCCAAAGTTATAAAGTAACATTCAAATTTAAAATATTTAAACACATTACTAAAAACATTACGTAATTTGGTCATAAAAAGATGTCAATTGCTATTTGATTCGCATTAAAATAATAATAATATAATCAAAATATTTGAATATTATTTGTTTGTATTAAGTTTACATAAAATAGAAAAAAGTATTGTGTGGTGTGTGTCAGGGATCTAAAGGGATAAGACAATTACCATCCTCAATAATGGCACTCGAAATTTCCACCTTCTGTAGAAAAAAATAAGTGGCTGAAACGTTTGGACACTCAACTTAATGAACCAACCAATTAAAATTAAATAAAAGTCACAAAAGGTTTTAAGCCAATGAATAAGATATGTTATGAAAAAACTTTGGGGACAAGGGTAATAAAAAGCCCAAAGTCCCCTCCCTCCCTGGGTATGTTAATAGATGGATAAAAAGATACTTTGCTTTTTGCCGGGCGGTCAAATAGCCTAGGTCACTTTTTGGGTAGGCCTAAAAATTGTCAATTTTATCTTTTTCGCTTGAAAGCAAATTTTGCTTAATTAAAGAAGTATAGATACAAGTCAGGCACATCAGCATAAAGTAAAAATAAAATCCTAAACTATCACCATTTACCCTTAACGGTCGGGGGGGGGGGGCGTTGAACGCCCCCCCCCCCCCCCATCCGGTTTTTCTATCTCATTTTCTGTGTGTGAAAGATAAAGAGCCCAAACTGCTTGACTTTTTAAGTATGGGAATGACACATAACTAAGAGTTGGAATTTTTTGAATATCTCCATCCTGGCGGGCACAGGATGCCAGCAAACCTGGCAGGGTCATCCAGGTAAAGAGCAAAAATATTTTTTTGACTAAAACAAAGCATTTTATCATACCAAAATACTAAAAAATCCTCTAGTTGTACATCCTTATATAAAATACAGGTGTTCAAGTCACTTTTAGGTTCCAGGTATGATCCTGCAGGTCCTGAACCTCCAGGTCTCCAGAAATCTTTAAAAGGCTCCTGTGGCCGCAATTTTTGACTTAGAGACTTTAAATTTTAAACTTAAGCTTTTCTTACATGTCTACATAACGTATACAACTTTCCTGAAGATCCGCCGCCGTTTTCCCGCCGACCGCCGACTGCAGCGACTGGCAGCTGCCAAGTACAGCTGCGGCCGCTGAAATTTATATTTTGATATTTCTAATGTAAAATTTACATAAAGATAAACATTTTCTGAGAAAATTTTTCTTCTAGCTTAAAAAATAAGAAAATTACAGCCGTTTAAAATTTTTAAGTAAAAAAAGACCTAAAAACAAAGGTTGTTAAATAAAAGGGTGAAGGAAGCGAAAATTGACTTAGACTTATAAAAGGTCGGAAATTCATTATCAAACAGGGGACTTGCACAAAAAAAATTAGCCCTCTGGCTCTAATAGGAACTGAGATAATTAGGGGGGGGCGTTCAACGCCCCCCCCCCCCCCGACCGATTAAGGTGCGGCAAGGGGCCCGACTGTAAAGGGTTAAAAATGTATTCTTTATTTTATTGTTAACAATTACAGTATGCCATTGTAGAGTAAGAGCCGAAACCCGGGCTAAAAAACTGGTATTAATTTTAAAATCATTATTTTGGTATTCGTAGAAAATTGTCCGTAATATGAGTCTTTACATGATTTTTCTGTATGAATGAGAACTGGCTCTTATCCAGCGGATATTTATCAGTTACGAAGACATACTAGAAAATATATTATCAGATGGCACTGTTGAAGAGATAACCTTTAATTTATTTCCAAAATTATTTTATTTTATTTTTTCAATATTAGGTTTGTTCATAATTTATCAATTAATTTCATTTTGTTTTTTGCAGTGATTCACAGAAAATTAATATATTTATACCGTTTATTGAATCAAAAGAAAATAAGTATGTAGACTTGATTAAAAAAGAGTTAGGGTACAAGTTTTACAATCAAAATCTAACCAATAATAAAAGAAATACTAGCAACATTAATTGAAATACTTTTGTCAAAAATGTTTTTTTTTATATTTTGAATCTCCTCCTAAATGCACAATAGGAGTTTGGTATTTGTCAATAACACACCAAAAACATAAATTCCTTTGTTTTAAGTATACTAAAAGTTATTAGTGATTTCTGTAGAAAAAAGATCATAAATAAAGCATTAATTGTTACTGTTTTTAAAGTTTTACATAAATCTTTATGAGTTACTACTTTTTTCTGTCTTTTTTTTCATTTTCATTATTCTCTTTCTTTTCTTTTTTAGTTTTTTTTTAAAGCGAAGCTTTTCTATAATTAGGGTCAGTCCGTCCGTACGTCTGTCCGTCCGTCCGTCCGTAACGGATAGCTTGTTCCGCTAATTTAGGCATGTTAGAATTGTCCTATTGGTTTCAAACTTTGCATGGTGATTCCTGTAGTAGTTAGGTACGATTTAGAAAGCGTAGCAACTCTATAATCATTACCAGAATGTCCGTACGTCCATTTTAAACATGTTGATTTTTTTTACTTTTTTAACAACAAATTTTTATGTGATCTAATAATCCGAATGATCTGTTTATTGGTATACTGATTCCTGGGACAACAAAGTACAATATCATAAGCGAAGCAACTCTATAATCAAGTCCTAAAAATGTAAGTATGTCCATAAACATTATTCTGTATCAAGCAGTTTTTCAACAATTTTATTTAAATTTAGCTTCGACATTTATACATTTATATTCTGATTATTCAGTTCTGACACTATACAAGTGTTAGTGTCCGTTTCAGTGCTTCGCTTTTATGGATGTTGTCATCCTTGTTTTCTCTAACTTTATCTTTCTTTCTCTCTCTTTATATATTTTTACTTTTTTACTCAGTGTATTTCCTCATGCTTTTATATTATCTATTCATCAAGTTTTTACTCTATTAGACATAATCGTCCTTGTTTAGATTTACATTTCAATTATCTTGCAACCAAAATTTATAGAAAGAAACATGATTTTAAAGCTGTAATAGTTATATATTGCATCGTATTATAGAAAGTTTTCCTTGGATATTGAAAAAGAAAATTATAACATTAAAACCAGTTTTTTTTATCTTAACTGTTATATATGTCAGTATTTCGATGCTATACATGATTTTTCAGTATGGCCAAGAAGCGGTCCTAATTCACTGGATGTTAATCGGTTTCGAAGCAATAATGGAAAATGTTTCGCAGACCAACCAACAATTATTACAATTATGTAGTAGCTATGCTCCCAAAAAAAATCGGAAAGATGTTAATATGTGACTATTTGCTTTAACATAAAATGACATTATTTGAAATTTCTTGCATTTCTGAAATGTTACTTTTTCTTGGGAAAAAGCAAGATAATAAATTATATCTTCATTTTCTCAAAGAAAGGAATTATAATTCTAGATTTTAATACATAGTTTCCTTGGGAATTATAGATATATCCAATGATAAGACATGGCTGTTAAATTGGTGAACTGAACATCCCCAATGTTGCTATACAAAATTATCCCTTCTGTAGATTAGAATTAGTGGTTGAAATGTTTGTACACTCAACTTAATAAACCAACCAATCAAACTTCAATAAAAGTCCCTAAAGTTGTTAGGCCATCAAATAAAAATATGTTATTAAAAACTTTGGGGACTAGTTTAATAAACAGCCTAATGTCCCCTCCCTCCATCTCTTTTGTTGTTTCCGAGGTCATAATGGACACACACACACATTTACCTAATCTTAATTGAATATTACATAAATGTAAAGAAAAATTACACATTATATTTTAACCGTAACGTTAATAAAAATTCCATAATTCTAATTTCTCAAAAGCATAGCGTTTAATAAATTACAAATATTTTAAATCAAGGATGACATTATTATGAAGCGAAGCTGGAAAGAGAGAAGGTACAATGACTTATAGAATAGACTAGCGGCTGCGCTCCTAGCATCTAGGATATATGTATCGAAGTAGTAATGAAAAACCAAGCTTAGTTATAATAATTTTATAGCACCAAACCATTCAGGGACCTATAAGGAGCTTCCATAAAATGGAGTACTCAATCAGTTCAGTACTTATCGAAATCTTAAGCTACAGTTAAAAAACCTGACCACTTTTTATTAAAAAATGAATAAAACTAAATAATCACTTTTGCCTGAGAAAGTGTACAAATGTGATAAATGCAGCCGCTGAAAATAAAAAGTACCTAAAATGATTTGAAAACCCTAATTTTTATAAAGATATTTAATTTGTGTATCTTCGAATTTAACAAAGCATTCGATACATATAAGAAATTATAACTATAATAGTTATTTCTCGCCTCGTATTATAAACGACTTTCCGCGGATATAGAATCATGATTTTTTTCGTATGGATGAGAACCGGTTCCTATCCACCGGATTCGAATGAATACAAGAAATACTATTAACCCATTAGTGACGAACCGGCTTTTAACGACCGGTTCCAGAAAATGCCAAAAAAAAACCGATTTTCAGTTTCAGGATTGCATCATGCTCGCATGAGCCTACCCTTTACTGCGCTGTTTTTCAATTCCCCCCAGAGAGAAGCGTTTCTATCTATTAGGTCGGCCACAATCTTTCATCGAAAATGGGTGAACCAAAAAAAACAAGGTGATTTAAAATACCCCTTCTAACTTTTTTGTTTATGAAGTAAAGTTAGTGATTTTTTTCGTGAAATTTAAAGCTTATTGGCAACTACATTCATTTGTGAAATCGTTTTATTCAAATTATTATTTTTTATATGATTTTTTTATCGTTTAATTATGTTCTATATAACTCCGGTTCGGCGTGAGTAAAAATACCCGAAAGTTTTATTGCCCTGCTCGGCATGAGTAAAAATACCCGGTTTTAACTTTTCAACCATTAGATATATTAGATATTTTTTATCATTTATTATTCTCTTCAAATGTAAAAATTTCTTTATTTCCCAATGATAAATATAATTGATAGATAGATAAATAAAAGGATAGATAGATAGACTGATATATAGGGATAAGACAATGGCCGATAAATTTATGTAGATTCCCAATGATAATCAACAATTGTTAGACAGATAAATAAAAGGATGGATGGACAGATAGATAGATATATCTTGGTTTAGACTTTATTACATAAATATTTTTAAGGGGTGGGGGGGATATGTTTTTTTCTCTTCAGGCCATTTTGCTTATCTTGACATTTCCCCACAGGATGGGGGCGTAACTAACCAGTATTCTATGCAAATTTGATGGTTTTAGGCCATTTTTGTTATCTTGATATTACTATATTATTCTATTCTTTTGTTTGTGATATTTTTTAAATACTTTAGGCCAAAGATATGTGATAAGTCTTTTCTAGTCTTTCCTTTATCAATAAAAATTATATTTTTTTATATATTTGTCAATTACTGATACTACTAGAATAGTTGCTACTCTATAATTCACTTTGGACGTTCAAAAATTACATTATCAATATCCCTCCCATTATTATCAATACAAATATTAGCAAAAGTTTTAAAACTTCTTCGAAATGGGCTTTTTTAACCGAAAACGGCGGCACCTATAGCCAAAATCTTAAATGTGATATAAATTGTTTTGTATGTTAGTTGTAGCTCTATCAATTACATGAGGTTATGTAGTTTTCAATTACGGATCGTATCAAAGTTCTAAAAAGTGTTCATCTCACTTTGGTCGTTCAAAAATTACATTTTTAACTTTTTGGGCCAAAAAACCGGGTATTTAGGTCGCAAACGGGCTTTATTGCCGGGGGAAAGCACCAAAAAACGCCAAAAACGGTTATTAATGGCGAAAGGTTTTTTTACTCGCGCCGAACCGGGTTTTATTGCAACTTTCCTGTGCACGCCACTAGAGCAAAACAAAAAAATTGGAATTCCGTTTTTACCATTATAAAGCTTCCCTGAGATTTTCAGCTCGATCGGTCCATAAAAGTGGCGCTCGGCACTAATGGGTTAAAAGTTTAAAGCTTATATTTTGCTTTTACGTGAAAAATAAGACATTTTTTCCTAAATTATTTTTTTGCTGGAATTTTAATTGCTTTTGTTTGTGTTATTTTGTCGTTATAGGATATTTTATGTCTTATTTTTTTACACATTTTTGTTGATGTTACATAAAAGCATTCATAAGATTTAATAGATTTTTTTCTACACAAAAAAATAATGCATTCTAATCTTAAGGGGATTTAGATTAAGCTAATAAATTTTATTTTATATGCTACGTACTATAAACAACAACAATTAGGTAGAACAGCTGTAATGTTAGCACTATATTATATGATAAATTAAATGTAAAGACGTCTGGAAAAATTGTAGCTACACAGATGGCATAAATAGGATCGTTTTTTTATAAACTTACAAGCCCCCAAAATACGCATGGAAGGAACAGACATAAGACTATGAATTATAATTGTACATAAAGTTTTATAAATTATATGATTTGTTGACTTGAATTTTTGGATACTTTTATTAGATCTTGATTGAATAGTTGAAATTAGCATTATCTAAACTTTTCATAAGTTTAATATACATAAGAGGATAATTTGTTTATAATTTTGGTTGTATATAAATGTCTTATTCCCTCAGATCCCCAAAAATACGGGACTAACACTACGGTTATTTTCAGAAACGTGAATAACAATGTTGTGGTGGGACGATGGATTCTCAAGTAGAAGGGGGAGTAAAGATTATGGATCTAAATACTCCTTAGCAGATGGAGCAGAGGGTAAGTTTAATATTCTCAAGTAGAAGGGGGAGTAAAGATTATGGATCCAAATACTCCTTAGCAGATGGAGCAGAGGGTAAGTTTAATATTCTCAATTAGGAGGAGGAGTAAAGATTATGGATCCAAATACTTCTTAACAGATGGAGCAGAGGGTAAGTTTAATATTATCTAGTAAGAGGGGGAGTAAAGATTATGGATCTAAATACTCCTTAGCAGATGGAGCAGAGGGTAAGTTTAATATTCTCTAGTAGGAGGGGGAGCAAAGATTATGGATCTAAATACTCCTTAGCAGGTGGAGCAGAGGGTAAGTTTAATATTCTCAAGTAAGAGGGGGAGTAAAGATTATGGATCTAAATACTCCTTAGCAGATGGAGCAGAGGGTAAGTTTAATATTCTCAAGTAGGAGGGGGAGTAAAGATTATGGATCTAAATACTCCTTAGCAGATGGAGCAGAGGGTAAGATTAATATTATCTAGTAGGAGGGGGAGTAAAGATTATGGATCTAAATGGAGCAGACGGTAAGTTTAATATTCTCAAGTAGGAGGGGGAGTAAAGATTATAGATCTAAATACTCCTTAGCAGATGGAGCAGAGGGTAAGTTTAATATTTTCAAGTAGGAGGGGGAGTAAAGTTTATGGATCTAAATACTCCTTAGCAGATGGAGCAGAGGGTAAGTTTAATATTCTCTAGTAGGTGGGGGAGTAAAGTTTATGGATCTAAATACTCCTTAGCAGATGGAGCAGAGGGTAAGTTTAATATTCTCAAGTAGGAGGGGGAGTAAAGATTATTGATCTAAATACTCCTTAGCAGATGGAGCAGAGGGTAAGTTTAATATTTTCAAGTAGGAGGGGGAGTAAAGTTTATGGATCTAAATACTCCTTAGCAGATGGAGCAGAGGGTAAATTAATATTTTCAAGTAGGAGGGGGAGTAAAGTTTATGGATCTAAATACTCCTTAGCAGATGGAGCAGAGGGTAAGTTTAATATTCTCAAGTAGGAGGGGGAGTAAAGTTTATGGATGTAAATACTCCTTAGCAGATGGAGCAGAGGGTAAGTTTAATATTCTCTAGTAGGTGGGGGAGTAAAGTTTATGGATCTAAATAATCCTTAGCAGATGGAGCAGAGGGTAAGTTCAATATTCTCAAGTAGGAGGAGGAGTAAAGTTTATGGATCTAAATAATCCTTAGCAGATGGAGCAGAGGGTAAGTTTAATATTCTCTAGTAGGAGGGGGAGTAAAATTTATGGATCTAAATAATCCTTAGCAGATGGAGCAGAGGGTAAGTTCAATATTCTCAAGTAGGAGGAGGAGTAAAGTTTATGGATCTAAATAATCCTTAGCAGATGGAGCAGAGGGTAAGTTTAATATTCTCAAGTATGAGGGGGAGTAAAATTTATGGATCTAAATAATCCTTAGCAGATGGAGCAGAGGGTAAGTTCAATATTCTCAAGTAGGAGGAGGAGTAAAGTTTATGGATCTAAATAATCCTTAGCAGATGGAGCAGAGGGTAAGTTCAATATTCTCAAGTAGGAGGAGGAGTAAAGTTTATGGATCTAAATACTCCTTAGCAGATGGAGCAGAGGGTCAGTTTAATATTCTCTAGTAGGTGGGGGAGTAAAGGTTATGGATCTAAATACTCCTTAGCAGATGGAGCAGAGGGTCAGTTTAATATTCTCTAGTAGGTGGGGGAGTAAAGTTTATGGATCTAAATACTCCTTAGCAGATGGAGCAGAGGGTCAGTTTAATATTCTCAAGTAGGAGGGGGGGGGGGGGGATGGTAAAGATTATGGATCTAAATACTCCTTAGTAGATGGAGCAGAAGGTAAGTTTAATATTCTCAATTAGACGGGATTGAAGATTATGGATCTAATTTGTGAATAAAGATAGAGGATAATTCAATCAAGTAGCAGTATCAAAAGTGACCCAATATATTAGACAGCTTATTGTATAAGCCAATAAGAGAAATTGTATTAGTTTGTGACCAATTATAGATAAGTTTAATAATTCAGACCATTAAGAGGAGTGATCCTTTAGGCAATAAGAATCTGAGTTTAAATGTTTAAAATGTAACTAAAGGATGGCTTCATCAATGAGCAATAGGATAATTAAAAAATATATAAAAAAATAATTTTATAAAATCTAATATATCATCCTTTAAATAATGGCCACATGACTTTCTTAAAGTTTCTGCGCTTTTTAAATTGTATTTGTATTGTCTTTTTTGGAAATATAAGAACGGTTCCTGTGCTACAAATAATCTAGGAGCCAGTTGGGACATTTTAACACATAACTCCTAAACTATGCGTAGCACAGGAATCATTATTTCCTAAAAATAGACTTCTTAGCGGTTCTAACGGTATGCGTAGTATTTTTATACTATTAACACAAGCCGCGCAATTTTAATTTTAAAAAGGTACGCATTTTTTTTGCTCACCCTTTATATATCTTATTTAGGGAAATTATTCTCCCAAAAGAAATCGCCCTTACTAAAGAAATAGAATTCCATTTTTTTACATTTTATCTTAAAATGGGAGATTTTAACTCCCCCCCTCACATTTGCCACACAAAGTGCCTTGAGAGGCTAGTAACATATTATAAAAAGAAAATAGACAAATAGAGATCTTCTGCGCTTTAAAAATTTCCCTCATTCCTACGGTAAGGTTTAAGATTGTTAGAGCGATTCTAACATAAAAAAGGAATTAACTAGTAAAGCTATCCGTTAGGTACGTAAGATTTGTATAACTTTAGAAAAGTTTTAAAATTTATGTTATGACATCACAAAGGCGTTTGATTGGATTCGCCTTGTTTTCATTCTTACTAAGTGAGTGACACACATTCTTTTCATAATGTTGTAAAAATAAATATACAAGTCTAGATGAACAATCCCTTGTTTAAACCAATAGATACACTGTAGAGGAACATTTCAACCGTGTTATTGGATGAAAATTATAATAATTTTGCTACTAAAGGGATTGGTGTCTTTTTTCAAATCTTAAGTCAGTTCAAAACAGATAAACGTCTTAGAAAGCTTTATAAATTAACTTAAAATGACAAAAATCTTAGTCTTCTGAAATTTCTTGCATGTTGTGTCTGATTGGCCATATATGTAGGGTAGTCCAATCATAAAAAGTAGTAAGATATTTTTTGTCTAAAGCTTAAGATCTCAATAACTACTAAACCGATCGGTATCTCTTTTTGATGCAAGCTTTAACAAGGTCCAGTAATGGCTAAGGCTAATTTATTTTTAGTTATAAATCTTTGGATGGTATTAGGCTATTGTCTTGTCCCTCTCTGCGCCTTATAAAGCCACTAGATGCTTAGGGGTTTGGCTGCTAGTATATCTATAATGTACAATCTTTTCATAAAGCTCTTTTATTTTAATATCTGCTTAAATAGTGGATTAAATTCCACCCTTATACAACTTTAGATTTCCCGTATTTTTATAAAACAGCAACTAAAATGAAAAAGGATTTAGAGAAATGTTTAGAAAAAGATCATTATTCATTGACGAATCAATCACCAGTAAGATCTCAAAAATGTCCAGAAAGATCAGTCAAACAATTTTAGTTATAAGCACTTAGTCGGTTTTAAAAATTATATTTTTCTTATCAAGCAAAAATTTTTGCTTAAGATTTGTCTTGATTGTGTAAATACTGTTGTAGCAGATTTTCCACCCATTTTCTTCGCAATTGCAAGAATTCCAAGATTGTAAAACAATGTAACTGATAAATAATTTAGCAAACAAGGATGTCAACATCCATAAAAGTAAAGCTCTGAAACAGTAGATCAAACGAACATGAACACTTAATATTTATATAAATGTCAAAACTTAATGTAAAAAAATTCAACGAAATTGTTTATAAACTTGTTGCAAAATCTCATAAATAAGGGATTCTTTTTCAAGACATACTTACATTTTAGGACTTTATTACAGAGTAGCTTTGCTTAGATATTTAATCTTGTTGTTCTAGGAATCATTCTTACCAAACTCAGATAAATAGGGTAATTATATCATAAAAAAGTTGTTATGAAATATTAGAGAATTGCTTCGCTCTTAAAATATCTGGTATATCTTATAAAAATGTAATGATTTAAATCAAAATTTTACAGAAAGACAAAAATAGTTTGGTAAAATTATGCATTTGCTAGCAAAAACCCTCATTATCCTCATCCTACTTTATTTGATTTAGATCGTATTATTCATAATTCAATAATCATAACGAAAAAGTTTTATAATTTCGCTAAAATTTTAGATATTCTGATATAAAGCATTAACACCAAATTGCAACCCTTACTTTTTTGTGTTAATGATAAATATTTGTTTGAAAGCTGAACATTAAATCAACCCTATGGACAACATTCTAAAGGGAAAATCTTTTTTGAAAAAAAGTGTTTTCTGTCAGTAAATTCTGACATGTTAGTATCGTTCTATCAATTTTAACCTTGTGTGCAGATTCATGTAATGATAAGGTATGGATAAATATCGGAGCAACATTGTAACATTTAAACTATTAGATGCTAAGGCCAATTGTTAAACATAATATCGATATAATATGAGTCAAATTATATTACCACAAGCGGTTATGCCCATAGATATTCTAGGGTGGGGTTGGGATGGGAACACCCTACCCATTTTCAATTTCTGTTTTAAAAAGGAAAATTAAAGAAAAATTAGGGCGGGTCATTTTCTCTCTTGGGGCACTTCCTCTTTGGAGGATGGTGAAACCTTCAATAGGTATAAATCTTACCAGGCCCTATGAGAAGCTACATTGTAAAGGAGAATCATATCAGCAGTAATTAGACAACATATTACCTTTACATAAAAACAAATCATACTTTCCCTTTAAGGTGTTAAATGCAAGGGTGTTTTATATTCCCCTGTATTATAATAGGTGTAGGTGCTAGGTACCAGGAAGAAGGGGACATTGGACTGTTTATTACACTAGTCCCCTAAGTTTGCTTATTCGTTTGATTAACAACCTTGGGGTCATGTTATTGAATTTTGATTTGGTTCATTAAGTTGAGTGTACAAAAATTCAATCTATTGTAATTTACAGAAAAAGAAATTTTGTGTATCATCATTAGGGATGTCGGATCAATTTATCGGCCATTGTCTTATCCCTTTAGATCCCTGGCTAGGTACATTGTCATACTAATTCACACCCATTTATTCTTGTAGATAAACAAAGATCACAACATTCATAAGTAGCAAAGCTTAACAAATCAAACAGAGAAAACGAACATTGATATGCAAAAAAGTAACAATACTAAACTAAATTTTAAAAATAGTTATTTGCCATGAAACTATATTTTACAGTAATCGCCATGCCAAGTTTGACATTGTTAAGACAATTATAAAATGCCTAAATAAACGATAAGAGCTATCCGATCCTATTTATAGAAAAGCTTGGCTCTTAAAAGGCTTAATGTTATATTTTAAGTTGTTATAAATTACTGTCTATAAATCAAGATTAGTTTACATTTTAGGCTAGATTCAGGGATCTTAGGTGATAAGACATTGATAAATCCTTCTGTAGTTTAAAATTACTTCTTAAAAAGTTTCGCTTTTACTAGTTCAGAAACAACAAACTAAAGTTTTTGAGCCAACAAATGAGATAACAAGGTCCCCATAATCTTTGGGTCCCAGTCGAGTCCAATTTCCTTTCCCTCCTTGGACAAAATCCATTTCCTATTTACCAAGTGTATTTCCAGGAATACCAATTTTAAAAAAATGTATTTAATTTAAAAACAACAGTAAATGGTAAAATTAAGGTAATTAGGGGGATGACGTGCCCGCCCCGTAAAATAACTTAAAATTAAGATGTACAAGATTTTCCTTAATAATAACTCATGTAACAGAAAAATTGTTCCTTCAAAAAAAAATTTTTGTTTAAGAAAGGAAAACTTTAGAATATGTGTTTTCAATTATGAAAGATCTCTATAGCTTGCATATAATTGAACTGATATAATAGACTTTTATTAATCTACAAGAGGTTGCGCCCATAAAATTTATCATTTAAAGTGTGAGGAAGGGTAAGAAAAATAACTTAAAACAATCTCAAGACTTAAGTATTTAAATCCTGCTTTAATCTTTTTTTTAAACATAAACATTGGTCAGAATGTTTGAACACAACAAAAACAATGTGCCTTTTCAAACATTAGGACAACAAAATATGATTCAAATTTGCACTTTAGAGCTAATTTTTTAAAAGGTTAAGATGGCATGCAAAACATAAGGAATAAGTAGATCTTGACCAAACGTAATTGGATGTATGTATGTCGATATGTTACCTATGATCTTAAAAACGGCATTAGCGTTATATATGATTTTTTTTTAGCAAGCTTTGTTTGGTTCATTGTAAGGTTTAGACTCAGCCGAATTTCGGTTTTCACTATATTTATTTTCTTTCATATTTTGGGGGAGGGGGGTATTCTTCCAGAAAAATGATTCCAAGACCATTGTCTGAAAATATTAACTGGGTAATGAGTATATAAGTAAAAACGGAAAATGAGTTTTGTCTTTTAAACTTTCCCTTCCAACTATTAATGATGGGCATCTGACATAGCAGCAGTAATGTTTAATTAGAGACGCTTTAAGCCAAGATTTGAACACTTTTCCGACTATAAGTTTATTAAGCTAACTTTTGCAATTTTTTTTTTTATATAAACACTTCATAATGTTTGTTTACTCTTTTGTAAAGGCTTGTCTTGTTTTACAAAAGATAAATTTGTAACAGAAAAAAAAAAGATAAAGGGCATCTAGATTAAAACTCAAATACTTAAAAAAAAAATTTAAATTGATTAGATGGATTACTTATAATAAATAGGGTCTGTATGAAGGAAGGTTTTTAAATTTTTTAAAAATATTACTTAGGAAAGGGATTGTTCCCTAACACCAAGGTGGATTTTCTGTGGAGGTTTTCAATCAGATCTGACTTGAATCAAGTCTACCATAAGATTATAATCAAATTAATACATAATTATCTTATGACTTGGATGAAATTCATATTTTTGGGGTATTTTTCCGATCAAACTTTCAGATAAATTCAAATATTCACAGCCATTTTAATGATCCTATTTAATAATTAATAATCTTGTATTTCTTATTTAGAAGAGAAAGAAGTGACAGTGTCTTGTTTTAGATCCACTGGCTCTGTTCCTATACCTAGGTAAATATGGATAGATAGATAGATAGATAGATAGATAGATAGAT
Organism: Acartia tonsa; assembly: GCF_053477335.1. Taxonomy (NCBI): domain Eukaryota; kingdom Metazoa; phylum Arthropoda; class Copepoda; order Calanoida; family Acartiidae; genus Acartia; species Acartia tonsa. The sequence goes on along the minus strand of NC_137267.1, from coordinate 40,581,135 downwards.
AGATATATAGATAGATAGATAGATAGATAGATAGATAGATAGATAGATAGATAGATAGATAGATAGATAGATAGATAGATAGATAGATAGATAGATAGATAGATAGATAGATAGATAGATAGATAGATAGATAGATAGATAGATAGATAGATAGATAGATAGATAGATAGATAGATAGATAGATAGATAGATAGATAGATAGATAGATAGATAGATAGATAGATAGATAGATAGATAGATAGATAGATAGATAGATAGATAGATAGATAGATAGATAGATAGATAGATAGATAGATAGATAGATAGATAGATAGATAGATAGATAGATAGATAGATAGATAGATAGATAGATAGATAGATAGATAGATAGATAGATAGATAGATAGATAGATAGATAGATAGATAGATAGATAGATAGATAGATAGATAGATAGATAGATAGATAGATAGATAGATAGATAGATAGATAGATAGATAGATAGATAGATAGATAGATAGATAGATAGATAGATAGATAGATAGATAGATAGATAGATAGATAGATAGATAGATAGATAGATAGATAGATAGATAGATAGATAGATAGATAGATAGATAGATAGATAGATAGATAGATAGATAGATAGATAGATAGATAGATAGATAGATAGATAGATAGATAGATAGATAGATAGATAGATAGATAGATAGATAGATAGATAGATAGATAGATAGATAGATAGATAGATAGATAGATAGATAGATAGATAGAAAAAGAGATAGATAGATAGATATATAGATAGATAGATAGTTAGATAGATAGATAGATAGATAGATAGATAGATAGATAGATAGATAGATAGATAGATAGATAGATAGATAGATAGATAGATAGAAAAAGAGATAGATAGATAGATAGATAGATAGATAGATAGATAGATAGATAGATAGATAGATAGATAGATAGATAGATAGATATATAGATAGATAGATAGATAGATAGATAGATAGATAGATAGATAGATAGATAGATAGATAGATAGATAGATAGATAGATAGATAGATAGATAGATAGATAGATAGATAGATAGATAGATAGATAGATAGATAGATAGATAGATAGATAGATAGATAGATAGATAGAAAAAGAGATAGATAGATAGATATATAGATAGATAGATAGTTAGATAGATAGATAGATAGATAGATAGATAGATAGATAGATAGATAGATAGATAGATAGATAGATAGATAGATAGATAGATAGATAGATAGATAGATAGAAAAAGAGATAGATAGATAGATAGATAGATAGATAGATAGATAGATAGATAGATAGATAGATAGATAGATAGATAGATAGATAGATAGATAGATAGATAGATAGATAGATAGATAGATAGATAGATAGATAGATAGATAGATAGATAGATAGATAGATAGATAGATAGATAGATAGATAGATAGATAGATAGATAGATAGATAGATAGATAGATAGATAGATAGATAGATAGATAGATAGATAGATAGATAGATAGATAGATAGATAGATAGTTAAATAGATAGATAGATAGATATGATACACCTAGGCCCGATATTGCCATGAACTATTAAATAAACATAAAAAAAATCTTTCAAAGAATGAATGAATTTATAGAACTATAAAATTAGTTGTGTGTTGTTTTTAGGAGCCTAGCTTCTATGCAAATCTACTAAGATAATTAGTTTATAATTTGTCGAGTAAAAATTATTGTCCTTTCATCAAATTATATAAAGTAATAAGGTTTTCTTGTCTGTAGATTAAAATTTTAAGAACTACTGAACTGAGTCCTACTTTTTACAGGATCGAACCATAGGTCCTTGGATGGTATTAAGCAAATATTGTTGCTATTTTTGACGAATCTGAAATATTTTAAACAAAACTTTTAACTTTGTTTAATGTTATTATTATTTGATGACGTTTTCTTGTTTTTCAAGATTAAAATCTATGGAAATAATATTTTTTGATGATGCAATAATTTTTGAGTCATATGCTAAAAAATAAATTAAAAACTTTGACAATATAAAAATGCCATAAATTTAGGATTTGATTCATGAAATAAAGCGGGAATTGGCAGCCGCAGGCATTTTTTAACACAATATACAGCCACATATTGATAGTGGCTTTATGCCAAATTATTTCACCCAAATCATTTAATATTTCAGCAATATAGCTTTTTTTAAGGCGGCTGCACCCTAGCATTTTGAAGTGATGGGGCTATAAATTGCCTAAACCCATTCTGGGACCTACGTGAATCATCCTAAAAAATAGAACCCAACCGATTTAGTGGTTATCAGTGGTTAAAAAGCACCTTTTTCACAGCATTTTACACCAGTAAAAAGCATATTTTGCAATATATTTTATTTTTAATATATTATGTGGAGAAATAAATATGAGCTGTAAAGGTTTTATCACGTAATAAAGGATAAAAAATGTGGGAAAAAAATTGTTGAAAAATCTGAACTTTATTTCTTAAATTATGTCATGCTTTTCACACTTTATTTGTTATGTTAAAATATACTTTGGCCAATAATGATATCTGGTAGCAAATCTATTCTGCTAACTTCCGATCTGAATTGCTTATACAAGCTAGCAGTACTTTCTTCAGATTTTAAGATTTGATGTGTACTTTATATAAAGTAGTAAGGTTTTTTGGTTGCCCATTATGATCTCGCAATCCAACTGATTGAGCACTACATTTAAGGGAAGCTTTGCATTGGTTTCAGGTTATTTTATTTTTAATTTAAGTAAAAAGTAGTAAGTCTTTTAGCCTGTTAAGATATCGCCAAACTGAGGTCACAGGTTTGTTTTAAGCTATTAAATTAAACTATTAAACTATTTTTCCCTTTTGTCTTTCCTTTTTCAGTCCCTAGGGCAAAATTAAACTTCTTCGCGTTTATTGAATGAAATGTTCTTGTTTTTTTCATAATGCATGATTGAAAATTTACAGTAAACAGGAAAACAGTTTCTTTTTGGACCATGTTTTTCAAAATATATTTATATCCGTAGAACGTAAACATTCATAGCCTTACTTGTTACTGAATACATATGTTAGTCAGAGCGGGAGGGAACATTTGGCTGTTTTAAGACAACATTCTCTTATTCGTTGTCCTAACAACTTTAGGGGCTTGATTTAGTTTTGATTAGTTGATTTATTAAATTAAGAATAATGAAAAATATGGGATTATTTACAAAATAAATTTCGTTGACAATTTCTGTAAACCAACACAATACATGAACTTTTAATACGGATTTGTTGCAGATTATAATATTTTATGACTTTTATCAGTTATCAATTTTAATATTTTGTAAAAAAAAATCCAACAGAATCTATACCGATTATTGGTACCTTTCCTGGCAACGCCTCTTAAGAGGCGTTTCGTTTTTTTACATTAGCTTTTGATAGGTTAGGTTAGGTTATGTTAGGATAGGTGTTTGCCCGGCAGGAGTTAGAAATGGGAGAAAATTTACTGTGAAAATACGACGAACGCCCCTTAAGATTCGTTGTCACGAAAGGGACTATACCTGAATTATTTACATAAAGTTAATTTAAAAACAATTTAAATTCTAAATTGTTCTAAATGAGCAAAAGTACTTAAATATGTTATGCAGATTTTATAGATGTTTTTGTTTCAAGAGCTTTTACAAATGCATTTTAGCAATACTTTTAAAATGCAAAATTATTTTACATTAATTCTTTTAATGCTCATGTGAATGGAGTTTTAATCCCTAAATTATATCAAAATCAACAGCCGCTATACTTAGCCGCCAATCATGAACTAATCTTGACATGCTGTGTCTTTTTTTTCTTTTCACATTCTTCAGCAACAAATAAAAAAATAACAATCTCCTTTGATATATTTATATTAAAGGCTCTGCATCTTATATTGGATTTAAAAAATAATGAAGTCAGGACCGCTCACCAAAATTTGTTCAGCTTCAAAAATTAGTCACAGCCCAAGCAGTGCGGCAAACATTTCTCTTGAAGCTGCAAAATTTGCAAGCTATTTAAGCCGTGAGATTGCAGCTGTATTTTTTAAACTTTGAAATTAATATGAATATAAACATATTTTCTTAAAATAAATGAATAGATTTTTTGAGAAACTGAAGATAAATAATTTAATTACTTTAAATTACTTCTTTTGCAAACAGTCTACACTAACTCTAACATTTACTAAGCTGACCCAAGCAGCGCATAAGTTGACCTAAATGTGCAGCTGAAACTAAATCTAGAAACTCAATCAGTCTGCTAAAAGGAGGTGCTAAAAAATATAAAAAATACATGCGCACAAAAAATACTATTACTTATTTAAAATGTGCTCAAAATTTCCGCCAAACTATTGTGGTTCTTCTATAATTGTCGTGAGTTAATGGGTTCGAGCTTCGACTTAAAAATCGCCATAACCAGTAATCATTGTGAAAACCTCTAAGCAAATGTTAAACAATAAAATGGCTGGTTGTCTCTAATATTAAATATGCAGCTTTAAAAGACAAATAGAAGTTTGTCAAAGACGAATAAAAAAAAACATTTTAAAAATTAAAAGATTGTTATAAATTATAACTTTGTAGGACTACAAACTAAATCCAAATTTTTCCACAGACAATTGTTGCTAAAGACAGGATGCAAAAGATACTTAACAATTCGCAGTGTTTCAACAAAATGATTAAAATTAGCTAAGTAATGTATATATTATATCAATAATCATATTTAATAGAATTTTTAAGTACACAAGTATATCATTTCTTATATTTTATACAAAAATAATTTATCAATTATGATTTGATTTTATTCCCTTTAGGAATACTAGCAGTTACGTTCCTAGATGGCAGTAGGAGCTCTTAATTTAAGCGAGGGCACTCGACCAACCACTATAAATTTTTGAAAAATAAATCTTTTTTTGTAAGGGCTATTTTTTTAAAAACTAGTTTAAATCTTGTACTTTGTATGGAGACCTGAATCTAGACTTCAATTTTGTATCTTTAAACTTAGCTTAGAAACACTAATGGCTATTATTCTAACAAGAAAAATATGGCACGTGCTAGCGCAGCCTAAAAAAGGAGAAAATACAGTTATACCCCTTATCATTTACCTGATTGGAAACTTTTTTTTCTTCAAAATTAGCTGAATAATCATCTATTGGAAATTAAACTTTTTTCTTTACACAAAACGTATATAAGATGCAAAATTTTCTTTTTTCGTAATTTTTTTTATCGGAGCTGAATGAAACCACCCAAAAAATACTATAATAAGGAGATTCATTGCATACATGATTTTATGGTACTACAAGAGTTGGGCTCGATATAATTATCTCGCTATTGGCTAGGTTTATTCAATGTTTTATTTACTTTCTTTTGGTTATCTGAATTCTGACTATTAACCCTATTCTTCCATTATTTTCTCCCTGACGATTTCTTTCTTTAAACTATTTTAGGATCTTAATATTTTTTATTTCAAATTTTCGTCCTGAAAGGGTTAAAATGTTTAGTTAACTGATAAATCTTAGTTCAATATCTGACCACATTATGCATGTATCGCTAGTATCAAATTATTTTAAAACTAAGTTTTCTTTTATTTACTATATTATAAATTTAAATTTTCTGTTTTATGGATAGAAATTTAATACTTCAATATAATTCAAATAGCAATATGAAATTAAAAAAAATGAATTTATTCTTCATACAGTAAAATAATGGGTCTTATCATTCTGGTCAATGAGAGTTTATTACGGATTATTGGAGCACTGTGAGTTTTAAACGTTTATCGCTTGGAAAACTTGAGCTCATATATAGACATTTATTTCCTAAATAGATCTGTCATGGATCTTGATGCAATAAAGTTTTAAATGTTAAAAATTGGAAGATTTCATTAAATAAAAGTTCCCGCAAATATAAGTATTAAAAGAAACAAACAAACAGACACCCTACCCCTTTTAAATAAGAATAAGAATATTCATCCCTGTCCATTAAAATAAATGTGTTTGTATTGTTTTAGTCAAGGTATATAAATTAGCATAGGCAATGTGTTTGTTTCCACTCATATACAAACAAAAATCAGGAATATAGACAATTTTTATGATACAAAGGGTAAAATACAAAAGATGATAAACTAATATATTCCTTCTAAAGATTTTAATTATTGGTCGAACAGTTTGGATACTTCTTGTTTTACCCAATCAACTAGAATTGAAAGAAGTAGTCAAAAGTTTTAAAGCCAACAAATAAGAATTGTGTTTATAAAACTTTGGGCACCAGTATAATCAACAGTACAACAAACATTCTCTTGGGATAAATTTTGGCTCTCTTTTCAGAAGCCTCCTGCGGGGGGAGGGTAGGTTTTTATTTAGAAAATGGGAGGTTAGAAAAAATATAGAATAAAACCCATTAATTGTTAGTTATACCCATTTGATAAAGTAGGTTTGTCAGTAAAAAAGGTACACTTTCGTATTAGGTGCTTAGGAAAACCTATCTAAATTTATGAATCTTTTTCAATATGTATACAAAGAATCTATTGCAAAATAAGTAATTTTATTAATAGTTGTTTTGCCTTTTCTAATTTTCTAAAACAAAATATATTTGTCTTTTTATCTAATTATGTTTAGTATTCTTTCAAACTATAGAATAATGAAACAGCAAAATATGTACCATAAAAATTTAAGAAAGTAACCAAATAAATAAAGCTATGTGAAGCTCCACTATAAAGAAGAAATCAATCAGTTCAGTAGATAATGAAATTTTCAGTTACAGACAAAAAAAAAACTTACCACTTTATAATATGAATAGCGGCTTCGCCTCTAGCCTCTAGGGGCTTTTTTCCCAAGAGGTAATTGAAAAAAAAGAACTACTGGTGCTGCCGCCAGTAGTTTTATGTGAACTAACTTCCCCATAAGAAAAAAAAATTGAGGAAAAAATAGGTACCTACGAACGAAAAAGAAAAAAAATTGGGGGGGGTTTTGGGGGGTTAAGGGTGTCCCACCTCCCAAGAAAATAGCCTAAAACCACCACAGGACCAGTAGGTATATTCCTGAAGAGTAGAATTTGATCGGTTCAGTGGTTATCGAGATCTTAAGGGACAGACGGACGGACGGACGGACAGACAGACAGACAGACATCGTTCTACTTTAAATTATTAAATTTAGTAAAAGTAAGGGAAATGTCTTGTCCAAAAAGAGGTGTAACTTATCGCTATGCAAAAAAAAGAACTTCCAGGAATGGATCTTACAAACCAAAGGCTTAAATGGCCGGTAACCAAAATAAAGTCTCATGTTATAACCCGTCCTGTAGAGTTAATGTAGGCTTGTTAATAGTTAGCTTATACCAAAAAAAAACCTTACGTGATTTTATGCTGTCATTGGGGGGCAACATTAATTAGAATTGACGACATTTTTACCTGTCCCCCAAATATTACTTTATATCTATTTAACTTGTTGGCTATACGTTATTCCTGGTTAGTAATTAATTACATTATAAAAACACTTTTCTGAAAAGTATTTATTTGTCCAATTTCTAAATGTCAGAAAAGGTTGCTGCAGTTTCAGATAATTGGATAAAATTAAACAAACTCATTTATTTACTGTTGTCATTTTTTAGTAGCGAAGCTACTCCATATTATACCTGTCTGTTCGTAAATACGAGGTTTTTATACTGATTTTCTGAAAAAATAGCTTTCTATCATTATAGAGCTACATCTTTAAGTATAAAATATCCATTGGGGTTTTTTTGTTTTATTAGGCTGTATACATGTTTTTAACTTTTACAACTGATTTGTGTGATTTATAATATCAAAATTAAATTGCAGCCATTCTATGTATATTATACTACTCTAAGAGTTGTAGTAGCTTAAACCCTACTAAAAATGAAGCTTCCTTAAAAAGATCAATCTTCCATGCGTTTCTACCATCTTTTGCGTTAGGAACTTACTTTTAAATTTCAATTATTTTTTAGGAAAATCAGTCGACCAAATGCAAGACGAAAACTCTCCATGCCAGGTAATAGTTATCATATTATTTGAAGCTTTGACAAAAAACCAGGTATCTTATGGAATAAGACAATGGACGATAAATTGATTTACTTCCCTAATGATGATAAACAAAACAAGACTTTCTGTAAACTAATTCGTTGCTTGGAATTTTGGACACTGCTAGTTTGAACCAACCAATCATCATTTAATAAAATATTCATAGTTTTACTTTCCCTTTCTTGCTGTGATGAAGTAGAAATTAGGTACAAGTACTGAACTTGTCTATAGAGTAGTAATACCACAATTTTTTAAAATATACATCTATTGATTTGAATCTCTTTGAATTAAATTTCAAAACCTTAAAAAGTGTAGATTGCTTAAAGAGATTAATCCAAATATCAGCAAAAAAAAATATGATATTAATCGCTTTTGAAAGATTAGTTCAAGGTCCTAAAGCATCTTTGACACTTATAACTTTATAACAGCGTTGGCCTGTATAACTGAGAGCTTTTATCTTTAATTTAAGCAAGTTAGAATTGCCCTATCGTTTTCGAAATAGATGGTTTCTGTAATAGTTTGTTACAATTTTTTAGGCGCAGCAACTCTTTTTTCAGAAAGTCTGTAAGTCTATTTTAAACAGGATAATTTCTTCCCTTTGTAAAACAATATTTTATCATTATAATCATATACAAACTTGATTTTTGAAATGTAGATTCCTAGGACCAATAGAAATAACGTTATCTAAGAAGCATCTCTATAATCAAATCAAGTCTAAAAAATAAATGTATACATTATCCATATTGAGTAACTTTTGGATGGATTCTGCATACTGAATTTATTTAACTTCTTTGAATATAAAATGCACTGCTTCTTAATATTTGTAAATGTTCGTTTGTCTAACTTTACAATTTGATAAGCTTTGCTTTTATGGATGTTGTCATTAGGATTAAGCAATAGCCAAAATATTACAAGCATACAAATTCAAACTTCTTTTTTTGAATTTTCATATATTTCATTTTGATCATTTTTTCCTGTTTTTCAGTAGACTATGAAATAAGATGTACATATTTAGGAGTAATATTCTAGATTCTTAGGAATAAATATTAGTCATATTGGAGGTATAGTAAAGTTTTAAATCTTTTACAATTTAAGGTGAAATTAAATAAAAATATATAAATTTTAAGGTATTATGAACAAAAAAAGACAATTTTCTCATTATGAAATTGTCTATAAACATTTCTTTATGTTTTATAATCATTCTGAAATATTTTTTTCTTCATATTTTGCAAGAATAAATCAAGAATGAAAATGTCCAACAAACAAATGTATGTAACTAAAATTATTATTTATTCAAAGGTTTAAAGGGATAGAACATGGACGATAATAATAAATGTATCAATGTATACCCCCAATGATAGATAAAATTACTCTTTCTGTAGATTAAAATCATGGAAGTAAAAAGTGACATACCCAAATACATGAATTTTTGAATTGTGTTCGCTGCTAAAAATTTGCAATAAGAATGTATTGCAGAGGATTTCACAATTTTAAACATATAAACAACAAAAATATTTACAAAACAAGGATGACAACATCCATAAAAGCGAAGCTCTGAAACGGTAGGACAAACGAACATTAACACTTTTATAGTGTCAGAACTGAATATTCAGAATATAAATGAATAAGTGTCAAAGCAAAATTGTGAGTAAATTTGTTGAAAAACTTCTTGATACAGGATAATGTTTAAGGACATGCTTACATTTTTAGGACTTGATTATAGAGTTGCTTTGCTTACAATAATGTACTATGTTGTCCTAGAAATCAGTATACCAAAAGTCAGAACATTCAGATAATTAGATCACATAAAAATTTGTTGTTAAAAAAGTAAAAATCAACATGTTTAAAATGGACGTACGGACATTCTGGTAATGATTATAGAGTTGAGAGAGAGAAAGAAAGAGAGAGAGAGAGAGAGAGAGAGAGAGAGAGAGAGAGAGAGGGAGAGAGAAAAAGAAAGAGAGAGGGGGAGAGAGAAAAAGAAGGAGAAGGAGAATGAAAAAACGCTGAGTCAGTACAAAAAAAATTAAGCTCAACATTTTTTAGTTGAAAAAAATGAGGGAAAAATTTAAGTAATGTTTACTGGCCTGAGAGATATGCCTTAATTTATTGAAATATTGTGATTCAACTTTGCATAGATTGTTGTAGATAATTAGCCAGGTAGATTTTTTTTGATATAATAAGTCTGTGCAAAAATAACGCAAATAGAAAATGACAACATTATTAGTATTAATTCAGAAAAGTTCCTTTATTTTACTTTTACTTTTTACTTTGAAACCCCTCTTTTTACCCCCATACAAAATAAAATTAATATTTAATTTTCAAATAAGCTACTTTAAAATTTAATTATTTATTATTTCTTTATTAATCTATGTTAAAGCTAAAAGAACATTAGAACTGTTTTGTTTTGTGTACTTTTTGTGTTCATTGTTAAAATACATAATTCATTAGAACAAAATATAATTAGTCTTTTTACAATTAAAGGCTGCGTCTCTAGTATATCAGTGGATGAGTTGCGAGACAACTAAAATAAAATTTTATTTTAAAAATAAAAGAAAATAAAAATCCAAGGAGAAGTGTTTTCTCAGAGCCATATATGTAATAGGAAGGGGTTGACCTATCTCTAAAGTTTAAAATCTAACTGTGACCATTAGACAGCTAATTTAACAAGGATGACAACATCCATAAAAGCGAAGCTCTAAAACGGTAGAACAAACAAACATTATCACTTGTAGAGTGTCAGAACTGAATATAAAATTATAAAATCGAAACAAAATTGTTAGTAAATTTGTTGAAAACTGCGTAAATACAGGACATTGTTTAAGGACATACTTACATTTTTAGGACTTAGGAGTAGCTGGCTTATAAAATTGTACTTTGTTGTACTAGGAATCAGTATTCCAAAAATCAAAAAAAAAGGTGAAAAATCAACGGACATACGGACATTCTGGTAACGATTTCTATAACGCTTCCTAAACAATACCTAGCTACTACAGGAATCACATGTGTAAATTACCGAAAAAAGCTATCTGTTCCAGACTGACGGACGTACGGAACGATCCTAATTATATAAAAGCTTCGCTTTTAAAAATTAAACCAATATATGACAATGTGATGACAAATTAAAAGTTTAAATTAACATAATAAAAATTGAAATACTGACTTTTTAAAGATATCTTACTTGTTTCGTTTGTATAATTATGCTTTATTCATTTAGGAATTCTCAAACAAAGATGTTGCTAACAGACACTACAAGTACACACCCTTAATAAAGAAAAGCTTTACTTTAAAAATACATTTTTTTAGTAAAATCTGCACAGCCACCGCCTCCCGCTGTAGAAAGAAAAGTTTCTTTGCCAGTTATTCAGGAATCATTTTTGCACCAAATACATTGTATTTGATAATTAGAAAATTGTCGTTTCGTCCTTCATAGTCCTAAATCCTCCGGACTCTAATCTGTAATAGGGGTGGGTTAAGGGAGGGAACGGTAAACTTGAAACGGCCACAAGAGCAGTTAAGAATTTCTTGTAGGATCTTACCTGGAACTTTATAGACTTCTCTCTTTTACTCAAAAAAAAACATTTGTTTTTTATATGCTAAACTTCATGTATCACAAGTTGTTCGGTAACATTTCTATAATCATAAACCATTTGTAGGTTTTAAGCTATTTTTTTATTGTAAAGGTATACTTTCCATCTTTTCTAAGAGATAAAGTCCTAGAAAAATCATAATTCTTTAATTTCTTTATTCACTTTTAAACAACTGTTGATATCTGAAAAAAATAACTTTGCAGTCAATATTGGATTTAAATGGAAAAAAAGACAAAATGATGAAATTTGCAGAGACCACCATCCCCCCAGCTGCCACCTCTAGCCAAAGCACAACAAGAATTATTACATGAATTAAAACAGGAGGTAAGGCAGTATTGTGTGGTAGCTGTACAGGCTACTCAACATGTTTCAGTTTTTGTTTGTATGTACGATGGACAGAAATTTTTAATTACAATTGGGGAACTATTTTTTTTTAAGTATTTAAATCTGTAGATTGAACTTGAATTTGAGAGGAGGTTGCGCGAAGAGCATCTAGAAAAGAAACTTTCATAATACATAAACTTTGTAATATTTTTTGAAAGATATATGAAGTGAATGGGATTATGGGCAATAGTATGATGTAAAATGTTGCAAGAATCGAACATTTCTTCAAAATAATAACTTAATGGGCTGATAGTGGCTAAGTGGTTAAACGTAAATGTTATATTTTGTGTTTTAATTGGTATATGTGTTTTAAAAAGCAAAGGTTTTCTATAATAATGGTCTATCTGTCCGTCCGTACTTCCAACGCAGTTAGTTCCTTTCGTCCATTTTAGACATGTCCTATCTATTTAAAACATTGCATGATGATTTAGAAAGCGTAGCAACCCTATTTTCGTTACTAGAAAGTTCTTATGTTTATTTATAACATTTGGCTTTTTAAACTTTTTAACAATAATTTTTAATTTGCTTACTGCTATTTCAGTAAAGACACTCTTCCAGTATATATTAATGTTAGTTTGCCCTACCGTTTCAGATATTCGATTTTATGGATGTTGTCATCCTTGTTTTTTATAGAAATAATCTCTTATTTTGCTTTTAGAATGTAACAATTATATCTACCAAACTGCCAGATAAACAAAACCCTAGGTAAGATTAATTGTATTAATTTAAGGTTTTTCAACTAAAGTTTTTGGGCAAAATGTAAAAAATGTGGAATTTTTAGCTACTTTAGGAAGAAAAACAGCACCTTCACCTTCCTCCCTTTTAAAAAAAAAACTTTTGTTTCCTATTTAGTTTATTCTAATATTTTCTCTTTTGTTATTTCTTTTATGTTTTTTTTTATTAATATTAAAACTTAAATGAAAAGCTTGGAAAGATTTCCTAATGTAACATTTCCTAAGATTTTAAACAAACTTAATGACAATATAAGAAATTGTTCCTCATTTAAATCTACCAAAGCCAAAATGAAAAAAAAGTATTCTAAATTGCTATTCTAGTTTTAAATGCACAAAAAGAAAATGTTATCCTTGTAAAAAATGAGTAATATTGATTTGATTAGCGCCTGTATATAAGTTAGACCCTCTACTATACTTTTTTCTTATTCTTTTTACATTATTTTTTTATTTCAGTAATAACTTTTTAAAAATATTTTTTCCGATATCTAATAATTCTTATATTTTTATGTTTTTGAATGTTTGTATAAAAATATTATCTAAAATCCATAACCAACAAATATCTACATATCCAAGTATTAACAAAATCTTATAAACAAATTAGGGATTACGCATTTGTACGGTCCTAGTTGACTTTGTGATTCCTTACTTTTGTATTACAATTAATAATTTCTATTTTTATTAAATGTATTTAACCATGCTAAAGTTAAAATAAATGTTATGTTATGTTATGTCATTACCAAGAGAATTCACAAGTACATAGAGTAGCCATTCAAGTTTAAAAATTTGCTAATGATGCTAGTTTCAACTTATTTTTTTCAGTGAAAATGCAACTTATAGCCGCTCTGTGGCACATAATATCGAAAATGAGTTTAAATCTCAAAATCAAATGGACGAAAATGTAAAGAACATTGAAAAGTTGCCTATAATTGAAAGTAGCAGCACACAAAAAAGTACCCAAAATAGCCACACATATGGGGGACGAAGCTATGGCCATGAAAATTCCAACTGTCGCCTCCTCTTTGTTTCTAAATATGTTAGACTTGAACTAAGGTTATGTAAAGAACAAAAAAATATATGATTGTTTGTACAGCTCAACTAAAAAATTGTGCGATTTTTAAAGCTAAACATTTACGCCATTTGTCTGGAAATTATTTCGCATTGAATTTTGTTTGTATAGATGAATATTAGTTTCTGAATTATCTAAAAGAAACCTAAAGTAGATTATAATTCAAAGTCTTTACAATTTTACTTTCAGTCATAAAAAGAATACAAAGGGTTGCAATTTGTTCACGATATTTAATAACGTTGGGTGCAAGCTTCCAATTAAATGCGCTTATTAGGTCAAGTTGTTCTTAATCATGACAGAGAACGCATAGTATGATTAAACGTAAAATTAAGAACAGTTTGACCTAATAAGCGCATTTGACTGAAAGCTTGCACCCAAATTTACGGAATATTGCAAAAAAGCTGCCCTTTTGATTAAATCAAAATCTAAATTAATATAAAATGTTTGTTGCTTTTTATATTTAGTTCTATTGCTTGCATTTCTTCTATGAACATTTTATTAGATTGTATTAAATTTAATAATATAATAGCTTAGAATAATATGAATAGAATTCAGTGGTTATAGAGATCTGAGCATAATAATAGACTGAATGACAACAAACAGCATATCTCTCTCATATAAAGACTAGTTGCTTAGCCAAAAGAAGATTCTAGGGACATTTCAAGAGTCGGCAGGGGGGTGGGAGGGGGAGTCAACCCTCCAGTTTTAATTCAATTTTTAAACGGAAAAGTAAAAAAGAATATAAGGAGATGGGTTTCTATGGACGATTTATATTTTTAGGGTGTAACCAGCCTCTGTAATATTACAAATTTTGCTCGACCTAAAAAAAGCTTCACTGTAAAAGAGAACCATGTTGAGATGTTTAGCTACACATTAACACACATACTTTTATATAAGGATTAATAGATTTTTGGCAACTAATGTCTACTTTTTTATACCAAAATTATTGTATTTGCGCTAATCAATTTTAGAGGGAATGATAAAAATCTACATTAGATCATAAAAAAATTGAAATTAGTCCAAAATACGGCAGTTCTTTTTAGGAATCAATTTTTCTCACCTAGACGTACAAACATACACAAAGTTTAAAATAGATACTTTGTACAACTAAAAAATTGGGATATTGGGTCAGTTTACTGTGTGTGCGAATGGGGCGTTTGTCCATATTTAGGTATGGAGACCGCTCTTCTATGAGTACTACTAAAACCTAATTTTAATGCAATACACATAGACATTCTCATTGTCGGTTCGCTTGTTTAGAATGCTTAACCCTCTATTCCCACAAGTATAATACGAATTTGGTTGAGCTGGTGGAAGCTCAACAAAAGACCCACGCGAAGTATTATATTGCTTTAACCTAAGAATAAATGGTTGGTTTTGATATTCGATCAGAATCATATAAGTATATTAAGTATTAAGGAAGGAAAATGTTTTTATAAAGTGTATTTATATCACAAGTGCATAAGTTAAGTATGGAAATATTTACAGGATAAGTGTTAAAATTATAAGTAGAGTAGGACAGAAATGTGCCCTAAGTCCCAAGCAGTGAATTGTGCTAAGTGTTAGAGTTCTAACATAAGGCCTGAGCTCAATTCATGCTAAGTACTAAGGGGCCTAAATTTAAACTACAATGCATGCCAAACAACTAAGTCATTACCTTTTAAAGCCAGAAAGAGAAGTTGATGGTAGGAGAGTTAGTAAATAACTGAATAAATTCAAGAGGTACATGCTATAACATTAGCTCTGGACCAGGATTTTAGTGTTTGTCTGTGCAATTAAATATCTGTGTGTTAATATGTGACGTAAATCAGGCATGGTTGTAGGCATACATATATGTACTGGTTGTTTATATGATTACATTAACTATAAACATAATATCTTTAATAAACATATACTATTAGCAAATCACATACAGATTACCATGAATAGGCTTTCGTTACCCATATATGGTGTCATATAGGTAGAGACAGGCCTATGAATGCATAAATTGATACAAATAATGCCTTGGGCCTAGCTAAAGTAATTGTGTCTTGCCCCTGAGTGCTACTAGTTAATTGCAGGGCACGTGTCAATCAAAGGTTCATAATATGATCTATATAGTGTTGATTTTATATCAAGCATAGATAGATAGTTGTGGATGCGAAGCATTTCTGTAAAAGTCTCATATGTACGTTCAAAGAATTTGAAAATTGAGGATCGCATCTCCAATGGGGGTAAGAAAAAAGAAAAAAGAGAAAAAGAAAAAGTTTAGTAGTCCCAGTATATAGGCATATATAATAAACTATAAATGTATTCCAAGCTAAGTTAAATACGCTTTCCATTAAGAAAGTATGATTTGCGTATTTTCATAGCTGGGTATACAAGATGATAAACCTCCCAAATAGAATACATTCTTTTCTTGAGGGGTTTAGTTTTATCTAACATTGTCACATCAATAAATGTTTTTGCGTTGGTTGTTCTGGATAGTTCAGCTTCTTCTGATGATGAACTAGGTGGTGAAGTGCTCTCGTTCGAAGTGTAGGTTGAGGTTGGGGGTGAGGTAGATATGTAGCCAAGGGCGTCCACTTGTGCTACCTCGTTTCCATTCTCGTCCAAGGTGATTGAGTGATTTTCCAGGTCATAGTAGAGTTGGTTGAGGTCATTGGTAGAGAGGGACAGTGTGCTGCTGGAGCTAGTGTCACTATCGGTCTCCACTCTACTATCTTCTCTGGTAGTCAGGGCTGTATTTAACAGGAAATTCCTGATGGTGATGGACAGGTTCTCTGAGAATCCATCGTACTCAGGTGTGGTGATGATGTTGTTGTTCTCGTCTATTGTGTCAAGGTGTTGACAGGAACACAACCGCAATCCGTCCAAGGTAGGATGGTGGTAGGGCTCCAATACTCCATGATCATCTAGGTTATCTCCAGGCTGGTCCATGGTAGATCCTAAAAAGAGTTAGTGCGCGTGCTCCAACCGGTTCCTTGGGGTATCCTGGCTATGGTAATCTAAACAAAAGAAATTTTAATAATCTTTTATTAATCCTTTTATCCCTGGGATATTCTAGAAATTCTTTCGTTACAGATAGACCTATAATGGATTGGTTAGTCATCTCTATTTCTGTTAAATATAACTTTTTCCTGAATATAAACAATATTTTATATAAAAATGTATAAGTACAATTAGTATTTACATATCGTATTATTTTCTTTGGTTACATTACTCGTATATATGTAAAAATATAAGATTTTACTAACAAAAGTTGGTAACCCTTTGTTTGTATATTTTGTATATGTACATATGGTTTATACCATTGTTGGTATTAGCTGTATTTATGTTATTTTTAACATGAATAAATTTTAATCATTTTAAAGACTAATATCTTACATTACGTCGCTATCAAGTGCACCTTTTAAACTTAATATCTATAAAATATATCGTTTGACGTCCGTAATTAAATTTTACGTAACAATAAGTTGTCAACCCTTTGTTTATGTTTGGGCGGTCAAAAGTGATAGGGGTTGGATTTGAGCGAGGTTATAAAAAGCTGGCGGCCCAGTAATTATGCTCATTTATATAATAATTGTCTTTGCGAGCGGAGCTTGCGTTCGAGTGTTTAATTTTACCGCTAAATTCCAAGAGAATTTATATAAAAGTGATAAAATATAGTAACCCGTTTGTTTTATATGAATGTTTTTATGTTATAGATTGTTGATATGCCCATTATTGCATTCGTTAGCCGCTATTTAAGACTCAAGAATCTTATTTTCTTCGTCGATAAGGCCTTTATCACTGTGTTTTTAAACGAAAGTGGGTTAGAAGCAATATGGGTACATCTTCAATATATGACAATTTTATTCTATATTATATTTGTAGTTTTGATAGGACATATCTTAGTCAGCAGGTAAATTGACGTACCTTGTTTTGTTTACGTTTTCCGTCTGCAAAAGTTAAATTCGTTCATCGTAAACAAAACTTATAGTGACACAGATATATTCCATCATTCTACTCGTTTTAACTTTTGATTACAGCGTTCCCTTTTTATAATCAAAACTTATTTGAGTCCTGATTCAAATCTTCTAAAACAATTTTACTATAGGTTTTAAAATAAGATTTTCTTTTTACTTAATTCAATTATAATGACGCTAATTGATAGATTATTTACGTTACGAGTAACTCAACCATATTATAAAAAAATGGTCGCTTACAAAAATTATATTTAGCTAGCTTTATCGAAAGTGTTTTTAAAACATCATTGAAGATATTCAGATTTAGCTAGTACATAAGTTTTTATTTCTTGATACATCATAATGAATATGTTTTTGATAGCTCAGCGATAGCTATTTTTAAGCGTTGAATCATGTAAAATTAATTACGTATTCTTTAACTTAATTGAAACTAATAAAACAAAGTTTTAATGTTTGAATAGCTTAACGATAGCTATTTTCAAGCGTTGAATCATGTAAAGTTAATTACATATTCTTTAACTTAGTTGAATCTAATAAAACAAAGTTTTAATGTTTGAATAGCTTAACGATAGCTATTTTCAAGCGTTGAATCATGTAAAATTAATTACATATTCTTTAATTTAAAGAATTTTACTTTTAGATGATAAATCAAAGTTTAATGGTTAGGAGGTTCAACCATAGTTGCTTAAATACAAAAAGAAACATTCGTGTGTACAGTCTTTTTCATAAAATTAACTTTACTATATTGCCTTTCAGAATCACTAGTCCTCTATTTTAAATTTACATTCGCTCATAATGTATGTGCCTGACAGCCTGGACGCGCATCAGAATATTAAGGAAAGATTCGAGGAATCAATGAGGGCGGCTGCGGCCACTCTTGCCAATTCCTCGTTTCTTGAAAACTCCTTAGACGACTCGAGTTCAGTGTACAGCGACCAGTCTGGGATGCCAAGCCTTGCTGATGTCGATGACTATGGGGGTACAAGTACTGTAGAGTCCGAAAGGGATCAAGGGGAGATGTTCGGCAACGAGCATCTCTCACTGATGCTTAGTAGAACGATACAAATCATCTGGTCTCTCCTCAATTCGGTGATGCAGAACTCCTGCGGTGACATTGGTGACGATGTTGCCGGAGGTGATTCTGGGTCTGCCGAGTTGGGGAGAGACCAGAAGACGAGTCTGGACACCTTCAACATGGATGGCTTAATTAACATGTTGTTGGGTTTTGGCTTGTTTTCATGTGCTCTTATAGTGGTCTTCTTCGGCGCTGTAGGGCTTGAGACTCTTACACGTATTGACAACACCTCAGACAGGTCGCTGGCTCGCTGGATAAGAGATGTATGTACGCGCCTCCGAAACATAGGCGTCAGGACCATTGAGCTTCTCCACTGCAGTAACAGGACCAGCAGGACTAGAGCTGGGGCTATGTCGCCAACTGCGGAGCCGTCGGACACCATGTATGAAGCCGCGTCCTCTGAGATTGATGATATTCTGTCGGATACACAGGTGAGTTTTCTTCTGTTGTATATTTCCTTTTTTTTGTTTTGTATAATTTTTTTTTCTAGCCACCCGATTTGTCTAATAAAGCATCATGTTGGGGCAGGGTTGTTCTGTCCTATTCTCACTTCCTCAACGTTGACTTTCGGCTCTTCCATATATATCGCTCACCGTTTGTCGTCGTTTTATGTCGCCAGAGAAATCCGCTCGGTTACCGCAATTAAGTTGAGATACCAGTTAACATTTACTAAAATCTTAAGTAGCAACCTAATATTATTTCCCTCTGGGAAAGTTAAGAGTTTGCTCGTGCCGTACGTTTTTCATTGGGGTTTAAATGTTAGATCAAGACTTTAATGTTTTCCTTTTGTTTTAGGCTCCCTCTGCTAGTCCATCGACTCCAGCAGAAGTAAGGTCCAGAATTGGCCTGTTTGCCGTACACTGTTTGTCTGCCACTGAGGATCGGATTACTGGAAGAAATGTGCCTGTGGGCTTGGAAACCTCGACGGGAAGTCCTGGCTTCCGTCCGTTGATTGTTGATCAAACAGAGCGTTTACATGTAAGTATCCATGCTTTCGTTTTCTATTAATTTTCAGAAAGAGGCTGTATATGTGTACACGTATCTAGAGGTATTTGCAACTAAAATTCTTTTATTGGTAGAATATTAATCTTAAAATGTATGGTTGCATAAGCATTTTTGAACCGATCTAAGATTTTAATTCTAGTATAAAGTGGGTTGAATTGCTACCTAATCATATAGCTTTACAGGATTTTAGGCATTCTCATTTCCTGATTTTCCTAGACTCGTTGTTGGCGTTGCGATTAAACTAATAAGATCTATTATATTTTAGGCGACCAACTCCATCCCCCTGGCACAATTTTACACCAATATGGGGAGGTGTAATCGAGTCAGCTCTGAGAGGACAGCTGAGGGATCCAGCGACAGCTCTTCCTTGAGCTCTATTATGTGCTTAAGTCGCATTGAATCTCCTTCTGCAGCTGATTTGTCTGTGGTAAGTTTGATAAGCTCTTATAATATTTCTTCGTTGCAAAAATTACGTAACTTAGACTAGGCTGTTTAGCTCAGATAGCTATGCTTTTAGACAATAACTTTACTTTAACTATGGTGTAATTTCTTCCTAATAGTTAATAGCAAGATTCTAGATAAAGTATTAGTAAAAATTGACTCATAAACATATATGGATTAACGTTGACAAATTTTCTTGTGAACATTTATTAACATGGTTGTCTAATAATGTCCCTTTTCTTAATTTTAGGATGCGGCCAGTTTAGTCCCACTGGTTGACGATATCGAGGACCTCGATCTCCCGCCGATTAGATTTAATGCGGTGACTGATGAGATCGAGTACCCCACTCCACTGCGGGTCCTCAGTTTAGAACGTTTGCGCCGCTCCATGCGTACTCCAACGCCTGCTATCTTGGAAGAGATAACATCAGCGGAGAGTAGCTTCAACTCAGCTACGCATTCCTCAGATAACAACAGGACAGAGGATTCCGGCGTCGAGGGAGTCCCTCGACGTCGGGGTCCCATGTTCCCTAAACGCACGCCGTGAAGTGGCGCTGTTAGCTTGGTTGAAACTATGACATACAAATTTTAAGACAATGACCAGTTTTAGACAACATGTGACTAAATTTACAGATTTTCTATTCTTATGTAACTAGTCAAAATAGTAATCACTATGAAGTAAAGACTTTTGTTATTAGACATTATGACTTTTTATACTGTACAAAACCAAACATTAATTTACACTTCTGCCATTATATTATGTACATATATGTTTAGTCTGTAAGGATATTTAGTATGTAAGGAAATGATTATAAGGTTGTATTTTCTTTATGCCCATAATTTTAAAACTTCATTCAATTCTTAATTACTTTCTTCGTAAATGAACTAATCCTTTTTCTTTCTCAATAGTATATTAACAACTGTAATTGCAGCCTTATATCGCAGTTTATTCATTCTTGTTAGCTTGTAAGGGTCATGTATATATAGATATTTAATCGAACTCGCAACTCAGTACCTTTTCTCTAAATTTCATTTATATCCATCCCTGTGCATTAATCGTGAATTTTAATTGTGCTGTGATATAGAGAGGACTTGTAAATAGCATATATTTTTTTTTGTAACTAATATCTAAGTAGACCGAAAGACTGACGTTAGACAAAATTATTTACATACGCTTATTCAAGTATTTTTAAGAAAACTTAGTAAAGACTGTTTGTAACTCAAGTAATTAAAGTAATATCATTGGTTGGATGATCTCATTAAGGAAGTTTTATTTAATTAGTAAGGCTTAGAATAAATAGCGTTTCCCTTTTAAATTTCAATACAATAGTCACAAAGTTTAAAGTCTCAAGGTAAAATGTTCTTATGTCCCTTTAGATTTAAAACTAAGTCTTATTTCCAACAAGTAGAGTTAAATGTTAGGCTTCCGTTAGCTTGTTATTAGGCTATGTGCTTTCTATATGTATAAATTCAACATTTATGTATACACTCAACGTTTAGCAATCTCGAAGTTTTATTATGTGCCATTATACAGCTTATGTCCAAATTATATTAACTAAGATGTTAAATTGTCAGAAAACTTCTTACTATCATAATGTTTTTTTGAATACTGTAAAAATAAAAGTTTATGTTCTGTTTTCAAAATTGATTTAAATTTAAGTTTTCACCAAAGAAAAATATTTGTCAAAAAAAATTTTTATACCTTTCTAAAGATTATTTACTTTTGTTTAAATAAATATAGCAATTTTAAGTAGCGTATACACTGTTATTTACTGATTTAGTATTTGTTGTGTACAACTCCCGTTTACGTAGCTACTCTATAAGTATTATTGTCTGTTCCTTAATTTAGTTAGATACATAATTAAAGTTTATTTTTGCAAGGTGCTTAGTTTAGCTTACATTCACTTGGTTTATGATAACTTGTATAAATAACAAAATTTCTTGTTATGTCCTTTTTTGATACCTCTACTATGATTTATGCGATTAATTTCCTATCGTTTTCAATAATTACATAGAGATATATGAGAATATAAGTATTTTACATCAATACACATATGTACAAGAGGTTTTATCATATGCAAAACTTTTATATCGTTAGGATACGTCCGTACGTCATTGTTAGAAATCAGATTATAAGAATCAGTTTTAATCTAGTTTACTCTTCATGGATAGTGGGGAGAGTACAATGCCCAGAAATGAGGAGGACTGTGTCTCTCAGATTCTCTATTTGGCGTGCTACTGCCCGTAATTCGTCTGTTATAGTCTGTCGGTTTCTATACTCTTGCTGTCTATACCGTATAACCAAACGGTTGTATGCGTCTCTATAAGTGTTTCTAAGTATACGACAGTGCAAGTATCGTACAATACGACTAGGTTGGCTGATTCCACAACTAATTTTAAACGCTAACATTTCTTTAATCATCGTAAGCAAGTTATAACAATATTCTACTAGGTTTGCGAAGGTCTCATGTAGAACCCGTTGTGATCTAGGCATAGGCTTTCGGAATCTAGTTTGCATTTTATAGCTTTTGTAAAATATTCTGTTAAGACTTACGTGTTATGTGATAACTGTAGTACTTCACAAGGTTGGTGATTTCCTCACTTGTGGATATGTTATAGTAAACTGACTCAATTTCAGGGTAAAATTTAAATTATCGTTATTGTTTACTACTACTAAAATTCTGAGTGGGCGTTTCCTGTCCGAAGTTATAATTAAAGTTTTTGACATATATTTTTTTTGTATGTAGAGTGGTTATAGTTTCTAATAACTAATCAACTCATCATAATTCAAGGCGTATATATATAGGTTGCCTATTAGTACTGCTATGTTTGTACACTTTGTACAATTTGTATTAAATGTTTTAAATAGTTTTTGTGTATATTTTAGGGTGCGTATTTAACATTTGTAACATTCGCATTTTTGTACAATCTGTATCAATCGTTTGACTCTGTTTGCCTATACAGATTCAAAACTCTCTATATGCAAAAAAATTTCTTTTTATGTAAGTGTTTTTGAAGGGATCGACTCTTTAGTCGACGTATATTGCATATAGTTGGTCTCCCCGTTGATGAGAAAAGATGTATATTTTACCACTGAATATATAACCTTGAGTGGGAAAATTTACATGAATATGATAACTTAGTTATCAGATTAGAATAACATATTATCATATTGTTCACAAGTTTACAGGGTAAATGGAAATGTAAATTATGGTTGTGAACTTGTGCCATTCCGAAATCTGACATGTCTATCATTTATTTTCCTAAGTCGTCGACCTCCGGTAATAAATACGGAATCGAGTGTCATGTCCTCGTCGGCACTTGAGTCTTCTATGTCCGAATCAGAATCTAATGGTTTCTTATTTTGTGACGCTTCTTTTCGTGTTTCTAAGGGTGAGTGTGCGCGTATTCCTGGTTGTGGATCTTTTGAATTAACCGGAAATATAAGCGGAAGTGTGTCATTTTTAACTAATGTGGCTATCTCTTGATTTGTGAGTTTATTATAAGGCTTTGTGATAATATCCCTTATTTCTTCTGGGAGGGTGTCAAAATGTTCGTCAATTGGCTTGAACTTTTTGATTTCGTTGAAAGAGTATTTAAATATTTCAGTCTTCTTGTCAGAAATTCTTTCAAGCGTGCAACTGTTAGGGCTTACATCTAAAACTCTATAGGGTGAAATATGATAGATAGGTCTAAGATTGGGGTTAACACCAGGTGTAATAGTGTTATTTCTAACCAAGACAAGATCTCCTATATCAAATTGTTTGTGTATGCGGGTTTTGTTAATATACTTTAGTCTTGCCTCCCTTCCCTTTTCAATAGCTTTTGCTGAAATGTCCAAGTTTTCTTGTATACCGTCCGAGAGATCTTGCACATAGGCTTCTGTGCGAGCTATTTCAGGGTGATATTCATCCGGTTTTATTGCTCCAAAGAACAATTTAGACAGGGAGCTACGTGTCCCGAATAATAATTCCATGGGTGAAAATCCAGTTTTTGGTATTTTAGTGCAATTATATTGTCGGACTATTAACGGTAGTAGATATACCCATGAGGTTTTTGAGTCTTGCGCCAAAATTTTAATGATTGGCCATTTTATTACTTTGTTGCTAGCTTCCACCAATCCTTTAGAGGGTGAAAAGTACGCAGTAGAATACAAAACTCGGATGCCAATAGAAGCAAAGAATATCAAATTTTGCTTTTCTAAAAATGATTTTGCATTGTCGCACAATATTTGTCTGGGGGAGAAATTAGGATAGAAATAAAACATGAATTTGTTTATAAATTCACGGGATGTGAGTGATTTCATGGGATATGCAAGAATCATTCCTGTTAGTTGGCAGACTATAGTGAGGATATGATTATAACTACGATAGGGGGGTAAGGATTGTATGTAGTCAATACTTACACATTCAAAAGGTCTTGAAATTGTACTATAAGTTCCTACTTGTTCTAGTTTTGTAGATGAATTTTGAAGTTGACAATTTAAACAAGATCTAGTGTAATTTCTAACATATTTCTTAAGATTAGGGTGGAAGAAATTTTGCATATTTAAAAGCATTTTAATTTCTCCACTATGTACTAACAAAAGATGAGTATAGCATACTAATACTGGTAGTAGTTTGGTTGGGAGATAAACTTTTAAATCTCCTTTTATTTTTGTAAACAGAATCGTGTCTTTAAGTTCGTAGTTCTGTCTTTTATAAGTGTAGGTATTTGATTTAGAGGTTAGACAACGTGTGTAAATATCAGAGTATTCCTCCTTTTGGTTTGCAATTATATTTTCTATGCTAATCCTTTCTTTTAGGATTTCCAAGGGTCTTAGTACTTTGCCTATAACTCTATGTTCTGCGGCAAGTGAATTTATGGTGATTTTGGGTTTTTGTTGCTTTGGCTGTGGGGGTTGTTCATCATAACCCAAATAGTCGGGGTTATCCATAATGAACTGTGTCCATTCTTCAATAGTCCAAACTTTATATTGGGGTAAGTTATCTTCAAACCCAGATTTAACAAATTTAGGTAGGGCTACCTTTTTAATGCTTGGTAAAGTAGCCTTATATGCCCTTGTTAAGAAATCTGCCAAATTGTCTTCTCCTCTTAGGAAGGACATTGTTAGCTTCGGTATTAGAGTTAACAGAGTGGTATTCCACCTTTTCAACTTATTAACGGCTGTTAATGCTTTAGGATTGAAGAGATAGTAAGCACACTTTGCGTCTGTTAACAAAGTACATTCACAGCTTGGACCTATTAGAGTTCTAAACGAGTTTGCTGCATAAATAATTCCTAGGATTTCAATGTCTATGATATGTAATCTTGACTCAGCAACGGTAATTTTCTTTGAGGTATATGCGATAATTTCAAACATAGAGGCTAAAGATTTTAAATTAAAGCTATTGGTTGATGAGACCATTGCGGGTCTTACTATGTGTTGCTCTTTGTGTCCATATAGTAAAAATACAAAAGGGGGTTTTGTTTTGTCTGAACAGTGTTGAGTGACAGGTTTGGCACCCTCTATATTTGTGATAACTATCACAGGACGGTACATAGCTACACTAAGAGCTTCAAATATGAGTTGTTGCGGATCTAGATATACATATCCATGCTCTAGTTTGCGAATAAATTCTAAGAATTTATCCCTATCATTATTAAATACAAATTGAATATACTTTTGTCTCAACATCGTAGAACGTATAATTTTTGATGCTCTTTGCAGGATAGTGGTCAAAGGTGTTTGAACTTTATTTAGTTCTAGAAGCAATTGTAAAGATATCCCGAGACTATTGTGTACAGTGTCTTCAGGATAGCCCAAAGTTTTACTAGCCAAATATTCAAACTCAGGTGGTCCATCTTCAGACATACGCTTCGCATAATCCTTAATGTTTTCACCTTCATTCTGCAAAGGTAGGGGTAGAATTGGTAACCTATTATCATAAATAACATGGTGTACAGGGTCATCGAAGTTTAGCCCAGGGGGTAGGGTTTTAGCCTGTAATTCTGGTGTCACTATTTGCGCTAAGACTGCCGAATATGAGCCAGTTGAGGTGCCGGCTGCGTCTGACAAGATAATCTTAGGTGCGGATAAGTTAACTAATTTGCTAAAAATTGGTCCTGAAGCTAAAGCTTTCTTAATGTCTTCGAATGCTTGTCTTTGTTCTGGAGTTGGGACAAAAGTTTTACCTATTCTAGTAGAAGTAAGTGAAGTTAGAATATGTGTAGGAGCCATAATATCAAATCTTAAATGTTTATGCATACTTTGTAGTACTCCCATAAAAGATCTCATTATAGTAATATCAGTAGGCATGGGAATATTTAGAAGTTTTTGTACTCGCCTTTGATCTACACAGCAATAATTATGTGAAATGAAGAACCCAAAGAAATTTACCCTACTTTTAAAAAGTTGTGATTTCTTTAAACTAATCTTTCCTTTATGCGTGTGTATTCTCCCCATAACTTTCTTCAAAATCTTAAAATGTATATTCAATGATTCTGATCTAGTTTTAGCTAGTTCAGTTGAGACAATGAAATCATCGTAAATGTGTTGGACTTCTGGGATAGGTGAGTATACCATCTTGGCTAAATCACCATCCATTACAACATTACCATTATCATCATAAACCAATTCCCAGTGTAATATCTTTTCCATAAAGCGTGATAGACTTTCAGGTGAAGTCTTAATGCCGGTTGGTAAGGATGCATGTCTAAAAGCTCCTAAGGGGGTTGCAAACAATGTTAGGTCTCTGCAAGAAGGTTCTAGCGTTATACTATGAAAGGCGTTAGCCATGTCACTACTACTATGCACAAATTTGTCCCTTAGTGACTGAATCAAATTTTCTGCTGTGGATAGCAGTGCAGGTTCAGATTGCAGACAAGGATTCAATTGTTGAAAATTTACAATTAAACGAGGACAGCTCCCCTGATCCGACTTTGGAATCAGATAAGCTGGGCTTGCATAGTTGTTATAGGAATCCCCATCCAAATTAGCTCTTTCAATGGTGCCGTTCTTTAACAAAAACTCTAAGATAGATTGCATTTGCATTTTCTCTACGGGTGATAAATAATATAATTTCTTATGCTGGGGTAAAGTTTGACCAGGTTTTAGTCTAATTGTATAATTGCCTAGATATTTACTCATGTTACCTCTATCAGTAGAATGTGTAGATATGATATCAGGGTAAGATTTTAGGAATATGTCTTCTATATAATGTCTTACCTCTGGTGGATAGTCTGACAGCACCACAAGATCCTCTGGTTTAACAAACTGATCCTTAGGCACACTGTAGCCAGTAGGTTCTGTTACGTAGTCCATGAGGTTATCAGATTCAGCTATATGTTTTAAGCCAAGTTCAATAACGTCATCACTATTTTCAAAAAGCTTATTCCTTTCAGGATCTGGTGTAGTTAGAATTTCATCAATATTAGATCGGTAATCAGATAAGGCTACTCCTGGTATTGGAGTGTCATTGTTTATAGCTGTAGGATTCGGTATATATCCATCAGCTAAAGGGAAAGATCGTTCTACCAGATTGATGGCGCTGTATTTTGGTAGCTATAAGAGTTGGACTGAATTGTTTCTGGTGTCTAGTGAGATCTGATTGATGGCTGGAGCCGTAGCTTTCTCTGCGTGTTGTTCCAGGGCCTGTACAATCTCATCTAGCTCAGTTGTCACAGACACATTGTGTAGGAATGATTGTGTGAAATCAAAGTCTGTGGTGATTTCCTTGACTACAAATTGGTTGCTGGGTTCCAAGTATCCGGTGATAACAGTGTTAATGATTGCATGTTCAGTGACATTTGTTATCATTGCTCTTCCACTAAGTTGTCCTCGGTTGTTGACAGTCAGTTGCGTTTGGCCAGGTTGAATTTTGATTCCTCCATTTCTATCATTAGCAATGTGGTCATCGCTGAGAATGACTTTTGTTCCAGGCGCTAAGTTGAAGAAATGGTTGATGTTCATTTCTATAGTCTGAGTTTCATTAGGCTCAATTTTGTCTATTGTCCCTGTGCAGAGTTGTAACTCATAATCAGAACAGAACAGGCTATCTAGTACTCTCCCAGGATGGAACATAGAGTATAGATATGGTGCTGGCGGGTGATTATCCGCAACGAAAGTCAACCCTAATTGGAGATCTCTGATGCCGTTCATTCCAATGATCATAGGTGTGACATTCTTGTGTTCCTCAGGTACAATCATAAATGGTACTGGTCTATAGATGCCTGAGAATTGTGTGAGACGAATCATGAGGGTTATCTCTCCAGCTACTGGAATTTTGTGTCCAGAATAGCTGACAAGAACCATGTCACTCTTTTCCAGATGGTTCTTAACCTCATTTTGTTGTACTCCAAATAACATACCAAAATAGCTGGTTGACATGATATTTCTGTCTGCTGCTGAGTCAAACAAAGCTGTCATGTATACATCGTAGTTTCCATTTGACATACAGCCGGAACAGTTCAGGTACATTTTCCTATTTTCATCCATGATAGCTGCAGAACTATCTACCGCTAAAATCTTGGGGTCGTTTGGATCCATTCGAACGGTGATAGCGTTAACTCTACCTGTTCTGCCACGCTCCTTGGATTGTCCATTGGCTTTGGCCTCAACCCATTCTTCATATGCCTGTCTAAACACACCACCAGGTCTTACTTTACCACTATGGTACAGTTCCATCATTGCTGGTCGTCCAGGGCATAGGTGTTGCGCGTGGTATAGGTCTTTGCCATACTTCTTGTGACAGCTTGGGCAGTATCCGGATGTTAGTGCTGTTTGATATTGTCGTCCTTGGTCATCGCACAGTAGTCTGCATCCATCGGATATTTTGTGGGAATTTTGACCACATGCACCGCAGTAGCGCTTATTGGATGTACCATAGGAGATATGATAATCTTGTTTGGTGTTCTTTTCTTGTGGTTGTCTATCTCTATTATCCCTGTTTTCTCTGTTGTAGGTTTTAGGATAGGCTGGTTTAGCAGTAACTTCTCTAACTGTTGGCCTTTTATAATAGCTTGACGTAGCGGCAACTTTAGCAGGTTGTTTGTCTCTGTTCATTCTTGTATCCCTGTCATGTGAGTAGTTGGTGTTGTTCGTCTTTTTATGAAGCGATAAGTCTCCATTGTAACTGGCTGATACACCATTCTGCTGTAGGTCCAGATCTAGGTCTTCAGTTCTAGGATACATGGAAGCGGTCAACTCATGATATGTAGGGGATCTTCCAAGATCATGTGTGAGATTGTGATGGTTTTCAGATGCTATATTGCGGCTATTTGTTGGTAAGCTACGTTTGAGTGCCTCCACTGCAGTTATGTTGAATACATTCTGTCTTTCCTTCTTGTCTGTATAATGAACAGCGGCTCTGCTGGCAAGATTCTGAATTGTACTGACAAGCTTAGGGAATGACATGGCTTTGGTTCCCTTAAAGGCTATCAGCTTAGCTTGAGCTTCCTGTGGGCTGATGAGTATATCATACTGTAGCAGTAAGCTATTGTAGACACTTTCAATAGATAGTCCAAGATTGAAACTCTGCTGGATAGTAGTATATGCTTCGCCAGTTGTGGTTCTAAGCATAAAGGTTTCAAATTCTGATCTTGAGAGGTTACATAACTCCTGAGCAGTGTTCATCTCTGATAGGTAATCAGTAATGTAGGGTGGTTTACCATCTCCTTTGAAGCAATGCTTGAGAGGGAAGGTTCCATTGGCTAACTTAAGCTTTTGATCGTTGCTTAGGGTGCTCTTACTTGCATAGCTGCTTGGTGGTTTAATTCCAGTTTGGTTGGTGAAGTTACTGAAGTGTCGTTGAGTGCGTTTGTCATTCTCCACTTGTACAATACGCTGGGCTTCAAACTCAACTTCACGTCTTTGTTCCTCTTTGTATTCCCTCATCTGGCGTCTTGGTTCTCTCACCATTCTGTTCTGGTTCCTCCTGGTTGGGCATTGGTTCCTCTCTTCGTGTATCATCTCCTGCAGAAGCTGCATCAGCTGACGGAGTTCTTCTTCCAGGCGTCGTCGAGCGTCCTCGACGTGGAGTGTTCGCCTTTTCAGCGTTGTCATCTTTCTTACTTTTATTAAATAATGGCATTACAGCTAGCTTAAAGCTTTTAAACTTTCTATGAGTTCTTTAAAGAAGCTTATGAGATGTTGTACTATTTTAGGATTTAAATAGCAGAGGTACAAGAAGAAACCGACTAATGTGCTTAACGTTAAAACAATCAGGAATTGTTTACAATAACAAATTTTTCTTTTAAAATTGTTAAATATAGATGAGTATGTATTGTCTACTTCACCTACAGTTGTTTCTACGTCGTGAATGCTTGCGTGTGAGCTTGGAATCTTATTCTGGAGTGTGCGCTAATGCACTCTTAACCTTAATTAAGCTCAACTGTAGAAACACTTTTACTTAGATTTATTCTATATTTGCTTACAAAGCTAATGTGGGTTAGTTAGCTATACAAATTAGCTATAAGGTTAGATAGAATGTTAAAGTTTGCAGCGAAGTTAATTTGGGTATGCTAATATACTATCACAAATTAACTGTTATCTGCTTAGGCGTCGACTTTTCCTAGCAAATGTTATTGTTGAGAAAAACAGCAATTTATAATCCTTGTTGAATTCTTACTTCACTCTAAGGATATGTAGCTTACAATCTGCTTATTCCTGTAAGGCTTTATGAATATAACTTACTAAGGTTCACTCCCAAAGGATCGTCTATATTCTAATAGTATTGCAACTGTTTTGCCTGAATATCAAAGATCTCGCACCCAATACTTATAGTTGTATTAGGGTATGCCTACCAATCCTACTAAGTATTATTCGCGAATTATTACGGGGCTTCACTTGTGATTTCAATCCCTATAACTATATTATTGAGACTCAATTTAGATTATCCTATATATATGAATATAATCAGTTCGTTTTCAAGGTTATTATAGACCGGATGTGCTCTACTTAATTAGTGAGAACACAATATTCTATGTGTCTTACTGAAGTGTGATATCCTACGCAAGGTGATCAATCTATACGCTGGAAGTTGTCAATCAAACTCTTTAAAGTAGACTACAAAGTTGGTGTTATTGCTTGGTCAAATATTATTGAAAATCAAATTAGCTGAATTAGTGCACTTTTTTTCTAAAAAAAGGTAACAATTTTAGATTATAAGGACTATGAACTATATGTACACACTTTATCTTACTTGGTTATAGATTTTATACTAATAGTCCTAAGTAAAATTAAATTTTCTCAATGGTATAAAAAGAAAATATTCTTTCTTTGTTTTAATCCGGATGTGTATAAAGACAGTAGAGTACTTCCAATATTACTTGCTACTTCTTTTAGAGACGTCCCAAGACTCCCAAGATAGGCTGCTGCAACCTTTTGCTGCATTTGGTTACTAGAACTTTGTCTCTTATAAGTGTGCTTTTAAATTACATATAGGGCTTAGGTTGTTGACTATACTTTTAAATCACTAATATTCACTATCACTAATGATTGATGGTTTATAACTCTTCTCAAGTTGTCTGTTGAATTCTGGCGGCACATGAAATAGAAATTTTAGCATTAGCAAAGCAAGTAAAAATTTAGTTTTCATGTCCTACTTATTGTTGAGTGAATTGTTTATTGTATTTATGTTTATGTTTGTAAGGAACATACAAACAAAAGAAAATTTTCTAAGTTAAGATTGAATTAAAAACTTTCTAAGTCAAAATAAAATAGAATCACTCTAAGTCCAAAGTTGGAAAATTTTGACTAAGTCCAAAAAGTTTCTAATGAAATTATTCTAAGTACAAAATCAATAAATTTTGGCTTAGGAAAAAAAAATCAAAAATTATCTTAAGTACAAAAAGTTAGCAAATTTTGACTAAGTCAAAAAAAATTTTCTTATTGAAAATATACTAAGTACAAAATTAGTGAATTTTGACTAAGTCCAAAATCTTTCAATGAAATCATGCTAAGTACAAAAATAGTGGAATTTTCTTGAGACAAAAGAAATAGAATTACTCTAAGTCCAGACGTGGAATATTTTGTCCGAGATGAAATTTCCTAACAGTTCATTCACAACGCTACTTTAGAGATTGCCTATAAGTCAAAAGAAATAGAATCACTCTAAGTCCACTATTGGAATATTTTGACTAAATGCAAATCTCGCTAAGTTAAGGATTTTAAAATTATAAAGTATTAGAGTGTTAGAATTATCCTTCACCAAAAGAAATAGAATCTCTCTAAGTCCATGATTGGAATATTTTGGCTAAGACAAAAATACTCTAAGACAAAATTTTCTTTTAAGTGTGGAAAATGAAATTTGTTAATCTAGTTGGAAAAATCGTAATTATTACAAGTTCGAATTTTGGTAAATTTCCAACCAAGTTCCCAATTTCATAAAAATTACTATAAGTCCAGAAATTCGAGATTCTCTCTGTAACAAAAGAAATAGAAACGGTGCTAAGTCCAAAAGTGGAATATTTTGCTCAGAGTCTCAGGAAGTCTCTGGAGTTATTTTCTCTGATTGCATACAGCAATTTGTCTACACTTATATCATTCCAACCGATCGATGTTGAGAATATCTTTGAGACTTTGAAATATTTTGTTTAACTCAAAATTTTTGGAGGCTATGGTTATTTTGATACATCCGCGTATAAATCAGAATTGCATTAAGAATATAAGTCCTAGGCATGTATAAGTAAGTGCAAATCTCAGAAAATCGGTTCTAACGGCACCAAAGTATTAGTACAGTTTAACTTGAGTATAAATGCTACAAGTTTGTAATAATCTTTTGGCCCTTTACTACGACTCAAGAGTACTAACTGCTTTCGGCATATTGTTTCAGAAACATGGCTCCAAAGACAATATGTATCCCAACTAACAGCGTTTCCCGTGTTCTATAGGATTTGCTCCTAAGTTTTCATTTAATAAGGCAGTTCAAAATGGTCCTTTACAAATAGTATTTTGATAGCTTATAAATGAAAAGTTACTCCATGCTTGATTCTTAATAAGTTCTGGTTTAAATATCAAAGATTCAAGTATTTCAACACTTAGAGAATTTCCGAATAAGTAAAAATCATACTAAGTCCGAAGATTTATATATATACTCCGCCACCTAGCACAACTCCTAAGTTTCAAAATTCTGACTAAGTCCAGAAATCAAAATTTTGCGCATAGCTCAATCATAGATTATTCCAAATCAAGTGTTTTACTAAAGAGAGGCGGACATGGAGGTGCCGGTGTGCTGGTATTCTCTAGGGCCTCTAGAGTGTCAACCAGTGCGAGTGTCCTTATAGGGCGGCGACCAATGGCCACAAATATGCTAGCATTCTCTAGGGCCTCTAGAGTGTCAGCTAGTGCAACTGCTCGTACACGAGGCTCTCAATTGCATTTGTGTCGTGCCTTTCAGTCCCTATCTCTTCAAACGCCTCATAGTCCTAACCTTGCTTCTCAAATAGTATCACAGGTTTTGGTAAATCCGATTTTGCCATAGCTACAATTATTCGATTTTGGTAAAAATACCTGCCTTAGGCGGTTCGGGTACGGTAAGGAAAAAAAGAAAAAAAATTTATAAAGTAAAATTTTTTCTAAGATACAACCGGTAAGTTGCACCATTGTGTGTGCGAATGGGGCGTTTGTCCATATTTAGGTATGGAGACCGCTCTTCTATGAGTACTACTAAAACCTAATTTTAATGCAATACACATAGACATTCTCATTGTCGGTTCGCTTGTTTAGAATGCTTAACCCTCTATTCCCACAAGTATAATACGAATTTGGTTGAGCTGGTGGAAGCTCAACAAAAGACCCACGCGAAGTATTATATTGCTTTAACCTAAGAATAAATGGTTGGTTTTGATATTCGATCAGAATCATATAAGTATATTAAGTATTAAGGAAGGAAAATGTTTTTATAAAGTGTATTTATATCACAAGTGCATAAGTTAAGTATGGAAATATTTACAGGATAAGTGTTAAAATTATAAGTAGAGTAGGACAGAAATGTGCCCTAAGTCCCAAGCAGTGAATTGTGCTAAGTGTTAGAGTTCTAACATAAGGCCTGAGCTCAATTCATGCTAAGTACTAAGGGGCCTAAATTTAAACTACAATGCATGCCAAACAACTAAGTCATTACCTTTTAAAGCCAGAAAGAGAAGTTGATGGTAGGAGAGTTAGTAAATAACTGAATAAATTCAAGAGGTACATGCTATAACATTAGCTCTGGACCAGGATTTTAGTGTTTGTCTGTGCAATTAAATATCTGTGTGTTAATATGTGACGTAAATCAGGCATGGTTGTAGGCATACATATATGTACTGGTTGTTTATATGATTACATTAACTATAAACATAATATCTTTAATAAACATATACTATTAGCAAATCACATACAGATTACCATGAATAGGCTTTCGTTACCCATATATGGTGTCATATAGGTAGAGACAGGCCTATGAATGCATAAATTGATACAAATAATGCCTTGGGCCTAGCTAAAGTAATTGTGTCTTGCCCCTGAGTGCTACTAGTTAATTGCAGGGCACGTGTCAATCAAAGGTTCATAATATGATCTATATAGTGTTGATTTTATATCAAGCATAGATAGATAGTTGTGGATGCGAAGCATTTCTGTAAAAGTCTCATATGTACGTTCAAAGAATTTGAAAATTGAGGATCGCATCTCCATTACTGAGTGTCATGTATAGCCTGACCTTCACAGCAAGCTACAGATTATGACTATGTGTGTGTTTTATATGTTTCTCAAAATAAGCAGATTTTTGAAAATGCAGAAATAGCACAAATGTATGTAAAAAAACAAGGAATATAAAGACCTATTTATCGCAGTACAACCTTAGCTAAAACAGAACAGTAAAAGGTTAAACAGTATTTATTTGTTTGTTGAGTTAATCTTCATTTCCTATTTTCTCAATTTAGCCCTTGTATAAATTTCATGATTATAATAACCATAGGCTTGATACCGTTTAGTTAGCTGGGGCATTTGGTCCCTTAGTGCTAACAAAACTAGTTTTAATTTTCATTTTTTTTCATTTTAACATTCGCGGATAGCTGTCTTTAATACGATGTGATAGATAACTATTCTGGATTTGTAAAATGAAAAATTTTACTGAAATTAAATGATAATGATAATGCTATACATTAAATAACTATGCTCAAATTTATTTTTGTTGTTTTACAAATTCTCCTGGTGTTTTTACGCACTTTGAGTAAACAGTAATCAAGCGAAAGACACTTTTTAAATGGAAGCAAAACTTTTTAAAAATATAGCATGTTGGACGAACAGACGGTAGCTAAAAAGATACAAATCTAAAAGAAAAATATTTCAACAATATCTGCAAACGAATATTCATAATTTCAAATGTAAAAGACTTTTTTTAAAAACTTACTTTGATGATCTATAATAATGGATTTATTAATACGTGGATCTTGCACCAGATTATCATATGAAACTTGTAGCTGGTTAAGATAACGATCCCCCAATCCACCCTTCCACTCCTACTAAATTAACGAACTAAAGCTATAAGTTATGTCCATGTCAGCAATCATTACGGTACGACAATTTTACATTTTTATCCACAAATATTCTACATCCATTTCTATATATATTCAATGTAAATAATTATTCTTGTTACGCGTTCATTTAGCTGATTTCCATGAGTATGTGTTTGTGTAATGACTTGTCGGGGAATATAGACAAATCTTTTTGCGAATACTAATGTAGCTATTTAAAATTGATTTTTATTATTTTCTAAAAATAAAGTCAAAATAATAGAGGCGTTGCTATACCAGGCGTTGCCACGTTACCAAATACGCAAATGCCGCGGCTTTTTTTTAAAGTAGTGATCCTTGTTTTGTTAGCGCATACCTAATTAGTGTTGTCTAATTATTGCTGCAAATAAATATGTCTTCACAGTAACAATATCATTAAAATTCTCATTACCTTTAGTCAGGGAGAGAGGGAACAATGGCAATTAGATCCAGGGATCTAAAGGGATAAGACAATGGCCGATAAATTGACGTACATCTCCAATGATGATACACAAAAAAACTCTCTGTAGATTAGTGATTGTAATGTTTGGACACTGAACTTAATGGAGCAATTAATCAAAATTCAATAAAAGTCCCCTAAGTTGTTAAGCGAATAAGAAACATTTATTGTAAAACTTTGGGAACTAGTGCAATAAACACCCCAATCACTGTATACCTGTATTCAATTAGGATAAAGATACACAAACTAATGAACATTCAATTAAAATAAATGAAACTTACAAATACACAAAAGCCATTAAAATTTGCACGGTCTAAAATGATTTAATAGTTATTTCTCGCATTGTATTATAAACGGCTTTCCGCGGATATAGAATGTACAATTATAAGATTAAAACTAGTTTTTTTTAGCCCCGAGGTGCCGAAGGCACCGGCTAAAAAAACTGGTTTTAATCTTTTGATTGTACATTTTTATACTCGTAGAAAGCTGTATATAATTCGGTGCTAAACATAGTTTTTTCGTATGGATGAGAACCGGTTCCTATCCACCGGATTCGAATAAATACGAGAAATCTTATTCCAGTATCGCTACGAAACCGACTAATTTCAGGTGGATTAGAACGGTTCTCAGCTATACTGAAAACTCATGTATAACATCGTATTAAAGACAATTTTCCACGAATATTAAATAAAATCATAAAATTAATACAAGTTTTGTTAGCCCGGGAGCCGTAGCGGTTTGTTAGGGGATTGGAACCAATTTAAAGGCAGTAGAAATATAATCTACGATTACTACTTTTTTCCATAATAAGATTGATAAGCATTAAACTCATCGTAATTATGTCATCTTTACAGATATAACTTTAAAGCAGTTTCCCTTGAAATGCCTAGTCGAGCACAGAAAACCTGCTCCACTCCTTATTTTGAAAAAATACATTGTAAATATTGGGATTTATTTATTTGTTTGATTGTATTTCATATTTGCTTGGTTAGGTTAGGTTATATTTTGTAAAGGGTAGCACCGCTTGGTTGGGCACCACAGGTTTAGGCTTTGAAGGGTATGGCTCCCCTGTAGGGGTTAAGAAAAAACATTTTCCCCTCAATTATATTTGTTCTTTCAATGGTAGCCCAAGATGCTTTGTTGCAATTTTTTATTTCTTATTCCTGCGCTACTTATAGGAATATATAAATATTTTAATTTAATATTCTTGAAATGAAGCATTTTTAAAATTCCTTAAATTTGGCCATTTGTGGACAAATAAAGAGATTAAATTGAATGAAATAAAAATCTGATTTTTATCTGAAATTTTAAAACAAGGATGGCAATATTCATTAAAAAATCACGCACAATATCATTAACTTGTGTTTATATATATCCTTATACTAAAGTAACAGGATGTTTGTTTGTCTGTGTGTCTGTACCGAAGGATCTCGCTAACCGCTGAATCGATCGGGTTCTCCTTAACAGAGTAGATTCTCATAGGTCCTAAGAAGGTTTATAACTATTTTGGGGGAGGGTACCACCACCCTCCCAAGAGAAATGACAAAATTTTTTTTTAAAAATTTGTAATATCTGGGTGACTTTAACGTAACATAAAGAGGTATCCGTAACAAAAAGAATTATCGTAGAGACTTTAACAAACAAAAACATTTAAAGTGCCACTAGAGGCCTCTAGGGGCGTAGCCGCTAGTTACATTATATGAAGTAGAAAAAAAATTTTGTCTGTTGCTTAAGGTTTCAATTGAATTGTCCATTTTAGGGAAGCTTCACATAAGTCCAGGGGTAGTTTTTCTTTTAGGCTTTCTAATTTATAGATTTAAGTTTTAGGCTATGTTTTTGACTATGTTCTGCTCTTACCTACCCTAGAAATGCAGAGCCCCTGGGGCCCTGTAACTAACTTTTTGGTACAATAGAGAAGAAATGATTCTAAAGTCTTGTTTATATTAAAAATTTAAATATATTTTTATAAAACTCATCCAAATAACCTTTGTTATTATGTTGTATTGTACTATTTTAAGTTTAACAGCGATCAGAAAATTATTTCAAACCCAAAACCAAAATTCCTTTCAATGCAATGTACTAACGTACTGACCATATTTATAGTGAAGCTTCGCTTTTAAAAATTATGTATTTTATCACCAAAATTTCTCGGAAAAAAAGTTGAATAAACAAATATATTTTAATTGCAGTGATATAAATTTTATACGGACAATTCTTTTTTTTTGCATTTTTGTAAACATACCTAACTTTTAGAATAACAATTTTACAAACTAACATCATCCTTATATAAAAGTAATGGGATATCTGTACTGTCTGTACTGTAGGATCTCGCTATAACCTTTACAGGCATCTTTTGGCGTAGCCGCTTGTAATTATGAATGACGTCATTTATTATTAGGTACTATAAGCTGCTTTCCATAACTTAAAGAAATATAATATACCTCATCAAGATGTTTTATCCTATGAAAATGATGTTTAAGTTTCATAAATATTTTTTATTGGCATAAGCTTGTGAATATTCTTTTAATTCAATTATTGAATTGCTACGCTTACAATATCGTATCATTTCAGCTTATAAATAATAAACCAGTTTAACCAGAAATAGAGTTCAAATTGGACAGAAAATAATAATGGTCCCCAAAGTATTATAAAGTATTCTTAAGTTGGCTGTAAATTTTGGGTAGTTTATCAAATCTTAAATTAGTTGTTTAAACTTTTCCCCTAATGATTTTCCTAATCATAATTAAGGTGTATATCAATTTTTCATCCAGTGTCATAACCCTTAAGAGTCCTGATACAAAAATAGTTATTTCTCGCATCATATTATAAACGGCTTTCCGTGGATATAGAATGTACAATTATGAGATTAAAACTAGTTTTTTTTTAGCCCCGAGGTGCCGAAGGCACCAGCTAAAAAACTGGTTTTAATCTTATGATTGTACATTTTTATATTCGTAGAAAGCTGGATATAATACGATGCAAGACATAGTTTTTTCGTTTGGATGAGAACTGGTTCCTATCCACCGGATTCGAATAAATACGAGAAAATAATTATTTATTATTTTAGTATGTTAGAGGAGCCATGTGCCAATCTTTCATATGCAAGATACATTCCACTTAAAATATTTACAGGTACCAGTTATTATATTACAGTTTACTGTTATTTTTTTCTTTGCATTATATTAGTACTAGCTGCTTCACTCCTAGCACTTAGAGGCTCTATATGTAAGGATTAGAGAAGACATAATAGTTATTTCTCGCATCGTATTATAAACAACTTTCCGCGGATATAGTATGTACAATTATAAGATTAAAACCAGTTTTTTTAGCCCCGAGGTGCCGAAGGCACGGCTAAAAAAACTTGTTTTAATCCCATGATTGTACATTTTTATATTCGTAGAAAGCTGGATATAATTCGATGTTAGACATAGTTTTTTCTTATGGATGAAAACCGGTTCCTATAATTTCACAAAAAGGTTACATGGTGAAAATCTGTATATTTTGATAGGGTTTTCCTGCTGCTAATAAAACTGCAGTTTTTGCCTGCTTTTGGTGGTTGCGACTGCTAAATATCTGATAATATTGCATTTGTTGCGATCGATTATTTAAGATGCCGCTCCTATAAACGGCTGCATATGCGGCTGTTGAATCATGATTCCTGAGAAAGTTATGCATTTTTTTTTATCCAGGTCAAAAAATACTTTATAGCTAATAAAACAGGAAAGTCACAACTTGCATAGCTTAACAAGATAGATTATGTCCATATGCAATGCAGCAACATTCAGCTGTGTACTAGTCATTACAGGAAGGGAGGGAGGGTATAATTAGGTGTGTATTACACTTGTCTCCAAAGTTTTATAACAACCTTTTCTTATTCGTTAGCTTATCAATTTTAGGGAGTTTTATTGAATTTTGATTGGTTAGTTCATCGATCAAGTTGAGTGTCCAAACGTTTAACCACTTATTGTAATCTACAGAAGGGGTAATTTTGAGTATCATCAAAGGGAAAGTACTTCGATTTATTGGCCATTGTATTATCTCTTAAAATTCCTGAACATTCAGCTGTGTCATTACGGGCATGTTGAAAGTTTGTAGCAAAAAAGCTCAAATTGTTTTGCTTGAGCAATCTGAAATGACTCGATAGACAGACAGATTTAGTTACAGAGTAGTTTTGCTTAACAAAATGTATAAAACTATTATGAAGTTTAAAAAGATATTCTTACAATTCTATATTTATTATAATATACAATGAGCATCACTTTAAGATATGATTATAATAAAAGACTTATTTCATTGTAATAGAGATATGTAGAGTAAATATTTCTATATTTTTTATGAAATTGTTATCCAAAATGAAAACTGGATTAATCGATATATTATTACTTGGATGTTGCACCAGTGGGTTGCTCGCAGCTGGCTTAAACAACGATACACCCCATCCACCCTCTTAATCCATATCCTACTCTCCTACTGAATGAACAAATTGACCAATAAATGAGTTCCATGTTAAGAAGCTAAATAAACGCCAATTTTTTCTAGATCATAATGTCAACGCTTTGTAGTAAAGACGACCCCCAAATATTGTTTCAGTTTTTATTTCGCCTGTTGGCTATACCCTATTCCTGGCATCACATGATCAAACACAAAAAGATAAAAGTTAAGAAAAGAAACACATTTATAGGAAATCTGCTTGTTATCAGTCAAATTATGCACAAGTGATACGAAAAAGGGTCCAGATCAAACAACTAAATTATTTTTGACACCTTTCTCAAACTATTGATCATTAAGTGGAATTCTATGCGCTAGTCTCCAAAGTCGTTAAAGTGAGGCAAAATAAGAAAAAATGCACATGTTCTAGTACCTAAAGTCCAGGACAGCCAGACATTTAAGATCTATTGTCCTATCCCTATATCCCTATGAAACTTTATACGAACCTTGAAACCAATAAATATAACTCTCTATAGCTATCCAATTATTTGATTGGTTTAGACCAGGAATAGGTATAACCAACAAGCAAAAAAATATAAATTAATATTTGGGGGGCAAATGGAGAGGTCGTCAATTTTACGATGTGTTGCCCCCCAACGACAGTTGAAAAACACGTATAGGTTTCGTGATTTTTTCCCGAATTTTTTTTTATTGTTGGCATAAGCTGGGTTTAGACTCACTTGATTGTTTTACCTTTGTTTTAGATCTTATACATACACAAGGAGGGAGGGGGGTTGAGAGATTAAATTAATCTTACCCCTATCTATTCCTTCAAATAAGTATAAGCTATTACAGGCAAACTCCTTTTTAGGAACTACATATTAAAATCAAAATATTAGAAAATAACTAAACAGGAAAATAATAAGAAAACATTTTTTAAAAATGTTAAACAATGCCAAGGCCAGTACAATGTAATTTTTATAAAGTTCAGTAGATAATCGATATATTATTACTTGGATGTTACACTAGATTTTCATGTGCTCTGATAAAGTAATGCTCTTAATTGGTTAAATAATGATAACCCCCATCCATCCCCTCTACTCCATCCTCTCCCCCACCTTCTTGATAAACATACTGGCCATTCAATGCAGTCTTTATTAGCAAGCTTAATTGGTGACAAACTTTCCTCTGTCAATACAACCACGTATATCATATATCCATTATTTCCCCCACCCTTATTTGAAAATAGCATAAAACCTTCTCGTGGTCAATATTAAATTTCCCTAAAAGTTGTGGATCGATCAGTATAGCCTTTTATGAGATCTTATTTAACAATATTATAAATATTAAGGAAACGACAATGGAAGATTATTTGATAAGAATTAATGATGATAAACAAAACTATCCTTTTTCATATAATGAATATTGGTTGAAAAGTTTAGACACTAAGAGAGTATGTTTATAAAACTTTGGGTACTAGTGTGATTAAAAGTCCAATGTCCGCTCCCTTCCTGCTTACAAAAATGCATACAGACACACATCTATGTATTGATGGCACGCATCTAAAAATTTGCACATGTAAAGTAATGAGCCTCATGATGATACAGGGAGGAAAGGGGACATTGGCGATTAGATTTATCTGCTCCCCCATCATGTTTACCAGCTACCAAAAGCAGATTTGTACTCATTAGAACTAAAGGGAATATTATATAATTGCTAATTGTTCTATCCCTCTATCTCCGAAAGGAAAGTGAATTCTTGGCTGTAAGAAACATTGTAGTTACTAAGGTCTTTTATTGGATAACTAGCGGCTACGCCCCTAGAGGCCTCTAGGGGCATTTGAGGAGGGGGGAGTCGAATTTGATAACCCAATTTCTTATTTTAGATTTTAAAAGAAAAAGTAAAAAATATTTTTGGGGGGAGAATTTTTTTTTTTTTGGGGGGGGGGGTTGCCGCACCATCATTTTTATTTTAGTCAAAAAATGTAAAAAAAAAATTTTTTGGGGGGGGGTATTTTTCATTTTTGGCCCCAAGAAAATAGTTATAAACCTTCCCGGGACTTATGAGAAGCTACCCTGTTAAGAATAACCCGATCGGTTCAGCGGTTAGCGAGATCCTTCGAGACACACAGATACACAGACAAACAAACAGACAAACATCCTGTTACTTTAGTATAAGGATAACTGGAGATGTATGTATGCCTATCAGTCCTTATAAAAGTAACAAGATGTTTGTAAATCTGTCTGTCTGTTTTTACCGAAAAATTTCGCCAACCATTAACATACAATATACATGCTCTAATGTTGGTAATGCCTCGCTTAAAAAAAATATATACAGTTTGTTTAGCTCAAAAGATAGTACATGCCTAATTCATTGTTTTTCCCAATTTGTTCAATTTTTTATGGTATTTATACATTTAAGCAAAAAAAGTCTACAGAGGGTTGTACTAATTTTCATCATATATAGACGGATTTTAAAACTTAAACTGTTTCATATCTTCAAGTAATTTCATTATAATTTAAGTACCTACCAACAAATAATCTAACAATGGCAATCTTTATTTTTTTTGCCGATTTTAACCTTTTGACATGTAACTTACTTGAAATTGAAATGACATAGGTTTAATCCTACAATATAAAGTAGTAAGATTTTTTGTCTGTATCTTAAGATTTCTACTGCTTAACCGATTGGGTTCTCCATTTTAGGGAAACTTCACATAATTCCTTGGATGGTTTTAGGCTAATTTGTGTTTCAGATTCCGGTCTTGAATTTGTTTTTAGCTCTTTTCTATTTTTCCTTTTAGATGCTAGAGGCGCATCCGCTATTATCATCATATTTTGTACGACTAATTTAGCTGGGTTGTGGAAAGTATTGTACTTGTTATAGAAACAATTTTGTAATCTGCGTCAATAGACAAATATATTTGTTGCTAATTAGGACAAACAATATATTTGCCAATATCCCATTAATTATGAGTTGGCTCTTTACACCTCCCCCCCCCCCATCCCCCTGTGCTCCATATTCTTGATGAAATACCATGGGACTTTGGGATTGATTGATGCACACCCCTAATTACGATAAACATACCTACCCCTTTCTGTAGATTACAATTATTAGCGAAAAAGTTTAAGCACTCCTAGTTTGTGCAAGCATCAAGATTAAACAAAAGTCATCAAAGTTTTGAATGAGAGAGCATGATTGTAAAGCTTTAGGGGCCATTATAATTTATACTACCAACAAGTCCTAACCTCCCTGAAAAAAATAAAGAAAAGAGTTCTTTGGTTGCCTAATGTCACGTTTACTGAATATCTAATCCCTGCAGGGTTGCAAAACTATGTTTAGCCTAATCCCTGATAATAAAGCGTCATTTTCTTTTGCTTAACCTAATGTACAACGCATAGACGTCCAAGCTTTTTTTGGGGTGGGGGGGGGGGTAATCGCCATATTACCCCCTCCCCCCTTGGACGTCTATGGTACAACGTAAACATAAACCTTAGCAATCTAATTTGATTAAAAGCAATTTGACAACAATTCTCCCTTTCCACCTAAATTGTTTTTTTTTTATCGGAAAACTTAAGGGGGGGGGGGTAATATGCTCTACTATTTCCATATAGGAAATTACAAGCCAAAAATATTGTAACAAATCAAATAATGTACATACAAACAAACAACATTTCACATTAAATCAAGATCTTGTCAGAAAAAAAAGAAAAAAACTAGGTCGAATGACGAATATTGGAAAACGGAAGTGGACAAGGACAATATTAATTACTACGTTGCGTAGACACTCAGGGATCTAAAGGGATTAGACAATGGCCGATAAATTGATGTACATCCCCAATGATTATAAACAAAATTATCCCTTCTGAAATTGCATTTAGTGTTTGAAATTTTGGACACTCTACGTAATGAACCAACCAATCCCAATTCAATAAAATTCCCAAGGTTGTTAAGCCAACTTATACAACGAATAAGAAAACATTATTATAAAACTTTAAGGGCTAGTATAATAAAGAGCCCAATGTTCCCTCCCTCACCAGTAGACACTGATTTGTTTTGCTAAAATTAACTTATTGGGATTTTGAGCCTTTAAAGGGGTTGAGGTCGATG
This sequence comes from Acartia tonsa, assembly GCF_053477335.1. Classification (NCBI taxonomy): domain Eukaryota; kingdom Metazoa; phylum Arthropoda; class Copepoda; order Calanoida; family Acartiidae; genus Acartia; species Acartia tonsa. The sequence continues at coordinate 40,536,348 of NC_137267.1, read as the reverse complement.
GAATGCTGCCACTTCTACAACTAGCACAAGTAAAATCACTGTGTTTTGAAAAAAAAGTGTGGTTCTGTCAATTTTAATTGTAGGTGTATAAATTGATTGTTAAGTGTTTGAATTAAAAGTAATCTAATAATGTTGAAAAGATGTAATAAGTTTGTGCTTATGATTGGTTTTATACATAAAGATTTTTATTAGCAAAGCTACTTATTAAATTTTGTCTATACGTCGGTCATACTTCAAAAGACATAAACCTTAATATTAAAAGGTTTGGTGATTATCTTTGACCTTCTTCTATCTTTTTTTCTTTGTTATTACAACATCTGGTCTATAACTCATTTTGTTCATTTGTCCTTTTCACGTTTTTTTAGAGCTTTGATACTTATGGATGTTGTCTCCCTTGTTTAAAGTTATGTTACGTGGGCTTTTTTTAAAGAAGGCATAAATAAATTTGTTTTCCCCAATTAATGAATTACTCATGCGCGTAATGTGTACATTGTCAATTTTAAAACAGGGATAGGACAATGGCTAAAGAATATATTGTTACAGGGAAAAATTTGTCGTCAATTATGTTGCTAATATTGACTTCATTTAATGGTCAGTTCGTTCATTCAGTAGAAAGGGCTGTTGTAAAGGGGGTATATGGGTGGTTTCGTTATTTATCCAGCTAGGATTATCACTTTATTAGGATAAAAAAAAATATTGAATATTGATTGGTTGGTTGGTTTATTTAGTAGAGTGTCAAAACGTTTCAACCACTTATTGTTATCTCCAGAAGGAGTTATTTTATGTATCATCATTGAGGATGTACATAAATTTTTCGGTCATTGTCTTATCCCTTTAGATCCCTGGTTTAAAAGTGCATCTATTTTTCATTTGACGCATTTTCTAAAGCTAATGTTACTAGGTACATAATTTGAATACTTGAAGTGGCGGTTTTATGATATTTTAATTAAACTTGGTGTATCACCGCGATTTGACTCGAGATCTTTGACGAAACATCATTAATAAGTGTAATATATTGAAAATATCAGGTTATGTAGGCACATTTGGTCTTTTCATTAATTGAACAAAGGAATCAGTTTACTTTTTAGTTAGCGAAAGGATTTAAATGCAGTTTAGGCCTTATATTCAGCATGCATGTAATAATCATTACCTGGGTTACGTCTCATGCAAGCCGGACAGGCTTACAGCAGGGTCTTAACAATCAAACACACTTTCCGTGGCACAAAACATCCGTTTCTTGCATTCTCCGATGAACAAAGGAAAAGAGACAACAACAAACTCGCGCACACGAATGCCGCACTGTCGGAGGTAAAATTAGAGGAAATGTCGTCTTTTCTGATTCAACAGAGTAAGGTTTTTAAGGCATAGGGAATTTTCACAAAGAGCACAATGAATGACTCAAGGAAAACTCCCTTTCCGATACACTTAGTATGATTGGTTTGATGGAAACAGAACACTGAATAGAGTAATAGTTCAGAAATAGTTATTTATCGCATCGAATTACAGACAGCTTTCCGAGGATATTAAAAACAAAAGATTTAAACCAGTTTTGTTAGACACAAGGGGCCGAGGATACCAAAACTAGTATTATTTTTATTATCTTTATTGTAATATTCGTGGAATTTTCTGTAATACGATGTTAAACATGATTTTTTAGTATTGCTTTTTTATTGGTCCTAATTCATCGGATATTAATCGTTTTCGAGGACTTACTAGAGAGCTTGTTCCAAATTAAGTAAATGTAATGTTTAAATGACAATAAATCAAACTATACCAAAACTTATTGGTTAAACTTCAACAAACTTTTTAGTTCTGTAAGCCTGTTTAATGTTGGATCGTATTTAGAATAGTTTCATTACCTTAGATAGGCTGTCAGAGACAATAATCCGTCAATCAAGGAATGTTTAGCAGATGAAAATTCTTGTATATGTTTCGTCACAAGTATTTATTTCAGATAAAGACAAAATTATAGCTTTCTTCTAAGCAATTCGACTATTTATTTATAGCTAACTTATTGTATATATGGATGAAATACAAAACAAGGATGACTACATCCATAAGTAGCTAAGCTCAAAAATTATGGTTGGATTTCCGGAAAAACTGAACTATAAAGCAGTTTCATAAAAAAACATTAATCTAAAATACACGCAACCTTGTAAGATTTATAACGGAAAATCTAGAAATCAATCTAGCACCTCAACCAAAAAGTAAATCTTATTGAAGCTTAACTTAAATTGTTAACGTATTTAATCCCTCAAAATATCAGTAGTCTATCTTGAAAAGGAGTAAAGAAAATCATGAAAACTTAAAAATGTAGGAATCAACATAGCACCCCAATTAATTGACAAATCTTAATGAAACTTAGTGAAAATATGAAGAATGTTAACATATTTAATCCCTGAAAATTTCAGTCTTCTATCTTCTATAGAAGCCGAGAAAATCACGTTTCCCCACTTCGTGACTGACGGACAGACGGACGGATAAACATTTTGAATGATAGAGTTTGGGTCAAGTTTACTTATTTGATTTAATAAACAGTATATAATTTTTACTCATTAAAGCATCATGTCTTTTTATTTATAAACCAACTGAAGATTGTTTGACATGAAACACCGTGTATTGGACTTATCAAAAAAAAAATAACATGTTTAATTAAACTGTGTTGATCTCTATATTATATGGTTGCTGCGTTACTTAAGTTAAAATGTTTTGTTTAAAAGTGCAAATTTTATTTACATTAACAGTTAACTTAAAAACAATAAATAAAACTTATCTTTTAAGAAAAAGAAAAAGCAATTATTTATCTTTGCCATTCCTAAGATATTATGTTTCAGACAGACACAAAGAATGCATTCTTTACTGTTACAGGCCCATACAGGCGTGCACAGGATTTTGACAAGAGGGTGCTTAAAGCAAGGATGTCCAACCTTTTTTTTTATTTGGGGGGTTATAATCTTTATATCATAGAGGTAGGGACATCCAAGTTTTTTTTTTTTTGGGGGGGGGAGGGGGAAGCGGAGGGAGGTAAAATAAAAAAAAATTTAATCATTCCATGGCTCAAAGCAAACATTAGATTAATACCCGACTTTGGGAATTTCATATTTTTTTTTTTTGGTATCCTAAAATTTATTATTGGAGGACCGAGATGGCCGGGGGCTAATCAACCCTCTAATTTTTTTGTGTTTGGAGGAAGTAGGTTTGTTGGAGGGTTCACTAAACCCCCATCGAATACGCTATTGTGCCCACATATGACCCTGTAATGTAAGCTAAATAGGTTGTGTCAGAAAATCCATTTTTTAAATTGCTTGTTATCTTTTTTCACTCTGTATTTTCATTCCAGTTTTAATAGCAAACCTACTCTATATAAAAGTGTTCGTGTCTGTATATATGTATGCTGTCTGTCTTTCTGTCTGTCAGCCTGTAATGCACAAAATAGACATATAGATATTCTGAACTTCTTGAATTATATATAAGGTAAGGGTTGGAATTTTCGGTAATTTTTCTGTTTTTTTTTTTAAATGGGGTAAATAATAATATTTTCAAATGAAACCAAGACCATTAGCAAGCTTATGGAAATATCTATCAGGTCCTAATAGGACGTTTTCCTAAGACTTTTAGAAGTTGGTTAAAATTGGACTCAAAGCAGTTGCCGAAAATTACCCGGTAGGGGGGGCAATTTCCGGTAATTTTTTTCAACCTAATTAAAATCAATGAAAAACGGCCAAACAAAAACTTCCTTTAGATGTTTTAATTGATTAAAATCATTGTTTATCTGTCTTTTAAGTATTTGTCGCAGAATTTATCCGATTTGGTATGTTATACTTTCCTTTAAAGTTTCTACCGAGCCCAGAAACCCCCAGATTTAAAAAAAAAATTGTGTATTTTTTTAGTTATGCATAACCCTTGCAGGGCTAACCTGTGTTCAATAAAACCTAACTTAACCTACCCTGAAGTAGAAGTAAAGAAACCGCTAATAGTTTAACTAAACTACCAAAGGCTGAGAATGATTTGTAAATCTACGCCTGACCCATATGATAAGGAGTCGATGGGGGTTAAAAACAACATCTACTAAAAGGAGATGAAAAGACCTCCTCCAGACATAATATATTTATCGAAAATGTGCAAAAATAACTTTGCAAAAATCTGTGAAATACGTAGATTTTATTTGTTTACTTTGTCGGCCTGTAGTTCAGCTTCATTTAGAGACATATCCCGATAAGGACACCAGGGATTTAAAGGGATAAGACAATTAAGGAAAGATTAATCTATAACCCCGAAGATTATAAACAAAACGACCCTTTGATAAAGAGTTTGGACACTGCAAGTTTTGACCAACGAAATAGGTATTCAAGTAATAAAAGTTTATGAGCCATCAAATCATATAACGTGTTTCTAAAACTTAACAGTATAATTTACAGTCCAATATATCCCTCCCTTTCTGCCAGACAACATTGAAAAGATTTTTGCGGACAAGTAGTTTGGGGAAAACAAAGTTGGGGGAGAAAGAGAATTTTTGGTGGTTTGGACTGTTTGTTTTTCTGTCTGAATAGGAATGAGATTTAATTAGTAAATGTTATTTAATCAGCCAATAAATTCGATAAAACTATACCATTTAATTTGAATACTTTCTTGTCTGAGGAGCATTAATTCTGTAGCTTAAGCAGTTTTTTATTTGTGAGTTTCAAAACTTAAGATTGTTGACATCCTTGTTGATATAAAGATTATATTTCTCAGACAGAATGTTATTTTTTTCCATTGTTCATATTTGAGATGGCCGGGCACTGAGACATATCTTAGCTATATAGAGAAAGAAAGTGGGGGCTGAAATTAAACTGTGATTTTTATGTATAAAATGGGATAAGAAACAGCCAAGCCTGAGAAAGCTTAGTTTTACTTCTACTGTTATGCGTTCGTGATATGTTATATATATACCATAGTTGTTAAATTTAGTCTGTCCTTTCGAATGTGTGTTACTTTAGATCTCTTAGACAGCTAATTTCTTAAAAACAGGTTTTGATAAAAAATAAGCCCATCTCTTTGGGTTTTATTTGTGTAAATTTAGTTGCATTAAAGGTATTTCATAAAATGCCTAACAATCACAGATCAACTCCCTCTCCCTTATCTATGTAACAAGTTGAAATAATAGGTTCTTTTAGGACCCCTAACCCTTTATGGCTACCGTGGTTTCAAAAAAAACCTAACCTAACACGAAACCATAGAAGACGTTTTTAATTCTGATAAATCCAGGTTTATTAAGACTACCCAAAGAATACTAAACCAAATGTTTTATTACTTTTGCAATTAGATTTTTAAAAGCTGTAAAGCCCCAAAACACCATATTCTGACCTCTGTATGGCCTTTGACAGGTTTATCTAGCACCAGAAGTATCATGTATCAGGTCTGTCCTGCTAACTCTTGTCTGTAACATTGTTCTGTTATGCTTTTGTTTACATAGCATTACGAATTCACGAAAGAATTCATACCAGGGAGGAAGGGGATATTAGACTGTAAATTATACTGGCCCCAAAGTTGTATTGATAAATTGTCTTATTTGTTGGCTAAAAAGTATGGCGACATAAAGCTTGCTCCCATCCTAAATAAAACAGTGTACAAACCTATACACCAATAGAATAATATACAGAAGGGGTCATTTTGTTCATCGTAATTAAGGGTATACAACAACAATGTTCCATTGTCTTATCCCTGAGGATTCCTGATTTATACTCGATCCGTACGCAGTTAAACACCTATAAAGATTACAGTCAAGTACTAACACACACACACACACACACGAACACATACAAACACACATAAACACTCACACAGACGTAAATACTGATGGTGGCTTTCTTTTACTTGAATATTTATTGTTTGAACTTGAATTTACTTAACATAATATATTTTTGTATTTCAAAGCGAATCTTTTCTGTAATTAAGATCAGTTCATCCATCCGTACATTAGTAACGGTTAGCTTGATTTCTTAAAAAGGGATTGAGTTAGAATTGTTTTTCGTCTTTCAAAAAAATATTTTAAGGCTAGAGGCTAAGTCACTGTACAATATGTAAAAGAAAACTGTATTTTGTAAGTTGTGATTTTATTACTCAACTAATAGAAGAAATATTACCAATTTGTTGTCAGATCATACAAAATCAATTATAAAATGTCCACCTGGCATGCTAGATGGCGCGCTAAGAAACTGGAGGAAGAGGAACAAAATGCTCAGAATGAAGAACCAGAAGTTGTACATCAAAATGAAGGGCTAGAGGAAGAGAAACAAAATGGAGACTTACCAGAGAAAGAGGATCCTAATGAAAAGTTATCAGAGGAAGAGGAACAAAGCGAAGAGTCCTTAGAGGAAAGTGATCATGATGTTGGACCACAGGAAGTTGTTCATGTTGAAATTCCTCTGGAATGTGATCAAAATGAAGAGTCAGATGAAGGTTAGGAACCAAAAAGGAGGGAACAATGGGCTGTTAATTACACTAGTCCCCAAAGTTCTATAATACCGTTTTACCATTTTCTTATTCGTTGGCTTAACAACTTTGGAAACTATAGTGAATTTGGATTGGTTGGTTCTTTAACTTAAGTGTTCAAACATTTTAACTAGTAAATTTAATCTACAGAAGGGGTTAATTTGTGTATCAAATTTGAGGATATATATCTATTTATTGGCTATTGTCTTATCCCTTTAGATCACTGTTAGAAACTAGGTGCTCGTGGTCATGGTTTAAATACCCACCCTTAATTCCTTACTGTGGCCTTACACTCACACCTTTTTCTTATCACCCAACCTTCCCTATTTAGTCCTTGAGAAAAGAAATTATTTATAGCTCTGTGTAGGTACTCTTCTGCAGGGCTTTTTAAAACCATACTTAACCTAAAGGTGGTTCAAATGAGATATAAATTGGCTTAACGTAATTAGTTTTTTTAAATTTAATTACTTTAGAATGCAATAAAATAAATTGATATTATTTTTTGAGATGTAAAAAGTTAGTATCTTATTGAATCTTAATGATTTAATGGAATTAAAGTTTTTAGTGCCACATACAGGAAGTTTAAAAAAAAATAGGAATTTTCTCACGTTCAATAGATTAAAGTCTAACTGGATAAATATCATTTCATTTGTTTGTTTGTAAATGAACTCTTGAAAAATAATTAATAAGAGTAACAAAAATATGGCACAAACAGAGATTAAATTAGTCTCTAGCTTTTCCTCTAGTGAAAATTAAAAGTTTCTTAAATATATAACATTTTAGGTCACTTGATGTATCTTGTGTAATATATATTGTATATTTGTACATGTGCATCAATGTGAACAATAGAGATATATATATGAATATTTAGAATCAACTAAACCCCATATATCATTGCTTCAACCATACACTTCAAAAGCAGACTTTTTAAATATTTCTATGTATATGATACTCTACTATAATGTCACATAGAGTAGGTGTCAGCTTACATAGATTTATAGTTACTTTTAATATTTCTATTCTAGTATGTAAATGATACTCTCCTTTCCATGTCACATAGTGTAGGGGTTAGCTTACATAGATTTATACTTTTTTAAAAATATTTCTATGTATATGATACTCTCCTATCTATGTCACATAGTGTAGGGGTCAGCTTGCATGGATTTATACTTAATTTTGATATTTCTATGTATATGATACTCTACTATCTATGTCACATAGAGTAGGGGTCAGCTTACATAGATTTATAGTTATTTTAAATATTTCTATGTATATGATACTCTACTTTCTATGTCACAAAGTGTAGGGATTAGCTTACATAGATTTATACTTTTTTAAAAATATTTCTATGTATATGATACTCTACTATCTATGTCACATAGTGTAGGGGTCAGCTTGCATGGATTTATACTTAATTTTAATATTTCTATGTATGTGATACTCTACTATCTATGTCACATAGAGTAGGGGTCAGCTTACATAGATTTATAGTTATTTTAAATATTTATATGTATATGATACTCTACTTTCTATGTCACAAAGTGTAGGGATTAGCTTACATAGATTTATACTTTTTAAAAAATATTTCTATGTATATTATACTCTACTATCTATGTCACATAGTGTAGGGGTCAGCTTGCATGGATTTATACTTAATTTTAATATTTCTATGTATGTGATACTCTACTATCTATGTCACATAGAGTAGGGGTCAGCATACATAGATTTATAGTTATTTTTAATGTTTCTATGTATATGATACTCTACTTTCTATGTCACATAGTGTAGGGGTCAGCTTGCATAGATTTATACTTAATTTTAATATTTTTATGTATATGATACTCTACTATATGTGTCACATAGTGTATGGGTCAGCTTACAAAGATTGATAGTTATTTGTCCTTGAAAGAATCCTTATTTTTGTTTCTTTCCTGTCTACTCATAGCCTTACTTCCGTAATAAGATAAATAGATAGATAATAGTAAGATAGTTAATTAGTTAGTAAGAACAAAGATAGATAGATAGTTAGTTAGTACGATAGATGTTTAGACAGATAAATAGTTGATTAGTTAGTAAAATAGAAAATAGATAGATAGTTAGTTAGTACGATAGAAATATATACAGGTAGATAGATAATTAGTCAGTAAGATAGATAGAAATATAGTTTATTAATTAGTAAGATAGATAGATGGATAGATAGTTAATTAGTTAATAAGATAGATACATAGAAAGATAAAATTTCCAATTATGAAAAGTAGCAAGTTTTATTCGTCTGTAGCTTAAGATTTCGATTACGGCTACAACAATTGAGATCGCTATTTTAGGGAAGCTTCACATAGGTCCTAGGATTATCTTGTGCTATTTTACTGTCGTTCCCTTAGAATACTGAGCCCCTAGATCATATAGTTGAAGCTGCTAGTTTAGTTATCTAACTTATCGGCATTCATAAAAATAATTCTTTGAGCTTTGCTACTATTAAATTTAATAATTCTTGTTTTTAGTAGCGTAGCTACTCTGCATCTAAGGTATGTTCATCTGACCATCAAACTGTAAACAATTGTAATAAAAAACTATGCTTAAAATTACTTTTACATACCATTTTATTTATTTTCTGTCACTGTTCCCGTCACGAATAAGAAAACTAACTTGTAATTGCTAAGCTCCTTAAAAGCATAATTTTCTTATTTTAGAAAAAGTGAAGACAGAAGTGACAGAACCAGAAGTTAGAAAAGAATTGAAACGAGGATCAATGAAAGAGAAATGGGGACTCACACTCTCCTACAACTTTGAGGACAGCAGGTTGTCTGTGGGTGTTATCAAGGTAAGGGTCTTATCAAAATCTTATAATGAAATAAACTGGTTAATATTGACTTTTTATATATCTTGATTTGTACAGATAAAACTATATTTTATAGCTCTAACTGCCTTTTTAGAGATTTTAAGACACTTAAAAAAATAACATAAAACCTTTTTCTTGCACTATTTGCATAGGGAAGAATATATAGAGTCAGAAAAGAGCTTAAACCACTCTAAGACATTTATAATGAAAAGCTCAACCAAACTGGAACAGCTTTTTAGGAGATCTTTAGCTTACAAGCTAAATACTTTTCTTGAACAAATGGCTTTGATTGAAAAAAAGGAATTTTTTAGTTTTAAAGAAAAATATTAGAGGGGGGTGGGGCAACTGTTTTAGTAGAGGGATTTTAAACCAACGGCAAAGTAGCTTAAACCAGCAGAAAACCAGTAGGTATATTGTGAATTTCTAACACTAACCTAATCAGGTTTATCGGTTACCCAATGCTTAAGCTTCAAACGGACAGACAGATTAAAAGATAGACATCGTACTACTATGAATATAATATAGTGTGTTTAAGAGGTTTCGTGATTTTAAAAATAAAATATTTTCTCAGGTATCAATGTTTAGTCCAGCAGCCAAAGCTGGAGTATCTGCAGGAAGCATCATTAATGTTATCAATGATTGGGCCATTGAGGCCATGGATAAACCAGAGGTATGGATATATTTGTTTGTTATTTATCGAATCATAGACAGTAACAGGAAAAATTAGAATATTTATTCCGGTTGTGTTGGCCCTGAGGGGCAGCGGGCCCGAACCAAAAAAATAAATTCATGATTTATACTTTATTTTTCGTGGATTTTTTATAATGCGGTACGGTACATGATTTTTTAGTGAAGCTCTGAATCGTGTTTAATCCAACGGAAATAAATCGGATTTAGAATCATATTGGAAAATCTATTTATGGTTGTTTTAATTGCACAGCTACTCTATAACTATGGTATAAAATGTGTCACTAAAAGGCATTCAGTAAATAGACAGTATTTTCTATGTTTATTTGTGGTTTTAAGATTAAATTTTCATTTTAGTTTTCTATCTAATGAGTTTTTCGATTTCATTTCTTCTTTTTACTCCTCATGTTGTTCACCCAACAGATTCATTAAAGAGATAACGTAATAATTAACATATTAAACACTTCGTTAAGTTCAAACTAACATTAATTGCACAAATTTTAATCTTATTCGAAATTTTATATCATTTCAAGTAATTTACATTATAAGCTTTCTCATTAAAGTCAAATTGATGTAAACAATTGCATTAAGATTCTAACTTTATTTGCCATTGCATTGTTACTTATTTTTCTTTTCTTTAGAAGTGAAGTTACTCTTCAGATAATTTATTTAAAACTAGCGGCTTTACATCAATAGGCCTCTAATTTATTTATTGAGATTATTTTTTCTAAGGGTTATCTTTGAAGGTACCCCCCAAAAATAGTCATAAAGACCTATGAGAAGCTAAATTGTAAAGGAGAACCAAATCGGTTCAACAGTTAGCGATATCCTTTGGTATCACAGGCTGATATGAATCCTGCTACTTTCATAAAAGAAATAATTACGACAATACAATAGTTTCTTAAGATAACCGAGTTCAAATGGTTCACCCAATCTGAAAGATCAAAAGAAATTTTACTACAAGAAACAAGGTTGACGAGATCCATAAAGAGAAATGTAATAAATTGAAGGTCTAAGAAACGAACATAGACAAATATAGATTAACAGCGCATTTAATATTTGAAATAATATATGTAAAATATGAACAAATCTTCCGTGTTAAGCTCAAAACTACTTCAATACAGGATGATTTATATGGACTTTTTTTTGGATTTTAGATTATAAAAGAGAATTATTGTAACAACAAATGGTTTTCGGAAAAAAAAATGTATAATGTAAATCACTTTTAAGAAGTACGTTTTTTTATAATGCTTAGTTATGGAGTTGTTACTCCTTCAAAATCGTACCTTTCCAAGTCTGATACAAAAATAATCATTCGAAGTTGGAAATCGATAGGACAATTCTAACATGCCCAAATTAAAAATATCTTTGAAAGACTTTAGCTTCCCTTTTAAATATCAATAAATTATTATTCTTGCGCTACGTATGGATACAATTGTTCTAATTTAAACATAATTTTTTTCTATACTTGAGCATTAATTACACATTACATGTTTAATTACATCTTAATTATTTTAAATTGTATACTTACTTTAATGTTTTGATTCTTAAACAGGATGACAACATTCATAGTGGAGAAAACAAAAACACAAAATTAAAATATAATTGAAGTATAGTTCAAGATATGAAATAGTATTCTTTTTTATAAAGGGCATTCGTCTTTTTAAGTTTCTCTATTGTACAAAAACAAATGATTAATGACATTTTTCTGAAAAGAAACCTGGGGAGATTGGTTTAATCAATCAAATAGGTTTTTCTGGAGACAATTAGATTTACTTGAAATAAATGTCTGTCTTTCAGAGTTTATCTTGGTCGTTTTTAAAGAAAATTTTTTTCTTGTAAAGATGAATTTTATAATAAACTCCATTTTTATTATTTAGTATTTATTCTATTGATGATTTCTCTTGTGAGGATTGAGGTATTCTCACCTAAAATAAGTTATGAACTCTTAACTGGAGAAGTCTCACTATAAAGGAGAATTATATCTATTGGTTGGTTTGAGATAGACAGACATAAAGACTTTACTTTTAAATGGATAAATAAATCATCCATCTATGTGAAAAATCATAATATTTTGGTGAAAGATTCTTGTGCTTTGCAAGTTAGGCATGTGATTGTTCTTATTGTTTTAGGTTGCTATGAGCATATTGCTGGCGGCTGGATTTTCTGTTAACCTGGCCTGGAGAAGTACAAAGGTAAGGGATAGGAATTTGAGATAAAACAATTAATTGGAATTAACTGCATTTCCCCACCCCGTGGACAAAGTACTGACTTTCAACTATATCAGCTAATAGAATCGGAAATATTAACACAGCCAAGTCGCTACAAATGAGCAGAAAGCTATATCTGTACTTATACATTTATTGGTAAGACATTAAATGTAGACAAAATTACTCCTTAGGGGGGTGTAATCAATAAACAATCCGTTGAGAAAAAAAAATTTGGGTAGGAGACAATTTTCTCTTTTTTGTTAACCCCATGAGGCAATGTCAAATTTCTGTGCAAGTGAATGTTTTACACCTCTCTTTTTTTCAGGATGACATCTCAAGCTGGAAGAAATTGGACATGTTCTAACCTATCTCCCTTTCATTGCTGTGATCATTCTATGTGGTTAGGTATACAAATGGATCAGCTAACTATCTATACTAATGCACTGTGATTCATTTGTGTATCTGACTTATTTGGGTATTACTACATTCAGCTTTAGTTGTTAACCATCCAATAAAAATTAGCAAAATTTTTATGTTTAAAATTTGTTGTAATGTAATAATACCTTTTAAAATATATACTTGTATATTTCAGTTCATTAAAAATAAATTATATTTTATAAACTTATTTTTGGTACAAACGAGTATAAAAATTTATTTAATATTATGTATTATGGTTGGTAAATTTTCCAGACAGAAAGTGTTTTTAAAAAAGGCAAAGCTTTTCTATAATTAGGGTAGGTTCGTACGCCCGTCCAAAAGGGATAGCTCTTATCGTTGATTTCAAACTATGTGTTGTGGTTCGGGTTCCTGCAGTAGTTATGTACGATTTTCTAAGCTACTGTGTATATAATCGTTACAAGAATGTCCGTTGATAATCTATATAGTTATCTTTTTCCTCTGATTTTTGGAATACTGATTGATTTCTAGGAAAACTAAGTACAATATTAGTCTATTATCAATTCCTAAAAATATAAGTATATTTCCTTAAACGGTATCCTGTATTTAGGCAGTTTCGCAACAAATTTACTTACACTTTAGTTTAAACTAAACATTTATGTTCTGCTTATTCAATTCTTACATTCATAAGTGTTGCTGTTCATTTGTGCTACCCTTTCTGAGCTTCGCAATTTTATGGATGTTGTCATCCTTATTGTATTAATAAATTATGTTATTTATGGATGTTATCATCCTTGATTTCTAAATGCATATTCGCTATAGATAACAAAAATTGAATAATTTGCCAATCTGCAACTTAATGTGTTTTTGGTAGCGTAGATACTTTATAATTAGAGATGATTGTTCGTCCTTTTGACAATCCAACATTTAAAGTTTATATCTAACGTTATAATTTGCTTAAATTTAAAATACAAGTTGTCAAAATCAAAAGGGATCTACAGGGATAAGACAATGGCCGATGTTCATCCCAAATGATGATACACAAAATTACCCCTGCTGTAGATTAAAGTTAGTGGTTGAAATGTTTGAATACTCAACTTAATGAACGGATCAATCAAAATGCACTAAAGTCCCCAAAGGTGTTAAGCCATCGGAAAACAGAACGTTATTATGAAACTTTGGGGACTAGTGTAAAAACAGCTCATAGTACCCTATCTTTCTGGATCATTGTTCTTGTTAAAATATGCAACATAATCTAATTATCTTTGCAACACATACAATTGCAACTGTCTTACTTTTGCAACATTTTATCTGCTTAATAGATTTTTAGTTTGAACGAAGTACACGTTTTAAATCTCGTTTACAGTGTGATCTTTTTTTGGTGTATTTTCTGAAACAAATTTTGATTGTTGATTTCCATAATCATAAGTCCAAACACCCTACAGACAACCAACCGTTTGATTGCAAGAATTTGGTCTGCTGTACTGTGAATTGTAATTAGTTGATCCTTTTTGGAACAAGATATCCCCCCTACTTTAACTGTTATGTCGGGCTTTGGATATAGTATTATAAACAATCTCAAATTAAGACGAGATTCGAACCTATCAACTTTGCAAAAACGAGTGCTATACCACAGTCATGGGTTTGCTGACATTTAAAGTAGTTTAACCTTATGTTGGATCAAGTTCCTTTTAAAATTAAATATTCATTTTGTGCTTGTGCCTCTTCTTAAACTAAGGAGGGATGTAATTGTTATTGACTAAGGGTTCCTGCAAGTATTATGTTTAGCTAAATCAAACTTTTGTTCTCACTTATAATGATATCAAAAGTGGTACTTTTCTACTATTGTTCATGTTCGTTTGTTATCCTCTTGTGTCCAGAAATTCATTTTATTTATGTTATTGATTAAAGACCACTAGCGGCTGCGCCATTAGCTTCTAGGAGCTTCTAATTCATAGGGACTGGAAAAGTAGACTCAAACCATCCCAAGACTTAAAGCTAAAAGTGAAATATCCTACAACCATCAATGGACCTTTGTGAAGCTTACCTAAAACAGAGAACCCAATCAGTTCAGTAGTTATTAAGATGTAAAGCTACAAACAAAACACATCTTATTATTTTATATCATAGTGTAGAGAAATGCAAGTAAATTAATTTATACCTAAGAAACCTGTTATGAAATCTTCTAATACGCGACAAAGCATGAAAGAGTATTTCTACAATTTCCAGCAAATCATTAAAACAATCAATATTGTTTGACAGTTCTGCCTTTAAATCTTCAGAAAAAATATCTTTAAAGAATTTTGAGCTTTTCATCTCTACAATTTTGTTTCTTACTATATATCTGTCAATCTATTTTCTAACTTTATATCACATTCGCTTTTGTTTTTCCGTTAGTTTATTTTAAATTTCCCTGTCCATTTTTATTTGTGTCTACATGTGGTAAGCTGAAGCGTTTCAGCTTACCGTTGCGAGTTCGAATCCAACGAGCCCCTAGCCTTGATGAATTCTACCAATAACAAACTAGCAGGATTTACTCATACAAAATTATATTTAAAACTGAATACATTTACAATGGGTGATTACTATATATACAAAAATAGATGATAACAATAAGTTAGGTTTGAAGGGGGTGTGGGGAGACAAGGGTGTAGCCCGCGGCGGTAGGCATCTGTGGGGTAAGCTGCAGTAAAGGGGAAGGTAACCACCTCCCGGTAGGATAGTTGCCTGAGGGGCGCGGGGTTACTAAGTGGCCGCGTCCCTCCCCCATTTAGCCAGTCCAATCTGACCGGTGGGGTCATCAGCGGTCATGAGGTGAATGGGGATAATAGGATTAGTGCAGAAGGCTTGACTTGATAAGCCACTGCGTAGCAACTCTGTAAAATGCCCGTCCGTATGCTGCCGTCTTACCACAACCTCCCCTTCAAGGGCTGCGGGGCCTCCGAGCCACCAGGCCTTGAACCATGGGGGACGGCAGCTTCTCCCTGGGGCACAGCTCGGTGTAGGACAGCCCTGGCTATACAGGCTCCTCGGGACACTCGTTGCTCGGTCTGGCTGTGGTTGGATATCAGCATTGTCAGCTCCCGGTTGGTTCCCAGCTGAGGGTTGAGGGTTGAGGCCTCGGCGTTGGAAATTAGGCCTTGTCTGCAGGACTATCTCTGTCTCGGCTGGTAGCTGAACACGGAGGCCTAGGCTCACTCTAGAAGCTCCCAAGGGGGGGACAACGATGGTAGAAGGCGCGTAGAACTCCATAGGGTTGCCCTCTTGTCCAGGTTGCTCGGCCTCTTAGCTCCCACCCGGATGGGGACGGCTGTCATCTGGAGGGGGCACATCGCTTCTGCTTCACCCTCTGGGGCCGCAACTTCCATCTCAGTGGCCACTTCATCTCCTGAAGGCTCGCTGCTGGCAGGTAGGGGCTCCATGTCCGCGTCAGGGTTCCAGACTGCATCCATAGGTGGTTCTGGGGCCGGCGGCGCCAGCTGTGGTTCGTTTGGTTGGTGCTGCAGGTTCTCTTCCACCGGGTCACGATCCTGGCTGCTAGGCTGTGGGGCTGCGGCCGCCGGCTGGTACACTGGAAACTGTCCTGGTTCACTAGATGGCAACGCCGCAGCTCCGGCCGGCAGCTCAGTGGCGTCTTTGTCGCCGTCCAGGTCGTCTTGGATGTCCGTTGGAATCTGCTGGGCGGTGACATCTCCTGTGTATTTGCTCAGTCGGCCAACATGCGCGGTGATTTCCGAGATCTTGGCTGTTGGAGAGGCGGGTCTGATGACGTAGTGGACGTCCGTGGCCCGTCTCACTATCGGTGTCCCCCAGCTCGTTCTACCAGCTGCTGGATCTTTGGCAAGGGGTAGCTGTCCAGCTCAAGGCACTTGTTGAGGGCCCGGTAGTCGACTGCCCAACGGGTGCTCCCGTCCTTCTTCTTGATGGGCACCAGGGGGCTGCTCCAGGCTGATTATGAAGGCTCTATGACTCCTTCCTTCAACCATGTGTCCAGCTGCTTTTCCAGCTCGGCCTCCTGCCGTGGGTTCAAATCACGAAATTTCTGGCGGATCGGCTGGGTCCCTGGCTTGAGGCGCAGCTGTAGCTCTACTACGTCGGTGCAGCCTGGTGTGGAGTTGGAGAAGACGTCCCTGTACTCCGACAGCAGGGTCCAGACCTCCTTCTTGAGCAGGGGGTCCTTGCGCAGAAATTCGTTCTCCTCCATCTCAAGATCTGCCCACAGCTGCTGCATATCTGGGGGCTCAACAGGCTCTTGGAAGGAATGGATGCGAGGGGGAGGCTCGTCGGAGACCTCCAGAATGTTGGGCTTCACCAGCTCCCCAGCCACGGGGAGGCCGGCGTTCAGCAGGAGAGGCATCTCCCCCTCATTGACCACCAGTACTCGGAACACGTTGGCGGAGCCAGGCCTGTGCGCATACAGGCCTTCTGGTATGACAAGATACTCCCCAAACCTTTGTTCTGGAGCAGACAGCTGGATGGCATCCTTGGTGCGGTGTCCCACTAACTCAACAGGGACAGCCATGACGCCGCGTCCAGGCAAGTCCACCCGCTTGGCCGTACGGAGTTGGGGTGGTTGGCCATTTGTTGGAGTGACAGCACTTAGCCTGTAAGTGGCTGGCACAAGGTCAGCTTTGGCTCCGGAGGCAACCGGCCACGATTTGACGGGCTCGGCGCCGGGAGAGGCTGAGGCATCGGAGCCATTCGTGGCTCCGAGGGCGTCCGGCCACGACTTGACGGGCTCGGCGCTAGGAGAGGCCGGGTTGTCAGGGCCAGCCTTGGCTCCGGGGGCGTTCGGCCACGACTTGACGGGCTCGGCGCCGGGAGAGGCTGAGGCATCGGAGCCATTCGTGGCTCCAAGGGCGTCCGGCCACGACTTGACGGGCTCGGCGCTAGGAGAGGCCGGGTTGTCAGGGCCAGCCTTGGCTCCGGGGGCGTTCGGCCACGACTTGACGGGCACGGCGCCGGGAGAGGCTGAATCCTGGGTGTTGGGCGCGGCTCCGAGTGCATCAGACCGCGACTTGACGGGCCTGGTCTCGGACTTGGCGGGTTGGATTGCTGGGGGGCCCAGGTAGAGGGGGCCAGGTGGACACGGCTGGCCGTTGATAAAGGTATCGGCGGAGAAGATAGGCTCTGGAGGGCTGGAAATCTCGGGGAACGTCGTTGGCAGGCTCTCCAGAGGCACCCGGGGCACTGGGGGTACTCCCATGGCTAGCAGGTTGGTCCCCCTGTGGGCGTTCAGCGCAGCATCCACCCAATGCGTGCCTTGCTCGACTACGCGCGGCTGCTCTGGCAGTGGGCCTGGCAGAGGCCCCTCGTAACTCAACTCTCTCTCGGCTGTCTCCCGGTCTATAGGG
This sequence comes from Acartia tonsa, assembly GCF_053477335.1. Classification (NCBI taxonomy): domain Eukaryota; kingdom Metazoa; phylum Arthropoda; class Copepoda; order Calanoida; family Acartiidae; genus Acartia; species Acartia tonsa. Next base: position 40,518,388 of record NC_137267.1, on the reverse strand, counting down.
ACGCCACGGAGTGGGATAAACTCCCCACGCACCCACAAGCAGGGGGGTTGCATGTCGAAACAGAGCCTAGTTCCGAACTCCTTGAGAAAGTACCCCCCTAAGTTCAGGGGGTGTGAGAGGTTCCGTACCACGGTCACGTGGTACAGATGGAGTATAAGAGTGTGTGAGACTGCCATATATAATTCATATAACTTTCCAATTACCTGAAGGGGCTGCCCTTCCTCATTAGCAGTCAGGATCTGGGTGTTGTCTGGAACCAACATCCTCTGCACGCCCATTGCGTGCATGAGGTGTTCAGAAATAACAGCGGACCCTGGTACACGGTTGCCAGAATCTACCATGGCATCAACCTGTACGTGCTGGGCAGGGTCAGGAGTAGGGAACCTCACCCTGATATGGCAGGGGAAGTGGAGGTCCTGCCCTTGAGACAAGGGGGCCTCCCTCTCGGCTGGGGTCGGGCGAAATTTCGGCGGCGGCCGAACCGCAGCTATGGTGCTATCGCCTACCATAGTGGGTGTAAACCTTTGGTGGTGGCTTACACTGGAGCTTCGAATCACTAGAGCTTATCAAATCACTGGGTCAACAATTTTATATTTTATCACTTGGTTGACTTTTATAAACACTTATGTGTAGTTATCACTAGGAGCTCTAAGTGTGATTCTGGAAGCAATGGCAGCAGGGAATGTCCCTCCTGCAAGCGTCGATGGGTGGCGGCGGCAGGGAATGTCCCGTTCTGCAGCGCCGCGGGTTCGAATCCCGAGGGGTGGCGGCAGGGAATGGCCCGTCCTGCAGCGCCGTGGGTTCGAATCCTGGGAGGTAACGGCAGGGAATGTCCCGTCCTGCCGCACCTTGGGCTCAAATTCTGCTATCCGTCGCAGTGGTAGGCCTTACTTGTGTGCTGAAGCTTCGCAGCCACACATTGCCTTCTCAGGGAGACCAGCTACGCAGCTGTCCGTCTCGTAGATTTGGCCTGGGTGTCCTGGGACTTGTCCCAGCTACACGTGCCAAATTAGACTCAGTTCTGTAGCCGTCTGAGCTAAATTATCCGATTACCGTGGCTGCGCACCCAGCGCTACTCCCGCACGGTACGGAAAACGCCGTAAACTGGCGCTTTTAGCAGGCTAAATCCGCTTGCCGTAGGCCAGAGGCCTACATAATGCGTTCAAAATGATGGAAAATCGACCTAAAAAGGCAGTCTCGCGGGTCAGTTGGCTTCTTAATTGGCGGCTGACTGTCCCCTTACTTGCAAAAGGGTCCAATCAGAGGTAGAATTGGCTAGTTTTTGCAGGGCTCGATTGAAACACGCTGACACTAAGTTGTGGTAAGCTGAAGCGTTTCAGCTTACCGTTGCGAGTTCGAATCCAACGAGCCCCTAGCCTTGAAGAATTCTACCAATAACAAACTAGCAGGATTTACTCATACAAAATTATATTTAAAACTGAATACATTTACAATGGGTGATTACTATATATACAAAAATAGATGATAACAATAAGTTAGGTTTGAAGGGGGTGTGGGGAGACAAGGGCGTAGCCCGCGGCGGTAGGCATCTGTGGGGTAAGCTGCAGTAAAGGGGAAGGTAACCACCTCCTGGTAGGATAGTTGCCTGAGGGGCGCGGGGTTACTAAGTGGCCGCGTCCCTCCCCAATTTAGCCAGTCCAATCTGACCGCTGCCGGTGGGGTCATCAGCGGTCATGAGGTGAATGGTGATAATAGGATTAGTGCAGAAGGCTTGACTTGATAAGCCACTGCGTAGCAACTCTGTAAAATGCCCGTCCGTATGCTGCCGTCTTACCACATACACACCTAGAATCTTTAGAGGCTTTTAAGGTGTGAGGGGGAAAAGTTGAACCTCCCTCCCCTTTTTCTATTTGAGGTTGAAAAAGAAAAGAAATTTTTTTGGGGTGGGGGGGCGGTCATCTTTCATTGGAAGGTTGCCTCCCAAAAATAGTAAAAAAATTCTCCTGATCAAGCTACAATGTAAAGGAGAACCACATCGGTTCAGCAGTTAGAGATATCCTTCGCTACAGACAAAAAAGCTTACTGCTTTTTATTAAAAATAATTACAGGTGAAAAAAATGATAATGGGAAATACCAATTAATAATTACATTCATCATAATTCTACGTTATTTTCAGGCCTTGGACATATATACTTGTTAGTTATGCAAAATATTTTGCGCTGTTTTTCCACTTTGTAGTTTGCAGATTTTACTTGAAATTCCAAAAAAATACTATTGCGTTTAAGGTTACTTTCTACTTACATTATAGAATAGTTATTTGTCGCAGCTTTCCATGAATATTACAATGAAAAATTATAAGATTGTCATTTAAATTAACCACCAAGGCCCGGACTAACAAAACTGTTAGTATTTTTATGATTTTATTTTATCATTCGAGCATTCCTCCCTGACACAATTCTCCTTTATACTGAAGAAACAGGATATTTGTCTGTCTGCACTGCATGTCAGCCAAGATCTCGGAATGGCTGGACCAACCAGGGAAGCTATAAGACTTTTTAACAGAAGTAGGAAAATTTTACAATCTCCATATTTGGAGATATGACTAAAACAAAGCTCCCCACCCAAAAAAATAAACAAATTCTCTGTGTTTAAAAAGCAAAAATAAATGGAGATACAAAAAATCTAAGTATATGAATTTATATGTCGTCTTTTAATGCTTTAATTTTTTAATTATATAAATTAGTGTTTTAAAATATCTAAAGTGTTACTACACTATAATTTTTTTGTTTTATGTAAGTTGCCATCGACTTTTTAAAACTATTATCAAAGATTAACAAATACTTTTATCGGTTAATTTATATGTTTATTCATTTAAAATGTACATATTTTTATATAGATAAATATACAATTTTCTAATTAATTAATAAATAAATTTTATCTGTATATAACAAATGTTCTCTCTGCTTAAAAGTAGAACAATAAATAGATTCTATGATATGTATAAGGATTTAAATTAGTTTTCTTGGTTTGCAATAATTTTCTTGACAGCCGCATCAAAATCAATATTGTCCACCTCATTGAAAAGACACCACTGCTTGTGGATTTCTTCCTGTGTGGGCACAAGTATCTTAATATCCTTGCACACCTTCTCTGGTACCTCAGTGATGCGAGTATAGGTGGCCATGCCACATTTGTTGACTGTCACAGGCTTGCAGATCTGCTGGGGCTTGGCTACACACTCAGTCTGCACTAGATCAACCTCGCCGAACATGACATCAACGTCGTTGTAGGGCACGGGGAGAGGGGAGCACTCCATGGTGGGCTCAGGGAAGGGAACAGTCTTGTTTACAGGTTTGCATTCCTCCCAGGTGACTTCCTTGCAGTCATCTTCATTACCTGGATTAGAAAAAAAAATTTATATGAATGTATGTAGAATATATGTCGATATTATGACAGGGGAAAAATTGTCATCGATTTATCTTTCTAGCATGGCACTCGTTTTTTGTTCAGTTCATTCATTCAGAAGAAGGAGAGGGGAAAAGATAAAGGGAGGAAGAGGGAATCATTATCTTAGCCCGCTGCAAGATTCACTTCATTGGAGAACATGAAAACCTTGTGTAAGATCCAAGTAATGATTTATCCATGTAATCACTATGATTTTATTTGTAGAGGAAATTAAGTGACAAATGGAGTAGATGCTCATAAATTAGAGGAATAGTCTTAAGCTACCTGGCTCTTTAACTACAAATAAATAACAAAGAGTAGTTAAGTTGTGTGTAAAAATTGCTACTTGACTCTTTGTCTATGCCATATAGTACATGAAGGTTAAATTTCTTTATTTATGAAAAACATACGTGAAAAATCATAAAGAAGCTACTTGTAAATTCATCTATAGACACGAAATAAAATGATGTAGACCTGCCCAAACTTTCATTCCCTTGTCATCCAGCTTCCACAGGGTTGTGCAATGGGTCTTGGTCACGTTCTGGCATTCGAAGACCTCCTTCACATGCTCCTTCATCTCTGTCTTCTTTTCACATTGAGTAAGATTAATTACTTTAATAGCAGGAATATCCATCATGGACATCTCTTTGGCGACACTCGTGGTACATTCTGGCACAACAATGACATCACACTCCATGTTGATGACCTCCAGACAGGCGGCCTCGGTCTTCTGCTCCACAATCTTTCTAATCTGAGTTGAGCAGATTGTGCGGGTGAGCTCTACATCAGATCTTGGTGTATAGTCAACAAGAGGCTTGCAGAAGTTTTTGCCCGAGTAGGCGGAGCCAAAGAGGAGAGCTAGTACAATGATAAACCTATTCATTTTGATAGTTGTTGAAGAACTGATTATTTGAATTATTGTTGGCCTTTTTATATGGAAAAATTTAGATTACCTAACCTTCCCCTTTTAATATGTGAACACTTCTTACTTACATATCAGCCACTTATTTAAACCCTTATTATTCTAAACTCCACCACTATTAATTTTCTTGACTTTCCACTTTTTTATTGGTCACCTCCACCTACTCACTCCCATCCTCCTCTCCGCCATATCTCGACACTAATCCTTTTGACCTGATATGACCGCTGGCATATCAACCTAAAGTGACTCCTCCCCTTAAATTTTAAACAATCTTGTAGTGCAGCTACTCTAAAAACAAGGGTCTGTCTGCACAGGTCAGTTTTAAATAAAAAGGAAAATTTAATTCTGATTTTTTGTGAAGATTTTGCAATTTTTTTTTAGTTTTTGCCAATAATAGCTAAATGATTTTTTGAAACCTCATGAATTCAACAAAAATGCTCTAGTTTATTTGTATATTTTAAAATCTTCTTAATTAAAATATTTTTGATCTAAGTATGTAAAAGATATGTGAAAGAAGAGAAATAAAATCTGAAAGATTTTAATTTTAATTTTAAAACCTAAAACCATCACGAAACCATTGTGGAGCTTCCCTAAAAATGTAAACTCAATCGGTTCTTTAGTTAACAAAATCATGAAGTACATACAAAAAAAACCTTGCTACTTTATATAATGGGATACCTTAATGTTTATTATTGTCCTTGTTATCACATATCCAACCCCATTTTTCCAACCCCCATATATGGAAAAATTTTATGATATATAATAGTTTCTTCTTAATCCTTTTGACCTGAAATGACATATACTATGTTTGCTCGCGGTCAACACATCAAGATTACAGGTGAAACGCCCACTTTTTAACTTTGGATTTTAAATAAAATGTTTATTTTTAAAACCAAAATAAATACAAAGATGTTATATTTATTTTATTTAATTTATTAATAAATGTGTACTATCCTATTTTATAAAGGAGTAAGGTTTTTAAAGATGTTAAGAGAATGCTAGAATGGAAACCAAACCAAAGGGGAGACACCATTACCCCCCCCCCCCCTTTCTGTCTCTTCAAGTGCCTCTTGAGCCTAAGTGTTACAAAGCTTTCCAGTAAAGCACAATTTCTTGATTCACCGAATTCTCAGAAGTTTCATACTTACATATTTTGAAAGCAAAAATGTAACATGCGAAAAAATTTGAATGGGTCAGCAACATTTATACATAGATGTGTTTACAATACAGCTAATCATGGAAAGTTCTCGTAACAGTTATAGATTTATTGTTCAACTTTAAAAAATCTAGATATGTTTTAATTGACTTATTCCCTCGACGCGTGGGAAGGTTATAGACAATGCTATAAATGAATAATCTTTTATAATAAAGTATGTCCATATTTTGGGAAAGATTGAGAAGGTTTTTCTCAATTATCAAACTCCAGAGATATAAAGATATTTTATCTAATAGCCAGTTTGAAATCAATTAAAAGATTCTAGCACTTAAAGTAAAGGAGAAAGCTATTGGCGATGATACAAAATACTAATTTTAATTAGCCCTGAACGATTTTGATAAAACATCCTAAGATTTAAAATAAAGATTTGTGATTAATCAGCAATTTTTGTTTTTGATTAGATTTAGTAATATTCAATTTAACTTACTCTCATTCAATTCACAAAAATACGTGAAACTTGTAAAATTTTATTTTATAATTTGGAGTGAAAAAAATTAAATAAAAATCAAAAATGGATGAAATGATTGAACAAGTATAAATATTTATTAAGTTTTTTTAGTAGCGAAGCTACTCTATACTTCATTTTGTCTGCCAGTTCGTCTAAAATGTTTCTAACTCATCTAGCTGCTATTAGTGAATGTTTTTTGTGTGTAAAAATTCAACCAATCTATGAGCATCTATAATCTATGGATGAAGCTCTTTATAGTGTCAATGAAAAAATAACGTCATACAATACAAATGACAAGTGATAGGGCAATACACAGACTAAATTACCAATGACCGGCTAGTATACATTTTGATTGACCAATGATAGGCCAGAATGACATCATTTTCATATGCACCATAAAAAGTCTCTCTGTTAATAAATCTGTCCGTTGGTCAATCCGTGAGGATATACAAACTTTCCCGATTTTGTACAATTTTTGAGGAACACGACTCCAGTTACTTCATATTTTTCTTTCCCGAAAAAGGGAAGGGGAAAAGAAAAAAAAGGGAAGGGGGGGAGAAAAAAGAGATGGGAGAAAAGGGGGTTTTTCCCATCTCTTTTGAAGAGATTTTCTTCCCCCCTTCCCTTTTTCGGGAAAGAAAAATATGACGTCACTGGAGTCGTGTTCCTCAAAAATTATACAAAATCGGGAAAGTTTGTATATCCTCTCAATCCGTAATCCTCAATGGCAAGTATATTTTTTATATCAGGAAAGAAAACGAAGTAGCGGATTTTATCATATTTCCCAGTAGATTTTCTCCTATTTCAACTTTAAAAGGGAGCCAATTTCCTAACCCTGCAGGACAATCATTAACATTTACCTTATCTGAAATAACCTATCAAAAGTTGCTATAAAGATACGACGAAACCCGTTTAATTTCCATGATCCTATGTTTTACATGAAAGATGTGCTTTTCTCAGCTGTTATCAAAGGTAGACTGCTGAAATGTTGTATGCAGACTTATATGAATATTGATCATCTACTCAGCATGTCTGTCTGTCTGTTTATCCTGCATTTTGGTTTCGTTTTGTGTAAATATAAATTTTTGGAATTTTGTTTTGTACTTACTTGGATTTTATAAAACTTATAAACTTTTTTTTAGGTAAATCCAACTCATGTGACTTTGGATGATTTAGAAGAACTTATTAATAGTTTAAGGTAAAAACTATGTTTATAAAATGCTTTCAATTCATGAAAAATGTATAGCCCATTTAGAGTTCGATTCTTTACCTTTAAAAGTTTCAAAAATATAATTTTTTCATATGCAATATGATATTTATATTTTTCTTTAAAAACAAGGATGGCAACATCCATAAGTTTAGAAGACCTTTGAGAACAGATGTAGAAACGAAGTTTGTCATTTGTCAGGGGAATTATATCAAGAAATTTTTAAAAAGTCCATTTTATAAAACTTTACTTGTATTTTGTAAGTAGAAAAGTAGGTTATACCAGAGTCTATCTCATACAACTGCCGAGTAAATCTGATTTCATTAGTGAGAGTTATTTAATAATATATTACTAATAATTATTATATGTTTTAGCCCAGAAGAAGTTGAGGAATTAGCAGAATGTGATCCTGATGTAAGTTTCTTATTAAAAAGTGATTTTTGCTAAAATTTTAAAATCTCAAGACAAACCCCAAACTGTCCCAGTTTTGAGCAAGACGATTCCAGTTACGTCATATACGTTTCGGGAAAGAAAAAGGGAAGGGAGGAAGAAAATCTCCTCAAAAGAGATGGGACAAAAGAGAAGAGATTTTCTTCCCCCCTTCCCTTTTTATATAACGTCACAGGAATCGTCTTGCTCAAAACTGGGACAGTTTGGGGTTCGTCAAATCTCAATAATCTTGTTTTCAAATTAATAATTATTTCTTAAGTGAATCATTTCTATATTTGAGACCCTTCCGCCAGTCCAATCGTCTGTAACGTATAGCTCTTAATCGCTAATGAAGGAATTTTCGTTAATTTAGCCATTTTAAAATTGTCCAATCCTGGAATGAATAACAGTAAGATAAAGGCATAGCAATTTTATATTCAATAACAGTAATTCCGTACGTCTATAACATTATGATTTTTTTATGTATGATATAATTATCCTATACATCTTATTTGCGGTGTAATTGCTTTTATTATAAGGTACTATGTTATAAGAGAAGCATCTATATATCATGTCATAAATATGAATGTATGTCCATAAACAGTATTTAAACAGTTTTTAAACAATTTATATAACATTTAGTTTTTACTTGTAGGTTATTCTACTGCTCATTTTGTCCTAGCACTTTAAAATGTTTAATGTTTGTTTGTTCTACCGCCTTATTTTAGAGCTTCACTTTTATGGATGTTGTCTTCCCTGTTGAAACTCAAATTGCGTATTTGCTTTTTAAATTGCTTAATTATTTTGTATTCTTATTTTTTACTAAAACTATTTTCTATGATACTTTTCAATTCTGAGTTTAGAACGAAATAAAAAAAGATAATATCGGGTCAGGCAGATTATGAATTGATTACAGAGTAGTTAAAGTAGGTGGAGTAACAATATAAGGGGTGGAGACAAATGGGTCATTTCAGGTCAAAAGGATTATAAATTCTTGGAAACTATAATTGTATTTATTGGAAAGGGTGGGGTTAAATACGGTCAGTTTAGGTCAAATCAAAAGAATTTAGATTTAATCATATGATTTTTTTTATGATTAATATGCCGGGTAAGAGTAGAAAAGAAAAAGGGATAGTAAAATTAACCAAAATTTTGGCTTATAGAAAGGTTATTGTTAGTAGCTTTTTACCAAATCGTATTACAGACAGCTTTCTGCGGATAATAGATGAGAAAATTTAAGATAAATTAGAAGGGTAACAATTTTATGATTATTATTTTATTATTCGTTGAAAATCGTGTAAGATGATTTTTCAGTATGGCTCGGAACCGGTGGATATTAATCGGTTTTGAATTTATTAATTCAAAAATTATTTGAAGGATTCGTCTATGCCTCCATCAATGAGATGTGTTTATAGATGCAACAAACAGGCTACAGGAGAAATGGATAGGTAAATATTGTTTATTTAAATATAGATTATTGGTCTCTTTTTTAGGGGGGGGGGAGGGGGATAGGGTAAGAAAATAGCTTAAAACCACCACAGGACCCATAACTAAATTATAGCTGAAGAGTGGTGCCCAATAGGTTCAGCAGTTACTAAGATCTTAAGCTAATAACGGATAGACTGACAGATTCAAAGAGACATCTTTCTACTTATATTACAGATTATTTTATGTTAAAATTAGATTCAAAAATCAAAATGTAATTTCATACAAAAAATTATTTAACATCACGAAACCTTGTTAACCTCAGGATAAAGGATTCTTACAACCAAACCCTAGTTTATTTCTTCCCCTTATGCCTTTTTTCCTTTGATTAAATCCTAAAACAAGTCATACCCCTAACAAACTGACAAATTATGATACTTTGTGCTTTTCCAAGTTTTATTCAGTTCTTAATTCACGCCTGCCCCCCCCCCCTCCCTAAAAATTTTTAAAAGAACAAAACAATAACAGTGTAGAAAAAAATAATTTCTGAGTTTCATGGTAAATTAGATAGCAAGATTGTTTTGTACGTTAAAAGTTATATGCCCTTTCTTCATTACTTAATGATAATTTTAGGACTGTTTTATACAAAACATGATCAGTCTAATAGTATAATAGATATATTAAATGAAAACGTTTTGGTGTGTGTGTGTGTGTGTATATAGCTGTACATACACTTATAGGAGAAGTATTAAAACAGCAGTAGTTAGAGTGATGTATTTTGTAAAATATAATTATTTTAGGGACCATTTGATAAATGGACTGAAGGATATTGCTCTTTCTATTCCAGATAAGGTATGTTGGTAATTTAGATAAGAAGAAAGTAACAGGATGGACTAATGTAGTGTGTATCTCCATTGAACAGTGATTTTTAATATTGTTACTTCCCAAATAGATATTGACCCCTAAAAAAAGTAAACAAAAAGTATAAATCTAAGCCCCTTGAGACAAAGACCAAATACATTTGTTTTAGTTCAAATGACTTATATTGTCTTAGAAATTAAAAAATTAAAAAGTGAAAAAAAATAATTTAGTTTATTAGAATAAGCCAAGTACTTTTAAATTCATTTTAATTTTACTATGATTGTCAAACCATAATTAAAAGAGAAACTGCCCATCAAACATTTTGTTTTAGTCAAACTGTATGCAATTATAAAAAATCTTTTTTTTAGGAAGAAAAAGTTAAATTTGAGCTTGGAATCAAACGTGGAAAGGTAATTTGTTTCTACTGAAATCATATCTAATTTCAAATTCTACAATAATTAGGTTATCTGGTAGTTTATAATTATTTCTAGATTATCTAATCATTAGAATGAAACCATTAGAGGCATAGCTTTAAAAAAAATCTGCTTTCTATCTATCTTAAACAGTTGCCAATAAAATAAAGTTTCTTAAATTTTAACTCTTTCAATTCGTAAAGCATTGACAGGTGCATAAAGTTATTTGAAGAATAGTTTCACATTAAGCTTAGGAAATATATGAAAACAATCACATTTTCGGAATTTTCTGATAACAAACTCTTTCTTTAAAAATTGTTCTTATTTGTTTTGTAATGTACTTCTGACATTTATAGTGATATCTTTCTTATGATAATAGCAATTTTATCTTGTTTTAAAGGTATTTGTGCCAAATCCTGAAGATGCTGTAAAGAAGGTATTTATTATTTATAAATAACTGTTATATTATACCAACTATTTTTTTTCGGTCCATTTTTTTGGCTCTTTACCTGGATGACCCTGCCAGGTTTGCTGGCATCCTGTACCCGCCACGAAGGAGAAATTAAAAAAAATTCCAACTTTCAGTTATGTGTCATACCCATAGTTAAAAAGCCACTCAGTTATGGCTCTCTATCTTTTACACACAGAAAATGAGATAGAAAAAACTGGATCTACTGCAGTTCACGGTAAAATTTTGCTGGTAACGAATATTGCCTAAAATTTATGAATTTTAAAGGCTGCTAGCTGCTAAACGGCTGAAAGTACAGATCATACCCGCACACTTTTTAAAGCGGTATAAGAAGGCCTACAAATAATCTGGAATAGCCAAGATTCAATGATGCACAGGGAAAGCTTCACTGAAGAAAAAACACGTAAAATAGGTCTTTTTCGCGCATTTCTCTGCACTGCTAGATAATTATGCATTATTGATTTATGGCTATAATTCCAGATTATTTGTAGGCCTTCTTATGCCGCTTAAAACAGTGTGCGGGCATGATCTGTACGTTCATCCGTTTGGCAGCTAGCAGCCTTTAAAATTCATAAATTTTTGGCAATATTTGTTACCAGCAATATCTTACCGTGAACTACAGTAGATCCAAAAAACGGATGAGATGGGGGGGGGGGGGGGCGTTCAACGCCACCCCCTTCACCCCCCCCCCCCCCGACCGTTAAGGTTTAATCAGCTTTCCATCTAATAAAGTAACAATCTATCTCAGGAAGGCTCCGAAGTGTCTAGTGACAAAGATGAAGATATAGTATATTATCTATTTATCTAGCCATCTGATATGTTACTTTCTATGTCAGAAAGACTCCGGTGAGTCTAGTGACGAAGATGAAGATATAGTATCTGTCTAGCTAGTCATCTAATATGTATCTATCTATCTAGCAATCTAATATGTATCTATCTATCTAGCAATCTTATATGTATCTATCTAGCTAGCAATCTAATATATGTATGTATCTATCTATGTCAGGAAGACTCTGGTGAGTCCAGTGACGACGATGAAGATATAGTATCTGTCTAGCTAGTCATCTAATATGTATCTATCTATCTAGCAATCTAATATGTATCTATCTATCTAGCAATCTTATATGTATCTATCTAGCTAGCAATCTAATATATGTATTATGTATCTATCTATCTCAGGATAACTCTGGTGAGTCCAGTGACGAAGATGAAGATATAGTATCTGTCTAGCTAGTCATCTAATATGTATCTATCTATCTAGCAATCTAATATATGTATCTATCTAGCTAGCAATATAATAAGTATCTATCTAGCTAGCAATCTAATATGTACATATATATTTATCTAGCCATCTAATATGTTTCTTTCTATGTCAGGAAGACTCTGGTGAGTCTAGTGATGAAGATGAAGACGAAATTAGAACTAGAATGCAGGTATTGTACTAAAAATAACACCCAAAAGACAACAATCCCAAATTTTGCTAATAACGAAATCAATTTAAAAATCTAAAAACCTATATGTTATTTTTAGCTGTCGTTGGAGGCAAACCTTTTTTTCAGCCCCTTAATTATTATTTAAGATTTATTTTTAACTCAAAGCCGATAGTGGACGAGATACATTAAAAGATAATTTTTATCATGAATCAAATCTTGCTTAACGATGTGAATGATTAAGTGGATAAACACCTTTTAAAAAACACCTTTCACATTTTATGTCTGGAAGTCCTCTTGTGCATTGTAATGAACCTGTTTTATGCCAAGGCATTCTCCATGCTTTAACTATTTATGTCGCGCACATGATTTAAAATGATTTAAATTTACCTATGCATTTTTTAGAAATTATTTCAATAGACAATAAAACTAAATGTTTAGGACCAAGAGAAAGCTGCAGCTGCTAGAGAATTTATGTAAGTTTATATTTGAATCTGCATTTTTAGAAGTGCAGCTACTCTTTAATTCAAATTGTCCAAACACGTCCACTTGTCTCTCTGTCTGCAAATAGTGTTTAGAATTTCTCGGCTGCTATTCATGATAGACGACTAAAATTTTGTGCAAACACCAAGCATTTGTTTCCGTTTGTCCATTTATAATTTTTTTTGTACTTTGCCACATATGGATTTTGTCATCGTTTTTTGTTGTTAAATTTTATCTAAAAAAATATTTTTAACATTCTCTGTGTTACAAACTTTTAATGTTTGGTTATTATTTTCAGTGAAGCTTTGGACAGAGCAGATGAAAATGACATCCATGATTTTGCTGAAATCCTGGGTCTTACTTTCCAGGTGAGATAATAGTTATATATCGAAGCGTGTTAGCCAGCTTTTTGCGGATATCAAAATGAAAAATATAACAGTAAAACAAGTTTTGATAGCCACGAGGGCCCAAAGGCCTGAGCTAAAAACACTGGTATGAATTTTTTGTTCTGTATGAAATGGAGAAAATTCTGAATCCATGATTTACATCATAGAGGAGGTTTCATTGGAATGCAAATTATGATAACCCCTTAATTTTTTTAACTCGTTAGGCAATGAGTTGGTTCAAAAACTTTTGAGGTTCATTATCAAATCTTAAGTAAGTCGTACTATCGATGTTCAAACGTTTTCACCAATAACCTTAATCTTCATAAGGGGTAATTTTGTTTATTATTATAATTAGTAGGTTCAATTTCCAAGATCTTATTGGACAAACATGTAAAGAACTAGCTGCTCTGTTATATACAAAGAAAATTTACCTATTTATTTTCTTGATGTTGATAGGCAGGGCTCGGCTCGTCATCCGCGACTAAGTCTCGAATTAAAATCCGTTTGAATGCTTTGAAATAATGATTGCCATATTTTGGTCAGGTTAAGAATTCTAACTGATTTTTAAAATTGCAAAAGATTTATTCCCCTGAAGCATAAGGGTGAAAGACGCGCGGCTGTTGAGCCCTGTTCAGAGCACAGCTAGCTACCCTATAAATATATAATTAATTCAGGATCATTGTGTAATGACGCCACTAAAAGTATTTCCCACAGAACCTCCTAACAATACAAATGTTGATGAAGTCATCAAAAAAGCTTCTGAAAATGATGCAGGAATTTAAACTTCTTTCATTTATTTGCAACGCAGCAAAAGGATTCGTGCAAAAAATAGGGTTAATCTTAAAAGCATAGTAACTGTATAATCGCTTACAAAAAGTTCTTCAATTCGAATAAAAAAGTTACAGAAACACTAACTGACAAATTATTAATATTAAAGGATGAGCATATATAATCCTTTAATATGAGCATATATCTCTTCTATAAAATTTACACGGATGACAACCTCCATAAGCAGCAAAGCACGAAAAAAATCACGGGTACGTAAAGAGAAAAGTTATTGTGCAAGGTCCTTAAAAGATGTAAAACAAGGATGATCACATCCATAAAAGCAAAGCTCTAAATCAGAGGGAAGGACAAACGAAAAACTAACTCTTGTACGGTGTCAGAACTTTATAGGCTGAACATTATTTTGTAGGTCTAAACGAAATTGTACATAATTTGTTGCAATATTGCTTAAATACAGGATACACAAAATGATGACAGAATGGCGAATTAAGAAAATATAACATTTCCACTATAGCGTTGCGGTGTGATGATTATGACTATTAGATGATGTGATGGACGACGGACAGACAAAGTGAATCATAGCTTTGATACTAAAAAGAAAGTTAAAATTTGTCAGAATTAATGGATATAAATTTGAATAATATCAAGTATATAACACCAGCTAAATGGGAAGCTTTGTTCAAGTAAGTACCATTTTTAACAATGAAGCTATACCATAACAGTTTTTGTATGTCTAAGTTTAATGTCAATTAAAAAATGAGATGTCTAAAAAACCTTATGTAGTATTATAGGTGAAAATAGTTTCCAATTCGTTCATTTTGACTGTCACACAAAGTTTTAAAAATTACTTTTTCTGTTTTCTTTTGGAATAAAATTGCTAAAGGGTGTGCAAAGAAATGCGGATATTTTTAAATTTGAAATTGCGCGGCTTGTGTTAATAGTAGAAAATTCTTATGCATATCGTTAGAACCGTTATGAACTCTAGTTTTTGCAACTGTTTTGCAATTTTTTTATTCAATCTTTTTATACTTTGATATTTGATAATTTACTCGCAAGTTAAGTTTTAAGGCAATAGGAACATTTCACCACGTAGCTCCCTAACTATAACTAGCACAGGATCCGTTCTTTCTATTTCCAAAAACTAGAGTTCCTAACGGTTCTAATGATATGCATAAGAATTTTCTACTATTAACACAAGCCGCGCAATTTCAATTTTAAAAATGTCCGCATTTTTTTGCACACCCTTTATTTATTATCCTTATATTATTGTTAATTAAGTGCTCTGAAAGAAAACAGCACCGTAGAAAGTGTTTCGGCTGCCAATTGTGATATTACTGACAGCATTATACAGCTTCTTTGCAGCTGTCTTGAGGTTAGTTTTTTTAGTGCAGCTACTGTATAGTTAGGTTAAGTAGAGACTATATCAGCTGACAGCATTATACAGCTTCTTTGCAGCTGTCTTGAGGTTAGTTTTATTAGCGCAGCTACTCCATAGTAAGGTCAAGTAGAGCTTGTAATAGATGACAGCATTATACAGCTTCTTTACAATTTTCTTGAGGTTAGTTTTTTTAGCGCACCTACTATATAGTTAGGAGTAGAGACTGTATCAGCTGACAGCATTATACAGCTTCTTTACAGCTGTCTTGAGGTTAGTTTCTTTACTGCAGCTTGTAATAGCTGACAGCATTATGCAGCTTCTTTACAGTTTTCTTGAGGTTAGTTTTTTTTAGCGCACCTACTATATAGTTAGGAGTAGAGACTGTATCAGCTGACAGCATTATACAGCTTCTTTACAGCTGTCTTGAGGTTAGTTTCTTTACTGCAGCTACTGTATAGTTAGGTTAAGTAGAGACTGTATCAGCTGACAGCATTATACAGCTTCTTTGCAGCTGTCTAGAGGTTAAAGTTTCTTTAGTGCAGCTACTGCATAGTTAGGTTAAGTAGAGACTATATCAGCTGACAGCGTTATACAGCTTTTTTGCAGCTGTCTGTAGTTTAGATTTATAAGCGCAACTACTATATAGTTAGGTCAAGTAGAGACTATATCAGCTGACAGCATTATACAGCTTTTTTGCAGCTGTCTGTAGTTTAGATTTATAAGCGCAACTACTATATAGTTAGGCTGAGTGGAGACTCATAACGTCATAACGTATGAGCAAATTCTACTGTAAATCTATCCATTTTGAATTTTGGATTACAACCTTAATTCAAATATGTTACAAGAAGTGTAGCAACTATATAATTATGTCCAGTATGACAGCTACTATATTTTAGTAGATTAAAACTTAACTGGACATGATAAAATCATCCAATTAAATTGGAATTGAACTGATTCAACAGTTTTACAAGAAAAAATATTCAAATCAATCTATTTCCCAAATTAAAACAGTACTTTTCTAATTTCAAATTTTAATTGCTGTCATTAACAAATTGATTTTGGGCTAGAAATCAATCTTATTCGACATTCACTCAAAGCCCCAAAAATAATGGACTTAAAAGTGTATTAAACTGTATATAAGACATTTGCGAATATATTGGTACCATTAATTTGCCTCTGAGATAAAAAAAGGATGTTTTTTTGATATTTTTCTCTTGCAACAAATCAAATTTCAAATTTGAGTCACCAAAAATGCTAAACTAATTTTTGCTCTAGAAGAATCAATTTTTGGAGTTAGAAAGTGCTTAATACCTCATTTTAATCGCCTGGCATTGCTTTATAATATACAGGTAATGACTTGGTTGTTTATAGAACAGCTGACTAAAAAATCGAGGTTTTGTGATAAACCCACTTTTGTTGTTGCTCCATAAATGATATTTTTTTTCCCAATTTTTTTGGCTGTAAAGAAGCTTTATATATTCATATAACATCCACCTAAATTTGACTTTTGGTATTTTATTTATAACATCACCAGAGGGAATTGAATTTTGGAAAAAAATATCAATTTATATTTTACACTGCTATGCATTGTTCTTGTTCTTGTTTCTAAAAAAAATTTATATTATAAAAAAGAGAATTATTTAACGCTTCTATAGGTATGTTTATCATTTTTCTATGCTAAA